>NC_083765.1:39808653-40129487 GCF_963514075.1 Conger conger | reverse complement strand
GGAGGGTGGAGGTGCGGATGGGAGGGTGAGGAGCGGGGAAGGTGGGGATGGGGAGTATGGACCCACTAGGCTACAGGCTGCCCTATATGAGCAGAGGGACAACCATGGGTTGGTCAAACCTACTGCTTCCTGCATAAAAAACTGCCAAAGCACCTGATGAGCACAAATACACGTATTAGACAGCAGAGCCTTGATTTTAGACTGAGAGAGAGAGAGAGAGAGAGAGAAATGGTGGTAAAAAGGCTGTCGCCGCTCTTTCCATCAACATGTACCTCTGCCCTGAAGTGTGATGCTGTCGTTTCAGCTCAGCCATGTTGGTGTAGGCTAGCAACTCAACCGTTCACTGCGGCTGCGACCAATGAGCTGTGGAAAGCCAACGCTGGTCTTGGAAAGTATGAGTGATGTCACTCAATGATGATTGGATAATGACATTTAGCCTAATGATGTCATGACTCTGACCTGGTTGAGATTAGCAGTTGCAGCAGTCTGAGTATTGTACTGTAAGGAACGCTAACTCCAGTCCTGGAGGGCCACAGTGTCTGCAGGTTTAACTCCTGTCCTGGAGGGCCGCAGTGTCTGCAGGTTTAACTCCAGTCCTGGAGGGGCGCAGTGTCTGCAGGTTTAACTCCAGTCCTGGAGGGCCGCAGTGTCTGCAGGTTTAACTCCAGTCCTGGAGGGCCGCAGTGTCTGCAGGTTTAACTCCAGTCCTGGAGGGCCGCAGTGTCTGCAGGTTTAAATGTTTTATTAAGTATTTATTTATTTATTTATTAGCAAAATGTATTGCTGAAATCCTTGCAGAAATTTTTGCGATGTTCACTGGGTGAAGTTCCTGGGAGGGGGGGAGATCATTGGGGCTGTGGTGTGGAATTGGGGTGAAACCTGACCCACCGTGTCCCCTCCCGTGCTCTAACTGCAGGACTGTGTGGCTTTAATTCACCCTTCAGAGAAGAGCAGGGACCCAACCAAAAGTCTATCAGAGAGAGCAAATATACTCTGTTTTAATGATTAGAAATGTCTGGCAGTCATTTTATCACATATTTCTTTAATCTATTTTTATGCTGTTCTCCTCCCTGTTAACATTATATTCAGTCATGGTATTTCTGACAGTTGTAAAAGTTTTGAACTCGAGATGATGATTATTGCTGGCAGTGTGCTACTTGTTTTTTTAACTGTGTGGAGAAAATGACGTACTGTACTGGGTATTACTCCAAACTGAAGCGCGTTTCTTGGTTACCCTGGCCTGAAATCATAAAATAATAATAATACACAACGTACAGCTGTCTTCATGTCAGAGAGAGTTTAAGACTGTCGTTCCTCATTAAGATCCGTGGATCACAGACACATCCCCTGTCCTGGAGGGCCGAGACCTGCTGGTTTCCAATGTGGCACTGCACTCTGATCCACCCATTAACCATTTAAGGCAGGAATCAGCAACTCACTTCATTATGCCAGGATTCTTATTGCATAGCAGTTTGAAAGATATACACTCAGGGAGCAATTTATTTGGTATTTATTAGACTTATTTTTTAGACTTACTGGTGTCTGTAGCCTATTTACTTAAGAGGTTTGACATGTTGTGTGTTCAGAGATGCTGTTCTGCATACCACTGTTGTAATGTGTGGGTATTTGCATTAGAGATCTGCAGTTTCTGAGGTGCTCAAACCTCTCTGTCTGGCACCAACAATCTTTCCACGGTCAAAGTCACTTCGATCACACTTCCCCATCCTGGCATTTTGGTCTGAAAAACAGCTGAACCTCTTGACCACATCTGCATGCTTTTATACATTGAGTTTGCTGCCAATGATTAATGATTGACTGAGGAAATATTTGCATTAGCAAGTGCTCACTGAGTATATTTATGCCAGCTGCTTTCAGTATGAATGTTTGAATCATAGTCTTGTACAAACCATGTTAAAAAAAATGAACTAGGATATAACTTGGTTAAATTTCTGTTGCAACTTATGCAGTGCTTTATGGTTTGGTTGCAATTTCTGGAATGTGAGTTGCAGAAATTAAATACAAATGCAGTTTGGTGTACAAAATGTATTCCTGTGCTTTATTCTTCTCAAAATAGTGTATCATACCCTGGAATTGCCTCACCCTCACCTCCAGCAATTGTTTTATCGTTTTTATTGTCTGTGAAGCTCATGACATTGCTACTTCTGCATGAAATATACTATAGAACACAACCAAAATGGATTTGATACAATACAATCTACCTTTCTGCTAGAATGTATTTATTATAATTAAGAATTGATTCAGGCGGCACGGATGGTGCAGTGGGTAGCACTGCCGCCTCACAGCAAGGAGGTCCTGGGTTTGAATCCCTGTCGACCGGGACCTCTCTGTGCGGAGTTTGCATGTTCTCCCCGTGTCTGCGTGGGTTTCCTCCGGGTACTCCGGTTTCCTCCCACAGTCCAAAGACATGCAGGTTAGGCTGATTGGAGAGTCTAAATTGCCCGTAGGTATGAGGGTATGAGGGTATGAGTGTGTGAGTGTGTGAGTGAATGGTGTGTGTGCCCTGCGATGGACTGGCGACCTGTCCAGGGTGTATTCCTGCCTTTCGCCCAGTATATGCTGGGATAGGCTCCAGCACCCCTGCGACCCTGTTCAGGATAAGCGGGTTAAGATAAGGAATGAATGAATGAAGAATTGATTCATTTCATGGTGTAATGTTTTGAGGACTGCACGCGGTGTTCAGCTCCTGTGGCGGTGAATCAGAAGGCATTAGCGAAGCTCCTGTGTGTGTGTGGGGTTAATTACACTAATCTGGCTTTGCTGAGCTCAGCAGTTCTACCCTGCTGGTCTGGATGGGGTTATCTTACATAGTTTGAACAGGAGACAATACCACGATGAAACTGCCATGCCTCAGACACTTAAGCTTAACTGTGCAGGGTTGATTTGTCTCTAACACCCTCTGAGAGCGTTTCAGTGTATTTTTTACATGTCGGGTTGTAAAAGGCTGGTTTTTGCATCGCTGGTGTGAACGGTTATCTGCTTCACCACAGTGCAAAATGCTCAGCGTAAAATCAGCTATTACTGACAAATCAAGCACTACTTTTTGTTAAGGGAGAACCGATAGGAACTAATTGCAGACTTAGGGATGTTGTAAACGGCAGGCTTTAATCAGAGTAGGCAGAGAAATGGCCAAAGCACGGAGGACAGGGCATCTCAGGGAAATCGAAACAAACAGGATACAGTAGATCAGGCAGGTCAAAGTCACAGGACAAGTAGAGGTCGAAGCCAGGAGATTGTGAGGCAGGCAGGAGGTCAGGAGCAGGGCTAGGACAGAGATGGTGAGGCAGGCAGGAGGTCTGGGCAGAGAATGAGGTCCAGGGCGAGCGAGAGTCGAATCCAGGGCAGGGCGGAGGAGCAGGCAGGTAACAGGAAGGGAATCCGGAACTGAGAAACAGGTGAGACGATAACACATGAGGAAACACATATCAGGTGCGGGGGGCAGAGACACGTAGCCAGGTGAAACATCAAGAAAATACGTGACAAGAAAACATTAAAAGGAACATGTTACTAGAAAATACATAAAATAGGGAAAGCAGAAAATGACAAGAATGTGGGTCAGAGACACAGAATGTGACAACTTTTAGGTGGCACCAATTTCAGAATGACATATGGAATACATTTAACAGTTGATTTTGATATTTATATGCAAATAAAAGATTAAAACCGATTGACTGTATTAAGGTGTCTGAGTGACCACTGCCAATCAGCACTTTCAGGACTGATACTTTTTGTTAATCAAGTCAAAGCCTTTTTGATCCTCTTGGGATCAGAATAAATATTACTATTGTGTAGCTGTTTACATACAGTCATGCCTTGGCTAATATCAGAAGCATGACCACGCCATTCTTTTGTGTGGGGAAGATGAACTTTCCCAAAGTTGGGTATGTTCTAAGACTTTCCTTAAACCTCAGAGAGAGCTTTTCATGGACAGGCTTATAGAGAGACTGTCTATGATTCACTTAGTGGCCTGGCCTTTCCCTGCCATTATCCACTGCACTGAGAGTTGGACAGGCTCAGGACTATTACTAACGGCAAATTATCTGGACATTAGTGACTATGTTCCAAAAAGGCTTTCCTGACGGATGAAGGGTGGAGGGAGGTTGTACTTGTGTCTAATAGATGTTGAATTTCTCTCTCTCTCCCTTGCCGGGTTTTTATTTTCTGAAATGACGAGGGGCTGAGTTGTGTTCTCCCTCAGGTCCGCTGTGATTGGTGGGGAGAGCTTTCAGCTCACACTCCAGAGCGGTTTGATGGATATATGGACTCAGACAGCTCTCAGGAATAAATTATTTTATATCCACAGAGTCCAGCTGAATCAGACTGGCATAGAGTGAGGAGAGTTTGAATACTCTCACACATGACTGACACTTAGTGGAATTTGTCTAATGCACACGAGGGTTTTTGCAGCACATTACTTCCATTGTTTTAAAGGTCAGTTTAAGTTTTTGGCTATAAGGTTGTAACAGAGTCAGAACTGTGTGGGGGACGCATTAAACTGCAGATGATGGTTTGGATGCAGGCAGCAGGTCGTGTTTTTCTTTACTGTGATATTCCATGATTACCTCCACAGAGACGTCTGTGTCACGCCACGGAAAAGGGTGATCAATGACATCAAGATAAAGCTCTTTTTACGACTTGAGCTGGAACATTTCCTTCTATTTTTGGATGTTTCTGAGCCTCCCTTTGACTCTGTGGTAGGGACCTCAAACTGCAGTCCTGGAGGGCCGCAGCGTCTGCAGGTTTAACTCCAGTCCTGGAGGGCCGCAGTGTCTGCAGGTTTAACTCCAGTCCTGGAGGGCCGCAGTGTCTGCAGGTTTAACTCCAGTCCTGGAGGGCCGCAGCGTCTGCAGGTTTAACTCCAGTCTTGGAGGGGGCGCAGTGTCTGCAGGTTTAACTCCAGTCCTGGAGGGCCGCAGTGTCTGCAGGTTTAACTCCAGTCCTGGAGGGCCGCAGTGTCTGCAGGTTTAACTCCAGTCCTGGAGGGCCACAGTGTCTGCAGGTTTAACTCATGTCCTGGAGGGCTGCAGTGTCTGCAGGTTTAACTCCAGTCCTGGAGGGTAGCATTTATTAACTGTGATTAACTATCAAAAGCTTTTATTTTCTTTATGAACATAGTTAGGAACTAACTTTACTCCCTTAACTCCCTTAAACTAAGTTTAAGAAAAAGTGTCATTTTGCAGTTTTGGCCCGGAGGCCTGGGGTAGTTTTTCGTATTCTGTAGCGTAGTGGTTAAGGTAAATGACTGGGACACACAAGGTCGGTGGTTCTAATCCCAGTGTAGCCACAATAAGATCCGCACAGTCGTTGGGCCCTTGAGCAAGGCCCTTAACCCTGCATTGCTCCAGGGGAGGATTGTCTCCTGCTTAGTTAACTGTACGTCGCTCTGGATAAGAGCTTCAGCCAAATGCCATTAATGTAATGTATTCTGTGGGACAGAGAATAGACACTCTGCGATGACTTGACTCTCCAGCAGAAATATCAATAATTAATCTGTCAACGCTGTGGAGCGGTCCTGGAGATAATTCAGAGAGCAGTGTTCACTAGCATAGGTACTAATGCTGTTTCTCAGTGAAAGCCTTTATCTCTAAATTTTAAAAACATACACTCAGTGATTGCTATTAGGCAGACCTTACACCAACTTGTTAATACAATTATCTAATCAGCCAATCGTGTGGCAGCAACTCAAATAATAAAAGCATGCAGATGTGGTCAAGAGGTTCAGCTGTTTTTCAGACCAAATGTCAGAATGGGGAAGAAAAAAGCTGACAGGAAGGTGACAGTAACGCAAATAATTACACAGTACATCAGTGGTATGCAGAAGAGCATCTCTGAACACACAACACGTCAGACCTCTTAAGGGGTTAGGCTACAAAAGCAGAAGACTTAATAAGTCAAAGAAAAAGTAATAAATACCTAATAAAGTGCTCACTGAGTTTTTATCTATAAACTTTTTTTTATAAACCTTTTTTTTCATCAATGAGAATGTTTCTCATTTTCTGTATGTGGCATCATTGTTTTATTTGGAAAGCACTTTGAACATAATGTATGAAATGGGCTTTAGGAATTATTATTATTATTATAATATAGTAATAATAGTTACAATAAGAACGGAAACCTCAGCAATGGCCGCAGCATACTGGTGTTTTTGGAAAGTTCTGGAACTTGGAGCTAGCTCAGGTCAGTAATAAAAGGCACATTGGCAGAGCAGACGGCGTCTGCTTTCGCTGTTTGTAAATACGGTCGCCATGAAAACCACAACCTGCATGTGCGCACGAGGTGTATGAGGCCACAGATTCTCTGTACTCACCTTTTTCAGCACCCCAATCCCCCCCCCACCCCCTCTTTGGGGAGATGGAGTAACATGTGAAGGAAAGCATGTAGCATCAGACTGGTGCAAGGAGGGGGGGGCAGTGGTAAGGTGTTAACTCAGTGGGGTCGAGTGTCACACCATAGGGACGGTGTGAGGTTTTGATTTTGCTAATAGTCCCAGGTTGTGAGGCTGTGTCCACTGCCATCTCTAAACACCGCTCAAACAGTACCCAGCCTGCTCCTGCTCTCCTCATGATGCATGTAGTGCTGCCATTTTAGGTGCATGGCACGCTTAGATGGGCCTGTTCTCCTCATTAAGTATTCCTAAATCAATTTACTCTGTTATGTGTAACCTAGTCATTTTGTTTGAAACGTGTAAACGTTGTCGTGGAACAGCTGTCTCAGCGCTGCCCACAAGCTCGCTCTCTCTGTCTCTGAAGCTCTCTCTCTCTCTGTCTCTGAAGCTCTCTCTCTCTGTCTCTGAAGCTCTCTCTCTCTCTGTCTCTGAAGCTCTCTCTCTCTGTCTCTGAAGCTCTCTCTCTCTCTGTCTCTGAAGCTCTCTCTCTCTGTCTCTGAAGCTCTCTCTCTCTCTGTCTCTCTCTCTCTGTCTCTGAAGCTCTCTCTCTCTGTCTCTGAAGCTCTCTCTGTCTCTGAAGCTCTCTCTCTCTGTCTCTGAAGCTCTCTCTCTCTCTGTCTCTCTCTCTCTGTCTCTGAAGCTCTCTCTGTCTCTGAAGCTCTCTCTCTGTCTCTGAAGTTCTCTCTCTCTCTCTCTGAAGCTCTCTCTCTGTCTCTGAAGCTCTGTCTCTGAAGCTCTCTCTCTCTGTGTCTCTCTCTCTCTGTCTCTGAAGCTCTCTCTGTCTCTGAAGCTCTCTCTCTGTCTCTGAAGCTCTCTCTCGTCCCGCACGCACACAGAGGTGCGGGAATCAGCGGACAGCTCACCGGCTGTGTGAGCGTAGCGCTGCGTCCGTGGCCAGCGGAGACGGGGGGAGGGGCCGTGTCTGGGACCAATTAGAGCTCAGACAGGCCGCGCTCCTCCAAATGGGGCTGTTGTTCCATGGCCGCCGCGTCGGGCTCTCTCAGGGCAGGGCAAATGGCCGGGTGTGACGCCGCTCGTGTTGGGTCCGCACCTTCCACACACACCCCCACGTTAAAGACTCGCCCATCTTCTGTTCTGCCTCTCTTTTTTAACTTTTTTGTGTTTCTGTAATTCAGATTTTGTGCCGCCACTTGTACACTGAGAGACAAACATTTCCTCTGTGTGAGTGTGTAAGTGAGAGCTTGCAATGTGTGTGACAGCATTTGTTTGTGTGAGAGTGTGTGTGACTGAGTGCTTGCATGAGTGTGTTAGAGAGAGCGAGCATGACAAAGAGAACAACAGAGAGTGAGACAAAGAGAGTGATAGTGTGAAAGATTGTGTGAGTGAGTGTGTGTGTATATGTGTGTGTGTGAAAGAGAGAGAGACTGTGTGGTTATATGAAAAGATTACAGCCTCTAACGCTAGAAGGAAAAATCCCAGCTCAGAGACAGTGCCTGTGTCTGTGAATACAGTTATAGTACTGACTCTTTTCTTGGAGGGATTCCACAACCCTAGTACCATGGAGTCACGCACATACACACACACACTCAGCCATGCACACACATACACACACACACACACACACACACAGTCACCTGTTCCCAGTTTACTCACCTGCTCGTTTCGTCAGAGGGAGGGGCGGACCCTCGTCTCACAGACTGGCTCTCGTGGGAGACCCAGCAGGGGGGTGGGGGGAGTGGGGTTGTTTACATCCACAACCGGGCTGCAAAGGCCCCCAGGTGGCTCTACAGCAGCCTCACAGGCGGCCTCTGAGATTGCCCGTTGCTAGGTGAGGACAGGGTCCTTGGGAGCTTGGCTGTTTTTTTTGCTTAAATGAGAAGTGTCACATGCACATGAGATAATGCCCACCTTTGAGCACACTTATGTGGTGTTTTAATGTGAAATGTTACATTTAACAACATGTATGAGAGCTACGCTAGCCTGTAATATTAATGTTGTGCCCCCCTGAATACAGTAAGGTGACCCTATGGTCTTGTGTTAAGGGTCTCTACAGGGGCAAAAGGGTGAAAACAGTGACAGGCTCGTGTGAGTCAGCTGCTCTGAAATGGTGGAGACATTCACTAGATGATTGGTTGCTAGCTAGATAGATATGTAGATAGAGTACTTTTCTCACACTCAAAGAGCTTTACAGTGATGAGGGGGAAACTCGCCTCAAGCTCCCACCTGGGTGATGCAACGGCAGCCATTTTGCATCAGAATGCTCACCACACTTCAGAGGTGGAGAGGGAGAACAATCTTTTAGCCAATTAGCAGCAGTCTTGTGGACCCGAAGGACAGGCCGGGGCTGTGGAATAAAGCTCACTGGTTATTGTTTATTTACTGTAAAGCGGAAGGGAACCCACACTGTGTGTTAAATTAGCGTTATGTTTTAATCAGGGCTATGTTTGAGTCAGGGCCTGGAGTTTAGCATCGCACAGCACTGTGCTTCTCCAGCACTGGGAGGTATAGCCATCCAAGTACGAAACAAATGCTGCTCTGTTTCGCTTCAGCTCTTTGACAGGAGAAAACAATAAGATGGAAATGATAAGCCACCCTGTTCTTTGCCAGTTGTGTGTTTCCTTTGTGTTCATCACTGCTGGGATCCGTTGGGCTAACAGTAGCCAGAAAGGCTCTGGTGTGTCTCTGGAAGGAGTGATGCTACTACAGCCGGCGGTTGGCTGACAGGGTCTTTCATCACATCACAGTGGGTTTGTGTTTGCCTGCCTTGTCTTTCTCCATTTCAGGAAATCATTTTCATATCCCTTCATGTGTCTACGTTGCTTCATATCCTTTATAACCGCCACCCCACTGGCCAATGAAAACTTTCAGCTTTCAGTGGCCAACGAGAAACAATTTCAGATGCACTCAAAATTGCTTTACAAATGCATATTTTTGCTTTGTTTTTGTTACATAACAAAGCAATTCCAGTTTAATTATCTAGAATTCATAGCAGTGAAATGAAATTATTCTGAAGAAGACAAGCGGCTTCATGTTTTTTCAGATAGTGTTCGCAGTGTCATGCAAGGCATTGCTGTTGTGTTTTATCATTAAAGGAGGGAGACAAACGTGGAGTTCTGACGGGCACGTCGCTGTGCTCTGCTGTGACCGGACGCTGTAAGGCCGGACACGGCAGCCATGACGGTTGTGTGACGGCCATCTTCACCTTGGTCTGAGACGGGAGTCTGCTTTGAACCCCGCTCAGTGAAAAAGGGCGATCCCTCTGTGCCGATTCTGTCTGTAATCGTCGGCCGCGTCCCCGTTACGGATCAGCGAGCTCATTGTGCAGCGCTTTTGGGATTCTCGTGTGCGGTGACCTTTTCAACCTGAACTAGAACCCGCCAGTGAGGTTCAGACAAAATCAAGTCTGATCTTTTCATCCGCCTCCTGTCGTCTTCTCCTCCCACTCATTACTTTAGACAGTATTTTATTCCTCCCTCGGTTCTGTAATGGCCAGTCACACTCAAGAAGTTTTGTTGCAAAGCGTCTTTGTGACGTGGTGGTTTGGAATCGACTATTTTAGGATTGTGCTCAGACATGATTCAGACTATTCCCATGGACTTTGTACCCTGCCGTAACTGAAAAGTGTTAGTTTGACCGTGTTCCTCTCCTAACATTTTCACATTTTTAGCTTACTGTACCTTGGCTGGAATGTGGTCCTGCAAGTTAAAACTAAAGTAGCACAAAGTCCCCTTTAGGGTTAGGATACTCTCCCAGCATTGCAGCTCAGATTCCAACTGTGCAGCGCTCATGATGTCACAATGGTATAATGCTGAATAAATTAACTTAATGTATTATGGCATCTTAATCATTTGTAATGATTCAACCCAGCCCAGCCTGAACCGGAGTCTCTGTAGGTTGTACAGCAAGTTGTACAACAATGAGTCAGTGGTCCAATCATGCAGACTAAAATATGTTGACAGTGGTTCATTACTCTTTCCCGTTTCTGAGCTGATTTAGCTTTTGTCATGGAGACTCTGGTTCCTGTCTCGCTTCAGTTAGAATGACGTACATCTTCGTGGTTCTGAATGGAACCGTTTAGTTTCACCTAACTGAGCTCAGCCCAGTAATTAATCTTGACCCACAATATTTGCGTAGCATTGTCCCTCTTGCCTTGACTTGTTTGGAGAAGCACAACTGAAATGAATGCCTGCTGTTAAAAAAAAGACATCAGGAGTTTTCATTTTCCAGGTGAGAGTGACTCCTTTTAATGATAAACCCCTGTTAAAGATGAATGTATTAGTCAAAATTATTGGAGGAGGAGTCCTGCACTCTGGCAGTGACAGTGGAGGTATGTTTTTGTTCTTCAAGGATCAAATGTCCCAAATGTACCCTGAAAGTACAGTGATGTTCACTTTGGGTGTAAATGAGTACTTTTTCCAAGTAACAACAACAAATTAATTATATATTTCTGGCTAGGGGTACAGTTTTGGGCAGTGCCCCGGCGAAAAGCATTTGTACCTCTTTAAGCAGTTTTTGAACATCAATATCTGAGAGAATGGGAAAGCCATCAGAATTCACAGGAATCTGCTTGGACACTCACCTTTAGTGAAAAGCAAGCCTGTGTTTGAGATTCATGATTCAATTTATTCAGATTTCTGTGTTAAGATGTAAATAGATGCTGCCGCATATTTAACATAGACCAAAACATATGAAACAAACCATTCATGACTTAAATATAAGTCCTTTATATTTTTTGTTGAAATCATATGAACTATGATATTCCATTCACAAGGTGGTCCCAAGCTGGTAAATAAACAATAATAATAGCTCTCTCACCCAATAATGGAGCTTGTATAAAGCATAACAAGGGGAGGGGCTAATGAAACATTACGCACTAACACAATAGCATTATAATATATGTGGAAGCTGATTAGATGAGTTGGCTATGTCCACTTGTGCTTAATGAGCCCTGTCCCAATATTTTATTGTGGAGGCACTGCATTTACAGATGACAAATATAGAACTCTCTAAAATTGGCTTGCATCATCAGATTTGTAGTTTTTTACTGCAGTCAAGCTATACTGAATAATTAGTTTCTCATTATTCTGGATGCTGAACTTGCACGTGCACTTTATAAACCTCTGTAAATTTCCCTCCAGATAGGTGTCTCCCACACAAATAAAGTATGGATAGATTTAGTTTAAAAAGAAAACTGCCACATTGACTCGCAGATTTGGGGAAGAATCCACTACATGCGATATTGTCACATCCTGAAATATGAAGGTTCAGTTGAAAGGTGTGATTTTCTCCCAAATTATTCAGACACATTCACACGCATACCCGAACATTGGAGCTGTCTCACCACATTTAGGTTATATCTCTGCAAAAATTGCTGCAGAAAAAACAGTTTCAGGATAATGAGCTCCCTCGAGATGATGACTAACTTTTTTTAGTTTTTAGTTTTTGTGGACATCTTCATCGTTGTTAGAGTCCTTAGCGTGCAGCGGCAGCCAAAGAGACTCCACCATACATTTATTTGTGGAATCTCCTTCCACTACAAGCAGTGGAGTAAAGTGGTGACAGAACTGGGTTCATGACTCAGATTGAGAAACACAAATTGCTTCCATATCCAGCTGTATAAATATGATCCTGTGGTTTAGAAAAGGAAAAACGTCCAAGTTACTCTGCGTGAGAGCATCTGCTTAGTGCCTAAATGTAGACGTAAATTTAGTGCCTAAATGTAAACATACATTCAGTGCCTAAATCTAAACGTAAGTTTAGTGCCTAAATGTAGAGGTAAACTTAGTGGCTAACTGTAGACGTAAATTTTGTGCCTAAATGTAAACGTAAATTTAGTGCGTAAATATAGACGTTAATTTAATGCCTAAATGTAAACGTAATTTAGTGCCTAAATGTAATAGCGTTCTGAATGACGTGCTGATGTGCCTAACCATTGTGCCCTTGCCGTTGTTGCAGTGTGCAAGGACCCGCCGTACAAAGTGGAGGAATCCGGGTACGCTGGCTTTATCTTGCCCATCGAAGTTTACTTCAAAAACAAGGTACTTAAGCCACAGCAGTGAATGGCCTGGCATGTACATTCGGGAAAGGTAACATCTCTGGAGTTTAGCCACAGGAGGATATAAAATGTGTACTCGTAAATAAATTGATGATTGGAGCATCTCCCTTAGTCACGGTCCTCAGCAGAGTGGAACTGATTGGTCAGATTCTGCCTTTAGAATCTTGTTGCCGAGCAACGTGTCTACTTTCCCCAGGAAGAGCCGAAGAAGGTGCGCTTCGACTACGACCTGTTCCTGCACCTGGACGGACACCCGCCCGTCAACCACCTGCGCTGCGAGAAGCTGACCTTCAACAAGCCCACCGAGGAGTTTGGCAGGAAGCTGCTGAAGGCTGGGGGGGTGAGTGTGGCGGAGAGGAGCGGTCCCGCCAGAGGATGTACCAGCCCTCTACCAGCACTACAAGGCCACAAATGATCCATTTCTTGGTTTTGCTCATTCTCTCTGCTCATTTTTAAAAAATGTGTTAACTTTTTTTGTGTGAAACTTAGCAGAGGGGGGCAGGTCATAATTCTGCTTTTGCACCAGACTGGTAAAACACCCCGGTTTTCCCAGCCACACAGTACTACAGGAGAGCCAGTGATTATTTTATATCCAACAGAACACACAGCATTACAGGAGAGCCAGTGATTATTTTATACCCAACAAAACATAGTACTACAGGAGAGCCAGGGACTATTTTACACCCTACAGACCACACATACTACAGGAGAGCCAGTAACTATTTTATATACAACAGAACACATAGTAATACTGGAGACCCAGCGACTATTTTACACCCAACGGGCAACACAGAACTACAGGAGAGCCAATTACTATTTTACACTATTTTATGATGAGAACATTCCCCTAAACAATGTCAATATATATTGTTCCAGACAAGTTTGGCTGGCTCACGTGGAGCGGCATAATTGGCTTGCTGCTCCAGAGGGAGGGACTTGGCAGGGTTGGTAGATCGCCGCACAATAAAGCACCTCGGGCGCCTTGGAATCACGGTCACGAGCATGGCGTGTCGCTCTCCTTCTGGCCGCTGAGGGACGGGGTGTGGGCGGTGTATCTAATACTAACTCTAATTGGATCAGACAGGGTACAATGGGTACCAAATTGGGAGAAAAAAAAAAATATATATATATATTGTTCCAGACAAGTTCCTTCAGCCAATGTGATTAACTTCCGGAGGCCAGTCCTATTCTGATCGATGGCACTTAAAAATAAAGTCCAGTGGCCATCCAGGAAACGAAAATGGTTCAGAGAATGTTCTGAGAACCGTAGTTGTTACCTGAGGGTGGGCAGTGGACCATTGGGTTTATCCACGGGAGCCGCACAGGTGAACTGCCCCTAGTTGCCATGGCGAGCTGGCCCAGTCTATTCCCAGGCCTCACCTCCACCTTAGGCTTCCTTTAACATTCCCCCCAGCCCAGACCAACGAGCACACAGGGGTCACATGACCCGGGCCTGTTCAGCATCAGGGAACCATTACATCTCACACTCCACTCATGCCCTTCAGGCTAATTCAGAGAGACTTAAATGACTTCTTAAAAAGGGCAATGAACTGACCTATCTATCAGTAATTGCATCAGTCACTGTAAGACGTTCAGTGTTAAATAAACTCTTACAGAGTACATATTGCCCCTGCTGGATATATACTCTGTTAGAGATTGAAAACTGAACATTTTACTGTGTTCTAGTCTGCCAGATAGTAGCTACAGAGCTATTTTTTTCTGGTCTCAAGGGATCAATCTCTGGTCCAGTGTAATTTTCTCACTATAATAAGTAAATAATGACTATGTATTTATGGCTATGGGACCTTTCAGCCACAGTTTGAAAGGGGATATTCCCTGTAATTTGATGTTGTATTTAATTTGAACCCACCACAGTTGGTCGTTTAAGAAAAGTATTTTTCATTTATTAACAGTATATGTCTCAATATCTTGTCACACCCTGCATCCAAACACACCTGCATTGTTGGATGCTGCGGAAAGTGTTTTCACCGTATGGAGGGTTGATGTGTGAGTTTGCCATGAGGAATTGATTTCATGAGGAGAATGTGGGTCAGTCGACAGGGTGAATGGAAAGGAGGGGAACAGTGAAAAACGTTTCCCAACCCATCAGTCTGGCTGCTGAGGAGCTGTCTGCCATCTCACTGATTGTTTTGGCAGGCGGTGAAAGCTCCTCACATTGCTCTTAAAATATATCTGGTTACGCACGAGTGTGTGTGTGTGTGTGTGTGTGTGTGTGTATCCCTGTGTAAGCATGCATGCGTGCGTGTGTGTGCCTGTGCATGTATGTTTATATTTGTGTGTGCCTGCCTTCCGTGTGTGCAAATGTGCCTTGAGAGTGTGTTTGTGCTCTAAACTCTTTTGTTCCTTGTCCTTGACAGTACAGAGATCCTCATAAAAGAAGCTCAGAAGACTGTAAAGTAAGGATTTAAGTGTGCTCATTAAATGTCTATTGAGATTACTTTATTTGAAGAGGCTTTTAGAGATACTTAATCTGCTGTTTCGGCCTGCGAATGACTCAGTGTTGTCGGATTGTCTGATTGAAGGTAGTCGCTTGACGGTTTTTCTTGTAAAACTGTGAAAACATAATTGGCTCACTTGTGCCCTGTTAGGGAGGTATTGAGTCACCGTTAGAACCTCTTACACTTGGGTGGTGTCTCCAACAAGATGGCCGTCCCCCCTGGCTTCTGCCTGCCTCCTGTAATGAACAACTGAGCATGCTCAGACTCCGTAGACGTCTGTGAAAAGGCTGTGTAAAGGTTCTTTCCTCTGCTACAGACCCTTTTTATCATAGTGAGATAAGACCACTCCATTGTGCAATGTGTGTAAAAGCAGGAAGTTCAACAGAAGGTGCTGGCGTTTGGCTTTGCAAGTTTGATTTGAACTGGGTGTTGTGGACAGATGGGCTGGGTGTTCAAAGAAAGATGCTTATGTTGAAATGGATGCCATACCTATGGTGAAATGGTGGGGTAGTTGATTATGGGGTTGCATTGCTGCTTGTGGTGTAGGGACTCTTGTTATGTTGAATGAACCATGAACTCCAGCACGTACCAAATCATTCTGGCAAAAACCTGGTATTTTTGTTCTTTCTATTGTATTATTATGAAAGAATACAGTTGTGCAGACAATGTAGCTCATTAGTGGTATTTTGTATTTTATATGCTCATCTTCATTAAGGGTGTGAATACTTTTGCAGGCGGTGCATGTGGAAAAAGAAGAAAATTAAGCTTTAATTCATATATATGCTTTTTGCACGCGTGCAGAATTTGCCACGGGAATTGCATAAATGTGCAAAACATATTCGAATTAAAGCGTAAAGTGAAAGTTCACTTTCTGGGCTTTCTTGATATTTCAGTTTCAGTTTTACATGTTATACCAGTTCTTGTGCAGATATTCCTGTGGAGCTTCTGGCTAAAGCATGGAAATACATAAGAAGTAGTGCCAGCTTTGAAAACAACATTATTGCACACAAACACTGTCCAGGCCAGCTAGAAACGTATGTTAAGGTGGAATGAATATCAACAAAGCCCAGAAAGTGAACTGTCACTTTGTCAAAAAATACAGTCAAGCAGGCACATTGCAGTGAATTATTCACTGGAAAAACCCTAACTGCACTGCATTGTGTAATTAGGCCTGGTCTTTATTCTGGCGTGTTTACTGTCGCTAGGTGATGGTCATGCAGGAAGGGGCGTCCTCCCTGTTCAGACAACACCTGAAGCTTCCTGCCCTCCACACCGGCTCCATGACCCTCACCTTCTCCGACAGCAAGAAGGGCAAGCCGTCCCAGGGGTCAAAGGTCACCCGAGACGTCCAGGTACAGCCTGTCTGACCTCTTCAGAAAGCCTCTGTGTGATCGCAGGCGTTTGGAAAACGTATACTGAGGTTGAGTATACAGTGTCCCTTCGCGTGTTTATGAAATGTTCTTGGCCTTAAAGCCCTGTGTGTTTTTTGGGGAGAATTTGAAAGACTCGTCTTGTATTCTCACTGGGGCTCGGAGGAGGAAACGATGTGCAATCCGTGAGTCCGGTGAGTCCGGTGAGTAAACGTTTGAAATTGCTCTATTTTGGCTTTTTGGCCGCTGATCTACGGGCATGTCTCAAATGGTTACAGTGTCTTTGGGTTTCCGTGTGCAGTCAGGTCATCGTTTTAGAATCTGACCCTTCGTGTGATTTTTATAAAGCACTTTTCATGTTTTCTGTTTCCTGCATGAAATGGAAATGTTCAACCTGCCAATATAAACCTTGTGTGTGCGTGTGTGTGCGCGTGTCTGTGAGTGTGTGCGTGTGTGTGTGTGTGTGTGAGTGAGTGTGCATGCGTGTGTGTGTATGTGTGTGTATGAATGCAGTCATGATACGAGTGTTTATTTGCTGTTTTCACGGGCACATAAATTCAATAAATATTAATCAATTGTTCTTTTTTAATTGTATTGTTTGGTGTCATATCATGCTGCTTGTGTTGGATCAGGGTTTGCAAAAGTCAAAGGCCCATCCATTTTATTTCAGAAAAATGTTGTCTTTTGGGGGAATACATGGCTGGATTTTGATTGGCTCATTGCCACTGTGACATCTATGTTTCTGCGGTACTTGGTTCAGAAAAGTCACCTCCCTGTTTAAAGCCATGTATATCTTGGTTACACACTCGATGGTCCAGTGCGTGGGATTAGATTTTTCCAGTAAAGCGGAAAGTGTTTTCAGGTCCTTTTTTTACCCCAAACATGCGAGTGTGACGTCTTTGACCTTGGCATCACAAAGAGTACTTTCTTTTGAGAAAGGAGAGGGGAAGAGACTAATTAAACAGAGTAGAAGTGTTTACAGCTTTAGGTGAGCCCGTTTGAAGGTCAGCCACTATACGGCTGTCTCCATCTGAAGTTTACCTTATAATTACCATTCTGCGTGTTTGTCTAAATGAGACGTTGTGTGCAAAAGCTTGGTGTCTATAAATAAAGCCAACGGATAGTTTTCAGCTCAATGCATGAATGCACCAAAGAAATGTCCTCAGAAAAGGTCTTCATGATGATTATGATGTTATTGTTATTATTTAACACCTTCCACTTCCTCTCTCTCTCCATCCACGAGACGGGCTCTGCATCTGTAACTGTAGGCGGGGATGGGTGGTATGAAACAGGCATTGTGTTATTCATGAAATACGTATCACTCTTCTGCTTGCGTGTACGAGGGCTGGTCAGCTAAAGAGCCGTGTTGTGACTAGAGCTAAAACCACACTCACAGATTCTGAGTCATACTGTCGTTATAGAGGCTGCTCACTTTGTGGATATGTGACCAGCTTCTCATATCCTGGCCTTCTCTTGCCTCCTATGAACATGTTTTACCCAGCGTCTGTGCAACCCTCTATGAACATGTTTTACCCAGCGTCTGTGCAACCCTCTATGAACATGTTTTACCCAGCGTCTGTGCAACCCTCTATGAACATGTTTTACCCAGCGTCTGTACAACCCTCTATGAACATGTTTTACCCAGCTTCTGTGCAACCCTCTACGAACATGTTTTACCCAGCGTCTGTGCAACCCTCTATGAACATGTTTTACCCAGCGTCTGTACACCCTCTATGAACATGTTTTACCCAGCGTCTGTGCAACCCTCTATGAACATGTTTTACCCAGCGTCTGTGCAACCCTCTATGAACATGTTTTACCCAGCGTCTGTGCAACCCTCTATGAACATGTTTTACCCAGCGTCTGTGCAACCCTCTATGAACATGTTTTACCCAGCGTCTGTACAACCCTTTGTTCTACACAGTCAATGGTTTTAGTAATTTACCATCTGCAGTTCCACCACCATCACCATCTGACTGGATATGATTCAGTCAAATTTTTCTCAGGATAAACTGCAAAGATTTTAAGGTGAACTAATTGCTCATGCGACTTAAATTTCAAAATGAATATCAAGTTAGTTTATTTACTAACACTTGAGATGTGTTTAATTTACTGTTGTAATTCAGGATTTTTTCCCGTCTGTGGACGCCTCACAGATGCTGTTTTTGTCAGATGTCGTATTGCGCTTGCTGTTCATTTTATATTCAGCCGTATAAGCATTTCAAATCTGCCACATTTGATGGTGATGGTTTAGTGAAGTTGAAAAGCATCAAGATAAACAATCACATGAATCATGTTACGCTTATTTATGATCATACGATCCTTTGACAGGAAATGTTCTTACTGTGCCAACTTTGAAGAAAGCCTCAAAGCAACAGTGCCAAAAGATTGAGACAATTTGTCAAGGAACAACCCCGTTGGGATGTCTAATAGCACCTTTTGATTTAGTCGGTGAGAGCTGAGAGTGTGGGCTGTTGTCTGTGAGAGAGAAACGGCTTTAAGCCCGGGGTCGGAGGTCAGGACTGCAGGACAGAATAAAGTTTTAAAGGTAGTAAAAGCCAGTCGTAACCTGCCCCAGTGTCTAGACTTCTTAACGGCTTTACTGCGCGGCTCAAACACTGACAGGCTGAGCGGTGCTGAATGGAGGATGATTGTGCTTGTCTGGTCCGAGGACGAAATGCTCTCGCCCATCTGGACGTTGCCCACGGCAACCAATCGATCGCACATGTGCACCCCCCCACCACCACCCCGGGAGAAGTCAAAACATTCTCCGCGCCTCCTCTGCCAAAGTCTGAGCTCAAGTCTTCCTTATTTTCCCCCCTCACTTTTTACAACTTTTTTTTTTTACTTTCCTCTCCCTGAATGGGATCAGACCCCCAACAACTGTCACTCAGCCCGCTTAGCAACCGCGAGCGCATTGCTCTGGGACGTCTCGCCGAAGCCTGCATATGGGCCATAAAACATCCGCCCCTCCTCCGTTTCGGGGAGCAGTGTGGATTTATCTCCCAGTATCCCGTGGACTTGCATCCGTCTGCTTCCTCTCTCAGTTTCACACCTGGGGGATCGGGATAAAAATGGAGCTGGGAAAACCGTCAGCGGTTTAGCACCGAGGCCACAGTTCTCCGGCAAAATCTGTATTTTCAGTTTTAATTTCATGCCTGCTCATATTTGTTTTACAGAGGAGGCTGTGCTCAGCTTGTAGCCTAATGGCTAAGGTACATGACTGGGACGTGGAAGGTTGGTGGTTCAAGCCCTAGTGTAGCCACAATAAGATCATTGCAGCTGTTGAGCCCTTAACTTTGCATTGCTCCAGGGGGGATTTGCCGCTGCTTAGTCTAATGAACTGTCGATAGGTTAAACCTGGAGACACTGTGGCCCTCCTGGACTGGAGTTAAACCTGCAGACACTGTGGCCCTCCTGGACTGGAGTTAAACCTACAGACACTGAGGCCCTGCATTGTGACATTGTGAGTTTGATGTCCCTACAGATGTGTAAATCTGTTTTTGACTGGCTGCTTGCTTTGTCTCTTTCTGTAGGAGGGGTCCAGGAGCACCCTCACCTCCGGCAGCAGCGGCCCGTCCACCAAACCGCCAAAACCAGCAGCGGAGCCCAGAGAGCGGCCCTTCAGAGACTCCAGGGAGCCCAAGAGTGCCTTCAGAGCCCTGGGCAGAGACCCACACAAACCCCCCAAAGACCCATCCAGGACCCCCAAAGAGAACCAACCGCAGAGGCCCGACTGGCCCAAGATGGGCTTCAAGGAGCCCAAGGCCGTTTCCCGGGAGGCCAGGCCGGAGGGACCCAACGTTAAGGCTACCGCCAAGAGGCCAGGCCCCGGAGACGCCCAGGAGCTCCTCGCCAAGAGGAGGAAGGAGCCCTCGGAGTCGTCACCACGGCGACCCCTCACGGACGCTCGGCTCCTTAAGGAGAGGCGGAAGGGAGGTGGGGGCGGGGAGGTGCCGGAGAGGAGCAGGACGGTCTCCACCCTGCCCCCGTTCCAGGACCTGGTGGACCCCAACGACTCTGACACCGATGACAACGCGTCCCCCAAGTATGAGGTGAGAGCGGTGATTCGTAATATGTTGATCAGTGGTAACCAACCCCGTTCCTGTCGGTTTGCACTCCAACCCTAACAAAGCACACCTCATTCAACAGCGACAGATCTTGTGCTGCTAATGAGTAGAGTCAGGTGTGCCAAATTGGGGTTGAAATGAAAACCAACAGTATGCTCGCTCTCCAGGAACACGACTCGTGTAGATGATCTCTAATCTATTGAATCTTGGTGCAATTTTTTTGGTGCTATTGAAATAGAATTCCCATCATGCACTTTACCAGCATTTCAAAGGATAGAATTTACCAGCATCTCAAATGGCTTGAATTCAGTCAACTTTGTCCCTTAACTTTAACTAAAAAGTCTTCTTTTTTTGTGAATATATTTTTATTTGTATATTTTATATTATTGACATTTCAGCAAGCCCAAGTTCAGCCATCACTTAAATTCATCCAACTGGGTCTGTGAAAAAGAAAAACATTTGCACTTGAAAGTCAAAGTTAAGCACAAATGTTTAAAAAACGGCCAAACAGTCATGATTTATGGGAGCTGAAACCAAAAGGGCTCAATCTCTCGTTCAGGATTAGATTTATAAGAACATCGCAATAGCATGGCAAATTACTGCACTGACAGAGGACTGCTACCTGCAAGTGTTTTAACAACTCAGTTTTGGGGTAGATATGTGGTCAGCTCTGGGACTTTTCACTGAAAAGTTTCCTCTTTCTCTGTGGTAACTTATCTGCCTACAGTGACTGTCCTGTTGTTTGTCTATTTTGGTCATGGTGAGAGCTGGTATTGCCCCCCCCCCCCCCCTAAAAAAACAAACAAACAAAAAACGTATCTTTCTCTCACACACACTCCTCCTCACTAGACCTAATGCATTATGGGGCTGCTTTATAGGAGCAGGAAGGGGAGGTGCAGTGGAGCAACATCATGACATCGTCTTCCATTGTCCATTATGACATCATAACCCTCAACCAATTAGCATATTGGACACAACAGCCATAGAGGTGCACACAATCCTCAGCCATTCAGCCAATCCATTCAGCTTTTACTGCCTTCCTCCCATACAGAGCGCCCATAAACTTCAAAGGCTGGCTGTCACACCCCTGGACCGCTTCCTGTAAACACATTCCCGCTGAAGTTGAGTGATGGCGAGGATGTGTTTCAGTGGCGTGTGTGTGACTGACAACACCCAGCTCACACACCCGAGCTCCATCGACACAAATTCAGCTCAATACCACCTAGCAGGGCTCAGGGGAGCTTATTTTAGTCTTATAGGTCAGGGCTTTTCAACCTGGTCTGGTCCAGGGACCCCCCCAGCCAGGCTCAAAGGCATCCAGGGGACCACCATCATGTTGAAAAAAGTTTTATATTTCTAAATATTTCCCCAAATCTATATTTCGACATAACCTCCAGTACCTTCAAGGACGCCCATGGGTTTGTGGACCAGTTGGACATCCTAGATGCAGCTCTAGTGCACATGTGCAGTAGAGTTGTTTGATGGCCTGGAAACAGCCTCGGCCTATGGAAATGTGACCTCTGCGATGAAACAGAAATATCTCTTCACGCTGAAACAGTCTTCTGTGGACCTCTAGTACAGCCTCATACTTTACTGATAGAAAGCATGGATCACAAAATCCAATCCCGGAGACCCACCCCAGCTAAAATTGGTAACGTTGTCACATTGTTGCTGCCGTGTAGTGGCAATGTTATAACATTCGCAAAACATTACATTTTCTGTCAGCTAGGGTACAGCATCTGCGGGGTTTTTTTGTGGTTTCCTTTCAGTTTGCTGCTGATTTAGACCTTGAAATTGTAAGGTGTGTAATCACTTTAGCCTTTTATTTTTTTCAGGGCTTTAAATTAAGTGCAAAGGTGTTGAAACTCTCAGACCCTACAGGGGTCCTGAGCTGGGGTTTCAGATCCCTGCTGTAGAGTTTACTGCGTACCCCCACCCCTCCCTCCCGCCCCACCCCCATCCCTCTTGGCCCTCTATCGGAACATGCAAGGTACTGGTGTCGCTGATGGATGCCTTGGATTCACACGTTGTGAAGTAGGAAATGCCACCGGCTCTGTGTTAGAGCACTAAAAGAGCACGGGGCTCCATCAGCTCTGTGTTAGAGCGCTAAAAGAGCATGGGGCTCTGTGTTAGAGCACTAAAAGAGCACTGGGCTCTGTGTTAGAGCACTAAAAGAGCATGGGGCTCTGTGTTAGAGCGCTAAAAGAGCATGGGGCTCTGTGTTAGAGCACTAAAAGAGCACTGGGCTCTGTGTTAGAGCACTAAAAGAGCATGGGGCTCTGTGTTAGAGCACTAAAAGAGCACGGGGCTCTGTGTTAGAGCACTAAAAGAGCACTGGGCTCTGTGTTAGAGCACTAAAAGAGCACGGGGCTCCATCAGCTCTGTGTTAGAGCGCTAAAAGAGCATGGGGCTCTGTGTTAGAGCACTAAAAGAGCACGGGGCTCTGTGTTAGAGCACTAAAAGAGCATGGGGCTCTGTGTTAGAGCACTAAAAGAGCACAGGGCTCTGTGTTAGAGCACTAAAAGAGCACGGGGCTCTGTGTTACAGCACTAAAAGAGCACGGGGCTCGATCAGAGAAGCACCAAAGGGCCCGCTCGTCAATCGCCTCTCCCCTGACTTTAGAAACCTCACACAGAGACAGCCGGCACGGTTTTATTGCGGCCGGGGGGGAAGAAAGCAGGCAGGGGGAGATTTATAGTTTTACGGCGCAGGATGAGGAGTGTAAAGGGGCCTGTGAATGCCTCAGGATTTCCCTTTAATCTCAGGAAGGTGGAGAGAGAAACACTTCCAACGTCTCGCTGAGACTTGTGGTGTTTCGTCCCGTCTCATAACTCACTATCTCACACAGACTGTGTTCATTGGTCAGCTGTCTCACACATACTGTGTTCATTGGTCCACTCTCACACAGACAGTGTTCATTGGTCTGCTTTGTCACAGATTGTTCATTTCTTTGCTTTGTCACACAGACTGTTCATTGGTCCGCTCTTTCACACAGACTGTGTTCATTGGTCTGCTGTCTCACACAGACTGTGTTCATTGGTCCTCTGTCTCACACAGACTGTGTTCAATGGTCCTCTGTCTCACACAGACAGTGTAACAAATTGAGTGTGTTACCATACAGGTATAGTGTTGGAGTTTAGAAATCCTATTCCCCAATTTTCTATTTTCTTCCTGTTTGGAGCATTTGTTGATGACAAACCGGGTAGAGCCACGCATGTCTCTGTTGCATGAACTAAAGGGTCTTGAAGCAGTGACCCCACACCCCAAGACCCCAACCTGGGGTTTGACCCCACAACCTACCTCACACAAGCCCTTCCCAGATCTCACAGGCCCAGGCAATGGGCTCACTGAACTAGGCTACTAGGACTTGACCTTCGACCCCCACACCCTAGCAAGCACAACCCCTGTTCCTTGCTAAGACACTCCGGTTTCAGGGCATCCTGCACTGTGTGGGGGAGTGAGTGTTACCTGTGGGGCCAGGTGACCCCCTCACCCCCCAAGGGGCAGACTGCAGGCAGTCCTCCTGAGAGGCACACGTGGTATCTTAATCGTTTCTGAAAACGGGGGTGCCGAATCTGAGCTGGGGGTTCCAGAAAGAAAGTTGGGGTTGGGGGGTGAACGCTTTTTGACACTGACAGTTTCTGGCTTTCCTCACTCCCCTACCCCCTCCACCTCTCCAGCTCAGCCTGAGGTCTTTCTGTCCCCCAGCACTCTTCCCGTAAACCCCCCCTTCCTTCCACCGCCCCTCTGTAAATTGAATAGAGCAGCTTGACTGGGCCCGGACACTCCTGAGGACCATTTATTGGGCCCTAAAAGATGACTGCCTCCCAGGGACTTCAGCCAGGGAGGACAGGGGCTCTAAATCACCCCACAACACAGAGATTTACTGCTCCAGGGCTGCGGAGGCCTGACAGCCAATCACGCCACTTCGAAGACGCAGGCGGCCACCTATCAACATTCTGCGCTCTTCCTTTGACGTTGTCGCTCATAGGACAAGGGCTTATAGTTTCTGTTGCTCCCTTTTTATCACTGACAGGAAGACAGTGTGGTTTTAGTTCATTTAATGACCCTGATAATTGTCTGAAACCAGGAGTAATGTGTTTATAATCTTTGGTGGTTGCAGACTCCAGGGGGAACTTGGTACTCTGATCACAGTATTAAGCCTGAATATCTTTTCCAGCTGCATAAATATATATGTAAAAAAAAAAAAACAAACAAAAAAAAAAATATATATATATATATATATATATATGCTTATGCAAGTAATCTGCTAAGCAGAAATATACAGTACCTAAAATTAAAAAGCATGTTTGGATCAAATACTTTTCTATGCTTAACTGAGCTTGTTTGGGCTATTGGAACCTGTGAAATACACTCAAAAAGTCCAAACCTAGTCTTCTGGTCCTCTTGGTTGGTTCAATTGGAGCAGGAAAGATCAGTTGAGCACAGAAAAATATTTGAATCCAAAACAATTCCATATTTAACCCAGGTCTGTCTGAACACTTTTAATTTTATCTCTTTTTGGAAGTTCCTGGCCAATCGTAACATGAGGTATTGAACACAAAGCATGTGTTTAAGACAAAACTCATTTGGAGTGTCGAGGGGCCTTAAGTCATCTAGTAACAGCATTTCTCTGTTTCCACGGCAATGGGTGATTTTCCGCACATTCAAATATTCAAACCAGGCTGAGCCTCACTGGATCCAAAAAAGTCAGTTGTCAGGCAAGGCCAGTAGCCATTGGGCCACCAAAGCCATTTTTGTTTGGCCTGTAAAATGGTTGGTAAATGGAAATGACATTTGGTTGTAGAACTGAGCGTCTGAGTACAACTGGGCTCATTCCACACTGGGAGGAAAGGAGGGAACTGCTTTTCGTGAATCCTAATCGTTTTCATGAGCGCTGCTCATTGTTACAACCTTCCCTGTCATTACAGTGTTGTGGACAGATGAAGGTGCAACTTCCTCTGTCTATAATGTTCTGAGAAACCGCCAGAGAAGCCTGTCCTTTTATGTGTCCTTCATGTCCGTAATAAAAATGCCCACAGGTGGGGCTTCCACCTTTTCTGACAGTGTATTTCTGGGAATTGTAGGCTGGGTGCCTACAATTCACGCTTGTGTCTCTGACAGAGGTTGTAGCCAGCAGTGACCGCCCTTCTTTCTTTTTACTCTTTCCTTTGCGGGCAAAGTGTATGTTGGTTTTTGTTCCCAAATGACTAATTAGCGTAATTGTTGCTAATTAGCTAATCTCTTTAACGAGCTCGCCTGGTGGCATGCACAGCTGAAACATAAACCTGCACACACACAGCTCACAGTGGAACCAGTTTAATGCCGGTTAGGGCCTTGCTTGGGTGACATGCTTGTGTCGCAATGACACACAATCCGTTCTCTGTGTCAGTCTGACCAGCCGGAGTGTGTTCCATCTCCCTGTAGAAAACATTCAAGGAATGAAACGTACTCCCCAAAAGACTGATACTAGACCCTCCTGCAGTGGACATTATACGAACTGTTGAATAAACAGTTCATAAATGCGGCAGAATCCATTTCATTCGTTTTTTTATTTCTTAATAAAAGGGAGCTGAGACCGTACAGTATTCTGTGCCAGAATTACGCAGAATTCCAGCTGCATCCCTCAGCCAGATCTTCTGGGAGGAATGCAAACAAATTAATTGGGATTAAGTTAAATAGTCTGTTCAGATTTCCTACCCCGGCCCCCTTCCAGAGGGGGATTAGCCTGTAATGGGCGTTTGTTGGAGGGGAGTTTTTTTTACCCTCTGGAATTTTACCCCGGACTCCGGGGCCACTGTGAAAGGCTCACGGAGCAGCAGCGTGGCGGTAAGGGCTTTCAGAGCGAGGGTTTGTGGGGAACCGTCTGTACCGCGAGTTTCCAGTGACACGGACATACGAGAAGAACCCAGGCTTGGTCTTTTAACGAAACGTTCGGCTTTCAGCGTTCTGCGCAATAATACAGACTCCATTGTTTGGGTTGGGGGGTTTTTTTTCCTCCCTTTGGAGAAATAATATCTGCTGCTCACACAAAACAATTTACAACATGCTTACGGCCTGTTTATTAGACCCAATATAACTTTTTTAAAGCTCTGATCAGGAGTTGAGAGTTTTTCTCTCATGCATGGCTTAGGTGTTTGAACAAATGACACAGTTTTTATCATTCGCTGTACTGCTCTGTAATATTTTTAGCCCCTTGTTGTACTAATCTAGGTCTTTGAGTGTATTTAGTATATTGTATTTGAATTTGTATTTATTTTGGTATTGTAGTTAGTCCTAATTCCTTTCTGACTTGGCCTATATGCCATGTGTACTGAACTTAATGGTCATGGCTGTACAACTGATTCTTTGTGATTGTAACTTATCGGACCTGTTATGTAGTTTGTTCTAATGACCTAGGTATGCACTGTTTTGTATGTCGTTTGTATGAAAGCTTGTGCTAAATATAATGTAATGTAATTTCAATATAAACAAATGTAGACCTGATTATGAAGGCAGTGTCGGCATATGAGGTCATCCATCTTACTTCATATAAAACAGAAGGAGTTTGGGCTCCCCTTCTTCCCCACACACGCTGCCTGTCAAACGCCGTCCAGAAGCTGTTTATTTCCATACGCGCTAACGGCGTTAATGCATTCAGCCTGCTGCACTGCAGATCATCCTGCTAAGTGCCAGCAGTTATGAAAACACTGTGTGTAGGGCTTGTGTGGATGTTGGATCTGTTGAATTTTCTTTTTGGATTATCTGGTTTGCAGTGGAATTATAGCACATTTTTTACTTTTGACTATTTAAATCCTCAGTCATTAACTGCATTTCTGGAAACCATATTTTTGTTGGATATTGCTTTTCTGGGCAATTTCTTTTTTCCACCGAAGAGCATTAACCATAGTTTCATCCCAGTCCCTTGTAGAGCAAGATTGACTGACATCAATCTAACCCAACCCTCTCAGATAATATACCAGCACTTCTGGCCATTTCCTTATATGGAGAGGTCTAGGAAAAGTTTCTTACTTTAAGAACCTGTTCCATCATGGTGTCCTTCTATAATAGTCATATATAAATTACCAGTATGATGTGATCAAACCTATTTAATTCCATTGAGATTTTAAATCTAATCCTGAAACTTGCAATGTTATTCTATCCACTAGAGGAGGATTCATTTTTTCATTTATTTGTGTGTTTATCATTAAACTAATTTTGAAAATAAGGTGAAACATTTGACCACTCAGTGGTACATCTGTTCTGTGAGCCACCAATCAGAATATCCACACAGAACATACACACTGTGCAACACCTTCGGGAGCTTTTGGTCAGGAAAGATGGACTTTACACAAAAGGGAAATGTCACTATTGTCCTGTTTATAAATTAGAAAAATACTGTATACATCTTTATAATACTTAATCAACATTTAAAAGGCTAAAAACTGGTTATTTAACTGCAATGGTCAATGCTACTTTGGAAGTCATTGTTTGTTGGCAGTTATCGGGTAACTGTACTTGTAAAAGTTTAAAAAACTCTTGCGCATAATTCCCTTTGCTGATATGCAGTTCAGCGCAACGAGGTGTCATATGCTCCATGACGGGTAGATCTACCCTGAGCTGTCAATCACCGATTTGTACAAACCGAGCAAAAGGCTTTGTTCTCCACAGCAGAACGCAGTGATTGGTGCAGATGAGAGGGTTAGGCTGCGCTCACGTTGATCATGGTAGGTGGCACAACAGCAATTTTTGGACAGTATGGAAAAAACGGGCAGAGCGGTAAATACGTTGCTATGGAGATGTTGTTCAGTAATTGTTCTATCATACAGGAAGGAAACAGATTGGAATAGGAGGTTTGAGTTTGGTATAGCTCTTGATCAATGTTGGGGCAATAATGCCAAAAATAGTCATTTTCGGTTTTCTATGTCCATTTTTTGTTGTTTTGTTTTGTTGTGTGTTACATCCGGTATCAAATTCTGTTGCATATAACAGTAAAAAGAGAAATCATTTAAAATAAAACTTCAATGACAAGTGCCGTCTGCTGTAGCAATCAATGAAGTTCTTTGCCGTCCTGAACAGATTTTACTGTGTGCTCTCACCCGCTATAGTGACATCCGGTTTGCCATCAACAGTCATCCACGTGAGCGCAGCGTGTGGGGTATGGAGCCTGCAGATGTGTTAGGGGGCGGAGTCACAGCTGGCTGCAGGGCGTGGTTTGGGTGGCGGTGCTACTCCCGCTGTGTTTTTTGGAAGCGGTGATTTATGGAGGAGGGGGTGATTCGCACTGCAAGGGGGCAGTTAAGCCCTGCAGAGCCACCTGCATGGAGACAGCCAGCAGAGATAATGACCCGGCTTTATGACCCGGAGAATTCACCGGCCCTCCCAGAGCCCTCAGCGCCTGCTGGTGTTTGTCACCCTCTCCTTCCTGAGAATGATTTAACACCCCGGGGGTTTTATTGCCCCTCGTTGCCTTGGCAACACCCCCCCCTCCTGTCCTGGGCTGAAGGCCTCTTTCCCCACACGGAGAGGTGGGATATGTGGGGGGGGTTGTATTTGCAGAATTGCTTATTAAAATACTTTAATGTATGTGCAAAGGCTCATTAATGCTTCGGCGACAAAGTGTCTCATGGCAAAGTGTCTGCTGACAGAACTGTGTTTTACATTCATAGTTCAGAGACAGTGCGCTTTGTTACTAAAGCAACCAGCTTCTCCTCGAACCCATCCATTATCCGAGTTAGTTATGTAAACAAAACGTCTTCATAAAATCTGGTAGTAGTAAACTAGTATTCTCACCATGGCAACGTTTTGACTTGTTTCAGTCAACCAGTTGTGGCTGTGTGACACTTCTGATGGGTGTCTGCAACCTGACAAAAATCTGCAGGTACGGGGCTCCGGTCACCCATGCTTGACATCAAAAATTAGCATCATTTTTCGTCTGTTGCAGGACACTTTGTGGCCAAAGCAGGGATGAGCCTTTAGTGCGTGTACGCTATTACTGGTGTTGTCATACCTCTTTGTGCATCTCCCCATGATAACTTTTCCTCTATATTCAGAACTGGCTGTGCATTCTCACAACGTTGTCGTCAGGCTGTGGGAACGTTGTGGATTTGTGTTCTGTACTGTTGATTTGTGCATTTCTGACTGGCACCTGGTCTCCCACCCTGGGTATTAGAGATGGGGTTCTGGGTGGGTACTGGTGGGGAACACCTGTGGGGCAGCAGGTGTGGAGATATACAGTAAAGAGCACTAGTGACACGCTGTCCTTCTCAAAGTTAAAAAGACACAATTTACACAGGCCGGATTCAAAATGATTTACCAGTTCACAAACAAATAATAACATTTTTAAGTGCAAATTCTTGGTAACACTTGGTACAATAACTTTACATTAATTGGCAATAATTAATGTAGTTGTTAACTAACTACTCAGAAGTTAATCTATACAGCATTGTTTAGGTATTTGTACATCATTAATTCATGTTAACAACTACATTAGTTAATGCCAAATGGAATGACTTTTGGAATGAAAAAAACAGTTAATGTATTTGTTAGTGGTTAGATAATTGTATGTTTATTGATGGTTTGTTACATTACATTACATTATTGGCATTTGGCAGACGCTCCTATCCGGAGCGACGTACAACAAAGTGCATACCCATAACCAGGGATAAGTTCGCTGAAAGACCCTAGAGGGAAGTACAATTTCAACTGCTACCTGTACAACAAAGATAAGGACGAGGGCCAATTTTTTTTTTTTGATTTTTTTTTAACAAAGAAACAAACAAACAGAGCAAAAGTGACCAAAGTTAACTATCCAAACACTGCTTACCTAGCCAACTAAAAATACCGATACACAAAGCAAGTCACAGAGACAACAATTAAGGTTCACAGGGAGGTAGGGAGGGATGGGGAGAGGTGCTGCTTGAAGAGGTGTGTCTTCAGCTTGCGCTTGAAGGTGGGGAGAGATTCTACAGTTGTTAATGTATAAATATTCATGTACCCTTGTTGTAAAGTGTGACAAAAACTATTTATTTGTACATAATATGGTCTCAACAGTTCTCAATTTTTTCGGTGACAAAGTGTCACATTCTCTTTGTGTTTTGAGTTCCTGCCAAGAGCTCTGGAAAAAGAACAAATGCGTGTTGGAATCCATGTGGCAAAATGCTGCAGATGGGCTCCCTTCAGTAAAGAGACGTTACCAGCATCAGGCGTGAATATATATGTGATTATATATTCATGTGTTTTAATTTCTCCCCCCCCCCAGTCAGAACAGCCTAGCCCAGCCAGCTCCAGCTGCAGCTCCAAATCCAGCCTGACCCCCCCTCAGAAACGCCAAGGTGGGTACCCCCTCCCCACACACTGACTCACTGGTCCTTTTAGCATACTCCATTTCTGCTGGGATATTTTATTCATGTGTATTTCATCCAGACATGGCACACTATGCAGTGTGTGGGCAAATATATGAAGTAAGTAAGTTATTACTGCTGTCCATCACACTGTTGTCAGATATAGAGTAGGTTTCATTATATTTACAATATATTACGGTATAGTTCATTTTCATCATTCCTGTCCATTTGCTGGCCTTATCCATCCATATATCCATTATCGAACCCTCTTATTCCTGATCAGGAGCCTATCACAGCATGCACTGGGAGAGAGGCAGGAATACGCCACGGACAAGTCGCCATGCCATTGCAAGGCACACACACCATTCGCTCACACTCTCATACCAGTGAGTCTCCAGTTATCCTAACCTGCATGTCTTTTGACTGTAGGAGGAAACCCACACGCAAACTACAAACAGAAAGGCCCTGGCTGGGATTCAAACCCAGGACCTTCTTCCTATGAGGAGATAGTGCTGCCCTCTCACAGTCTCACAGTGTGAAGGTCCTTGGTTTGAATCCCAGCTGGGGCCTTTCTGTGTGGAGGTTGCATGTTTGCCCCTTATGTGGGTTTCCTTTGGTTACTCCGGTTTCCTCCTGCAGTCCAAAGACATGCAGGTTATTGGAGACTCTGAACCATGAATAAGGTTAAATAAAAGTAATAAAATAAGAATAATCTTTATTATTAGCTGTAGTCTTTATCAGTACAAGGCCCTGATTTAGGAAGTTTTCCCCTGTCCGTGTGCTAACATTATTCATTACAGGCTGAAAGCACAAAGCTGATCTGAGATCAGTAGTGCTGCTCTAAGTCTCCCGCTGAGTGAAGCTCTAGCAGCAGCTGCAGGTCCTGCAGTCCTCTGTGGGCTGGGAGATGTTACTGGAATCTGAACAGTTACATTTTGTTCCCTTTGGGGAGTCAACCGTCGTAAAGCGATATTCGTATCAAATTGATTCACTCCCGTAATGCCATGTCGGCTGCCTGGAGGATCGACTCTCAGCCCTCAATCAGCTCTAACAGGGTTTATATGAATCCAGCGGGGAGCAGTTTTGCTCCATTGGTGTTAAATGTACTCTGTCAGAGATGATTTTCTATTTTAGTCCGCACATTTCACCGTGATGCCGATTTCAGTTCAGAATTCATGGTTGTTATGACTGGAAGCACAAATATGCTGGTTGTCATTTTGATTTGATTTGATCTGATCTTCATTGTCTCTCTCTCTCTGTCTCCCTCCCTCTCTCTGTCTCTCTCTCTGTCTCTCCCTCTCTCTCCCTCTTTCTGTCTTTCCCTCTCCCTCTCTCTTTCCCTCTCTCCCCCTCTCTCCCTCCCTCTCTCTCTGTCTCTCCCTCTCTCTCTCCCTCTTTCCCTCTCTCCCTCCCTCTTTCTCTCTCAGTGCTGGATCCCCTGCGCACAATAATTCGGGACCTTCACTCCGATGAGGACGGGGAGTCTGAGGAGGAAGAGGACGATGACAGTGAGATCCACTCAGACCCGGAGCGGCCCCTGCACAACCACCTGTCCCATCGGCACCGCAGGTTAGCACCAATCAGAACAGCCGGCTCTGACCCACTTCTGTGGCAGAACCAATCAGAACCGCCGGCTCAGACCTGCTACTGTGGCAGAACCAATCAGAGCCACAAACTCTGACCCGCTTCTGTGGTGGAACCAATCAGAACAGCCGACTCCAACCCGCTTCTGTGGCAGAACCAGTCAGAATCACCAGCTCAGACCCGCTTCTGTGGCAGAACCAGTCAGAACCACAGACTCGGCCCCGCTTCTGTGGCCGTCCTCACTGACTCAAGGCCAATTCATGCTTCTGTGACAATGTGAATGACCCCTGGAATAATCATGATTCAGTGAGTCACCAGTAATATATACTATAATACTATATACTATAATATATAACCATAATTCAGCTGGCTGTTTGTAGATATCGCACATGTTGGTGATCTCATGGATGCGCTGTGGTTAGGAGCCATTACCCAGCCCGATATTCGCCCATCGTAGAGGACCATGAAGATCAGGCCTGTTCGCTCCCAGCGTCTTACATCACATAATGTCAAACATACAGTATGACTTGACTAAGTCGTTAACGTCTCCTTCTGTTCAGAATTGTCTGCAGCCATAAAAAAGGTGTTTGAAGAAATGAAACCCGATCTGTTCAGTCTTCTATCTGCCATGTCTTCATAAATCTGGCGTGCCGTTCCATTTTCCAGGAATCCCGCGCGTTTACGCATTTCATTCCGCCGTGATTTGCACTCCTGCCTGAGGGGCAGCCACACACCGTCGTGCCGTAAATCTCCCGCCCGTAAATCCAGCGTAGTCCTGCCGAGAGCCTGACAACCGAGTGGACTGGCAGGGCGGAGTGCTTCTTGGGAAAAAAACAGCTTCAAAGTGTATTACAGAAACATTGCAATGCACCAGCTTGGCACTATAAGGACAACCGTTTTCAAGAAGAATACACATTCTTTTAATGGCAAACAACATGACTTTCTGTACCAAACCAATGTGTTTTGTGATTTAGAACTTAGTCTGCAGTGTGAATTGCCCATAGGGACCGTAAAGATTTATTGGTTGATTGAGACTAATAAAAACAAACAGTGGAAGTCCTCACCCTACATAAAAACTGAGTTGAGTAAATCTCCACTTTGGTAAATCAAAGTTATGTTTCATGATGCCCATTGTTTTTTATTCAAATGGCTGCTTATACTCTTACAGAGTTGAGTAGGAGGATTATCTTCTTTAACATGCAGTTCACAGGGGGGGTCGCTAGAGAGCAATAACACACAGACCGCTGTCCAACTAAATCCTACCACACCCTGAGCAACACAATCAGCAATTGCACATCGCCATATGGAGCTACCAGCCACAGTAGTGGTGCCTTAATCGAATTAGCCACCCAGCAGCCATTTTATATTATAAAAACGTATGCTATTGGCTCTATCGTATTTCATGTTGGTAGTCTTGTTTGGAGAAAACGTACATAAAAATGTGTCTTGTTACCAAAATACCTCCCAAATATATATCTATCGTAGAAATACAGTCCCTTAGTTTAAAAATGTAGATCACAATTATGTGAGTAGAATGTTTAGTCTAATGCTGATGGTGACTGAAAGAAATTGAGTTCTAGAACACTGACTTTCCAAAAATTCTGAAAAACATTCCAAAAAACCCTGCTCTTCGAAGGGTTAAAGGAAGCACAGAGATATCAGCCATCGCAGAATAAAGATGACCCAGCTGTCTTACATATGAAGCACACACATTTCAGAAACACGTGTTCCCGTTGTGTTCCCAGGGTGAGTCTGAGCGACGGCAGTCAGAGTGAGAAAAGCTCCGCCTCCTCGCCCTCACTGTGGAACAACCCTCCAGCCTCACTGAAGACCGGCGGGAACCAGGTGAGCGCGTGGATATGCCCACACCGTTACCATGGTGACCAGCTCAAAGCAGCCCTGGTGCTTTTAATTAGTCAGCGTCTGGAGAAGCAGAGTTTGGAGTCACAGATATTTACTGTGAGATGTGTCAACTTTTTCTTTTTACAATTTCATTTACAGTTTCCTTTACTTCTATTGTACTTGACATAATACATAATATAGCGGGAAAAAGAAAGAACAAAGAACTAATGACAAGAAAATATAACTGCAAAATAATAATAATAATAATAATAATAATAATAATAATAGTATGCCTCTGCTTTCCCATAACCCTTTCTTGTGGTAGTAACAGTGGTATAGGCTAATCATTTGCAGACTAATGATCTACTCCAGGATTTTCCTGTAAGCGTAGGAAAGATTGTGTGTATGGGGTGGGGAGGGCTGAGGGGTAAAGAGTGTGTGTGTGTGTGTGTGTGTGTGTATAGGGGGGTTTATGCAGAACAAATGTTCCAGTCGGGCTTTGTTTACAGGCCCTTCCACAGCTTGTCATGCAACGCAGAGCAGCTGCAGATCCGTAATTATGTATCGGACACGGCTTCCAGAACATTCCCTCGTCAGGGCTGCTTAATCAGCGTTCCCGAGCCCGGGGTAACCCCCACTCCCCCACTCGACTCGCAGTACCCCTGTAACCGCTCTCTCTCCTGTCTGTCGCCGTGCAGATTGCAGAGGGGAAAAGCCCCGTGAAGCAGGCCAAGCTGGATAAGAAAGGCCGAAACTCAGACGGAGACAAGGTGAGCTGCCGGTTCCACCCTGTGTCCTGGAACAAGACACCCCCCCACGCCCCAACCTCGATTCCTCCCGGCAAGCTGGTTGGGGCCTCACAAGGCAGCCTTTCACCTTGGGTGTGTGAGTGTGTGTGTGTGTGTGTGTGTGTGTGTGTGAATGGGTGACTGAGAGGCAGTAATTGTGAAGTGCTTTGTGTAGACATAGTTGTGGAAAAAGGGCTATTATAAATGCAGTCAATAAATAATGAAATAAAATAAGGTGACTCCACAGTGTCTGCGGTTTTAGCCCAAATCTCTCAGTGTTCTCCACTTTAATTGGTCTGCTGGGCTCCTTCCTGTTTCCTCCAGGGAGCTCCTCTCTGCATTGTCACCCCGGGCTCACTCATGTCTGTAAAGCCTCTGTGTAAAGCACTAAAGGAGTAAAACTCAATCGAACTGAAACAGGAAACCGGGGAGGCCCATTTTGTTTGACTTTTGTTTCGGGTGTCTGTCTACTGGGTGCCAGTTGAGTGAAAATTATTTTGATTTAGTTTTTCTGAATCATCCTTTTTTATGATTATGGTTCTATGATTTTTAAAATCAAGGTGTGAAGTTACCACTTATATTTATCCCATGTTCTTGTCTCTTTTTCCTCAGTTTATGTCAGATGTATTTTATATGTTTTTACTATATAAATACTTTCATTAATAAATAAATGTATAAATACTTTCATTAATTAAGATGATAGACTGTTTGAGAGATTGGAAGTGGGTGGAGTATGTGTAGCAGCCTGCAGCTTAGTGGCTAAGATACATGACTGGGACCCGGAAGGTTTGAGGTCCTAACCCCTCATTGTCCCCTTCTTAGTCAAATCAACTGTAAGTCGCTTTTGATAAAAGTATTATGTATTATTATTGACATGTGACCTGTGGACCCTCTCTGATTGGCTGTGCTCTGGGTGACAGGCGTATCTGGATGAGCTGGTGGAGTTGCATAGGAGACTGATGGCGCTGAGGGAGAGACACGTACTACAGCAGGTAGGAGCCAGCCGCCTATACATTACCATGACTACTGTCCAACTTCCGTTACTGTGACTACAGGCCTGAGTTAATCCAGCTGTCCTTACTGTGACTACTGTCCAATTACATAAAAGTTTATATTGCAAGTTTATTGGAAGATTTCATGGATTAATTGGATTATGAAATTGGATATGGTTGAATTGGCTTGAATTACGATTTGGACATGGAGATTGAGTATATATGAGTATTTTAGTGAGTAATTTAGTGATTAAACAATATAATAAATAGAAATAAGCCCATTACACTCAACTGGTTGGGTTGTGCTTACCCGGTTTCCATCTCTTTTTTATTAGAAATTCCCTGCTGTATTTGTAGGCTGGTTTTGTTGCGTTCTCCCGTCAGGTAAGCAGACAGCTTGCCCTCCTATAAAGATCTGCCAGCCATCGAATGTTCTCACTCAGCAGCACCCTTGGCTCACAGCTGCAGCGTAGATGCTCAGGTTGACCAGAGGAGGGCACCAGTGAGCACTGAGACTGGAGTCCCAGCCTCCCTGGGTGACGCTGGTGTCAATTAATGCGACACCCTGTATGACTGTCAACCACAAACTGCATTTGATACCAGAGCTTTAGGTACATTTTTTTGGGACAGTGTCCTAGCACGATGGGCCACCCTACAGTCCTGAAAACACGGGGGTATGTGTATCCCCAAATTTGAGGCTGAAGGGCCTACAGTGGCCCATTCCTTCCTGGCCTCCTCAGCTACCGCCAGTTTGTCTCAAACTGCCGCTGCAGCTGTCCGGTAGCAGGCAGTCAAGTCCAGATGAGGATCAGCTGTGAGAAGAACACACAACATTTAGCGGGCGGTTTCACCGCTAGCGGACGGCCGTCGTGCCTGTTTGCGGGACTGATGGCCGGCTCTGATGGTGGTCTTGGTAGTCGCTGGCTTGCTGGGTCGGCCCCGGCGTTGAGGCAGTAAGCAGGAGAAACTGCTGCCACTGCCCCCCCACCCCTCTCTCACACACGGGGGACATGGAAGCAGTTACCCACAGGCCTCTCGCGTTGCGTGAGCCCGCAGATCCCCTCGGAGAATCTCGATGTGCAGATCGCTCGGCACACGGTGTTCTGCGCAGAGAGAGGGGCCGGAGGATGTTTGCTCCCTCCGTTAGAAACAGGGAGATGGTGACAAACTTGACAAACAGGAAACCTGAACTCCACAAAGCAGGATTACTGAGTTAAGGCCAGTTTATAGTACAGCGACCCAGTATGTAGCACAGCGACAGCGAGTCCAAAAACCCGGAACCCTCCCAAATCTGGAACATGGGCTGAAGTAAAAAGAGTTGTTCCAGGGTTTACTTTGTGCATTTATTGACTCAGTAATCCTGCTTTGTGGAATGGGGCCCAGACGGAGTGACAGAGAATGCTTCCCTGTCTTGTGTGTGCGTTTTATTGTCTGTGCTTTGAGATCAGTCTTGTCTGTCTCTGATTTTCCAGATTGTCAACCTCATCGAAGAGACGGGACACTTCCACCTCACCAACACCACCTTTGACTTTGACCTCTGCTCCCTGGACAGAACCACCGTCCGCAAACTGCAGAGCTACCTCCAAACATCCGGAACGTCCTGACGTTCCGTCTCCAAAACGCTGGGAATGTCCTATGGTTTGGCCTCGGAGCGTCGGGAATGTCTTGAGGTTTGGCCTTGGAACGTCAGGAACGTCCTGTGTTTTGGCCTGGGAACGTTGGGATCATTTTGAGGCTTGGCCTTGGAATATTTGATTGTCCCAGGGTTTGGCCTTGGAATATCCAGAACATCCTGTGGTTAGGGCTTGGAACGTCGGGAACAAGGATGAGGAGCACCAGGGGGCCTAGAATGATTTTTTCCTTTTTTCATTTACTTGAAATCAAGCTGCAATGCAACTGGCCAGCCAATCCAGAGGCCTTGTAAAAATCTCAGGTCTGTGTCCACACCTACATCACCTGGAAAGGGCTGTATCACCTTACCTGGAAAAGGTGGAAAACACCTATATCAGCTGCAAAAACATACATCACCTTTACCTGGAGAAACCAACATACCTCACCTGGAAAAGCACCTGTGAGTGGTGCTTCACCTTTACCTGGAAAAATGATGCGTGAAAAAGAACACCAAATCAGAATAACACAGTGGGAATGTATTGGAAACAAAATGGCTGTCCTCTTCCTTCACCAAATGCACGGTCAGATTCTTCAGTCTCAGGAGTTCATCACCAGGAGCCCTGTACAAGCACTTCTCTGATTGGCACGTTTTAGTCTCGGCTGTAGGAAGCGTGTCCATGGAAACCTTGCCCCCAGAAACAGGAGCCCTTGGAATTCAGTGAAAGTGGCCTATCAAAGATTGGAGGCACTACATGTACACACTACACCATCTGTAAGAACACACTTAATAGTTCCTTTTTGCAGAACTTTCCCTCCATACAAACTTATGTGACCATAACAAAACGGATGGTTCAAAACCTCAGTTTTCATACCCCTGGGTGTGAATATATTACTTGAATTGGGTATTGAAATGTCATCGCTGTGGAAATATAAATGCACACTTTAACCTCCTTATGAAGAGACTGCTGTTAACTTTAGCTGGATGAGTGAAGAGGAAGAGCGTTGTGGATCATTGATTGGTCGGTGGTCATGAGACCCCTCCACCCCAGGTTGTGGGGGCCGAAGCTCACTCTGAGGCTGGTTTGGAAAGCCAAGCCTGTTGTGACAGATGAGAGGAACTCTTTAACGCTTATAAGAAACTCTTTCTTATAAATGTAATACAGTTTTTGTAGAATGTCAAACTTTTTTTAACCGATCAGTCTTATTTATTATATTTTTTGTATGTGTCTGCTCTTTCACAGAAATATACTGCCATTGGGACTTTTTAATTTCTTGCAGTGGAAGCCTTTTTTTATTACTGTGTGTGAATATTATATATAAAAGAACGTTGTACATACAAACAGCTGAAGTTTATTGTGGTGGTTTCTGCTAGACCTAGAACCGTTAGCCGCCATGCTAACAAGCTGTGGGTACAGCAGTAGCGTGGATAAGTAAACAGAGTTTCACCAAATGCCTGCATATTTTTACTTTGAACGAATTTCACCCTTCATTTCTCAGCCCAAAGATGTCTGTTTCTTTCCGAGCATCGATGTATGTTGTCTGTATGTACAGTACATATAAAATATTGATGTGTCAGAGGTGGTATCTTTCATTTCTTGGAAGGCTTGGGATCATATCGGTTTCATTCTGAGCCAGCATTCACTTGGCAGCACTTCCCGCAGTACACAGTGTACGCATATTAATGAGGCACCGAACATTACAGATTACATACATTTTACAGATGCTCGTATGCTCACTCACTTTTTACTTTCATTCCAGCTTTTGGGTTTTTTTTATATCAATTTACGTCTACACCTGGAAGCAAAGCAATGCTCAAGGTTACGATGGCAGTCTCCAACTGGGGGTTGAAACTGCAACCTTTAGGTTACAGTACAAGACCAGGGGCCTGTTCCATAAAGCAGGATTACTGAGTTAGCTGGATTAGACTGCACTGAGTAAAAATCCGGAGCCCTCCCAAATCCAATGTGAACCATATAACAGCTGATGGTAACAATATCAATATGTATTTAATTTATTCATAGGTAATACAGTGTTAATAACAGCATTATATCTCCTTAATAACACGCTGGTGCATGTTTTTATCCAACATTAACAAGTTTGTCCATATTATTACTGACGGCCAGGGTGTTCATTCTGGACTGTAATCTGAACTGTTTATATAACAATAATAATATCCATAAATAAACATAAAATGTAGCTCAAAGTACTTTACATTAAGCCAATTACAAAGAACACATTGTAGATAAAAGAATACAGAAATACAATAATAAACAGTGTGATTGTGGAAATATATCTACACAACAAATCAGACAAACACTTTGGGGCCTATACACTCTCTGCAAACTTCAGTGGAGTTTTCTCAACCTGGCCACCCCAGTCACCTTTATTAATGCCTCTAGTAACATGTAACAATCAGGACTAACAATGGAAATCGTTTTTAATGGCTGCTAATGCTTTTATTTATTTAACTGGGCTTAATGCTAAAGAGCTAACTGGCCTCACCACGGACTGTGCTAGACTGGACAGTCCTGTGTTGATTTTTTTGTTCCTCTGGTGGTTGGCCGGTGCTATTTATAGTCCAGCTGGTTGGAATTTTCTGATTAGTTGTCTGGTGCAGCATTTGAGATGGTCACTTCCTGGGTTTTGAGACAACAAAATCTCATTTTGTTATCTGCGTACATTTTTTACCAGTTCAATAAGCCCATATGCTGGTTGTTGTAAAAATAGTTGTTAAATATCACTAAAATGCAACCATGCACATCCCACAATATCTGTAAATGCCTGTGGTTATTTTTCTTTTGGCACAGAACAGTGAATTTCATGAGAAATCCAAAACCAAGACTGTGGCAGTTATTCAATCATAAAGATACTAAAACCCCTCTAGAAAGCTTTACTTTTCATAGTCCAAGTATAGCTAAACAGTGAGCCCTCATTTTAATAGTTTTTGTTGTCATTAGTATTGTATCCATGTGTAATATTAACCAGATAAAAGTTCAGCTTGGTTTTCTTTTGTAATTTATGGAAAATCCATGTAATTAGTATTACAGCAGGGATCTGGCTTCCAGGAAGTATCAGGAGAGTTTGACTACAGGAGGAGGTCCCCTTGAGGTGGAACATCACCCCCATTTTACCTGCTGGCCCCCAGGTCAGGACTGCCTGGCTGCAGTCTTTTGTGCAAAAGATGTGTCGCCTTTGGATGATGCCAGAACAGAAGACTTTGTGATACCTGAGATATTTATATTGTACATTATTATTGTAGTGTTTATTAGTGTTTTACATTACATTCATTACATTATAAGTCATTATTTAGCTGACAGTTTTATCCAAAGTGACATGACAGTTGATTACCCTAAGCAGGGGACAATCCCCCCTGGAGCAAAGTGGGGTTAAGGGCCTTGCTCAAGGGCCCAACAGCTTATTATGGCTACACCAGAGCTTGAACCACCAACCTTCCAGGGCCCAGTCAAGCACCTTAGCCACTAGGCTGCAGGTTGCCCCTGTGTCCACAATCAACAGTGGGGTTTGTGAATGAACTGGCTACTCCAGCTCTTGAAATGTGCTTGCTCTTTTGTTTTATTTGAGGATTTATGTGGGGTGTAGTATCATCCTCGCTGCCTCTCCTGTGAAACTGAAAACATCAATTCTGTGCATGAGAAATGACAGGCTGTAGATTTTATTTTATTTTTTAAAGAAAAAAACACATTTGAATTGCTTTTTTTCCCAATTTGACACCTGCCTGAATGCCGCCAGTCAGACAGACGAGGCAATGTTCATTTCTCCCTTTTTTCCCCTCCTCCCCCCCTTTTATCTATTACCTGGAAAATCAGTCTCGAAGTGTGCTTTTGAGAAAGGGAAATATGCCTTACATATATCTAATGAGGCACTGAAGAAGCCATGAATATATATTGTTGAGTATTTCTTTTGTTGTCTAATTTCATCCTAGATCAGCAGCAGAACTATGAAATATGAATTATAACTATGTCTGTCAGTCCCAACTACCATGTGCAAGTTGTGTTTTGTTGCGTTTTGCGGAGCGGTTTCATGCCTATCAAACAGGCCTAACCCTAACCCAGATTCATTGGGTCTTAAATGACAAATGATTCTGGGAACTTGAGGTTTTGTTTGGGGGGGGGGGACTTGAGGTTTTGTTTGGAGCCTGAATCACAAAGCAGGATTACTGAGTTAGCTGGATAACTGCAGAGAGTAACACCCACAAAGCAGGATTGCTGAGTTAGCTGGATAACTGCACTGAGTAAAACCCACAAAGCAGGATTACTGAGTTAGCTGGATAACTGCAGAGAGTAACTTCCACAAAGCAGGATTACTGAGTTAGCTGGATAACTGCACTGAGTAAAACCCACAAAGCAGGATTACTGAGTTAGCTGGATAACTGCAGAGAGTAACACCCACAAAGCAGGATTACTGAGTTCGCTGGATAACTGCACAGAGTACTCAGGGCAGTTACCCGGCTCACTCATTAATCCTGCTTCAGGGAAGAGGCCCCGGATTTTACACAGGATTAATTGACACTCTGCCTTTTATGTTAATAAGAAAACACTCTGAATTTGCTCTTTCTTTTGTTAACACAAATTACAATGTCATTTGAAGTATTCGATCATTCATTCAGCTACTTTCAACCGTTCAATTAATCACATATTCAGAATCCATACATAATGCACTTCATCCAGACAGTTAAAAAAAAAAAATCTATGTGTGCACATGTATGACCAATCCACTTGATCCTAAGAAATCCTAAAACCACACGATAGTGGGTATTAACTGTGCTGTACCACAAGACTTACACAATAGAAGGATGTCTTGCCGTATGTAAGTTATTTTATGAGTGTTTTAGTTAGGGTAGTGAGAAAAAAGAAAACATGCGGATATGTTTGTTTGCAGTGCACAGAATGGCATTGCAAAATTAATATAAAAATATAGTTGTAAGCAGACATTCCAGGGGTTCACCTGTTATGCTGTCAATATGTTCTTGCTGATGAGATGGACCTCTACGTCAACTTTCAGACTGAACTGATGCAGTAATTTCTCATGACTATTGATTCATTTCAAATTTTGATTTGCATGTATTGATTACATTTGATATATACCTGTATATTAATATTCGCACATAGACTCTAAACTGTTCCAATCATACCAAAATAGTCTCATGATAGAGCTTGATATTTAAAAAAGTAAAAACATTTTCAGAAATTCAATAAAATCATTGGACATCAGACTTGCTGCAGAGATCAACCTCCAACCAACATTTGTAGTGCAAGTGTGCCCTAATTGACAGCCATTTTGGAATATTATCACTAATTTCCTCCTCTCACTCTATATATAGTTTATATTTAGTTCTTAAATCATGTTATATAAAGTGTATTTATTTTGTCTGCTGGAGTTGTTTTCATTTATTTGTTACTTTGGCAACATGAAGATCATGCTGATTATGCACCTTAAAACTGAAAAAGAAAATTCTGTAAGAGGGTTAGAAGGATTGGGAGAGAGAGAGACTATTTGCTGCTGAGATGAGCAGTGGAACATCCTGGTGTAATTGTAAAGTGCCATTCTTCCATTATAAATGGGGGAGCCTTGGGCATAGTCTGCTGGTGGAGGGATACTGGACTCCATCTTGGCTCAAGGCCAACGTGTGGGAGAAAGAGCCTTATGGAACCTCTGAGACAGGAAGTCATTACAGCCATGGGGGCATGGGCTGAGCCAGTCTGTGCCAACAAAGGTGTCATCCTGCTTTTTCTTTATCCATTTTTTTCTGTTTAACAGCCTGAGAAATTTGTAAGAGGTGGCACAGCCGAAGACTGAGGAGACACAAATAGATGCACCTGTTACATGCTAAATTATCCTGTGGGGCTTTAAGTGAGTAATAGTACAATATTTAAGTGAAAAATGCACATGCTGCTACAACTCAAAACATCTGTAAATTTGTATTTTTAAAATTAAACTGTGTAATGTAGAAAGTGTATTAGTGATAATAATATAATACCAATAACAATAATAATAATAATAATAATAATAGTATTAAATAAGTCTCTGTCCATCCATTATGAAATCTCCAGCAGTTCTGTGTGGTGTTCAGTAGCTGTGCTGTTGCAGACGCTGGGGTGTTGGGTAGATATACAGGACAGTGGGGTGTTGGGTAGATGTACAGGGCGGTGGGGTGTTGGGTAGATATACAGGACAGTGGGGTGTTGGGTAGATGTACAGGACAGTGGGGTGTTGGGTAGATGTACAGGACAGTGGGGTGTTGGGTAGATGTACAGGACAGTGGGGTGTTGGGTAGATCTACAGGGCGGTGGGGTGTTGGGGAGATGTACAGGGCGGTGGGGTGTTGGGGAGATGTACAGGGCGGTGGGGTGTTGCGGAGATGTACAGGGCGGTGGGGTGTTGGGTACATGTGCAGGACAGTGGGGTGTTTGTCTCCCCATGCTGAGTGCACAGAGACTGCGGAGCACCCAGGCGATGAATCCCCAGATGGCCCACGCTTGTCTTACACACCCACCTCCTGCTCCAGCTCAAACAGGCCCAGCCCTCGGAACGAGTCCCAGACCAACAGGGGCTTTGATTCTGGTGCTTTGGGTTAGGGGGGTAACTCTCCCTTTCTCTTCCTCTGTGCGATGTGCCAAGTCAACGAGCCATGACCCCAGCCAGCCCACCACATCTGTGAGCCCCTACAGAGTCAAGAGGTGTGTGTGTGCGTATGTGTGTGTATGCGTGCGTGTGTGTGGGAGAGAAATGCAGTCTATGTATGTGTGCAAGAGAGCGAGAGAGAGGATTAGACTGCACTTACGTGTATGTGTAAATGCATTTTTTGTGTGTGAATGAGCGTATGTGTATATGAGTTTGTGTGTCTGTGAGAGTGTGTGGGGTCAATACCAAACTAATCCTAAAATCTGTACACTCCTCCTTCCAGAAAGGAGACCCCCCCCCTCCCCCGTGGAGCCGATTACAGAGCAGAACAACCCCCCCCCCCCCTTTGTTACTGGGCAGCCATGTATACACTGCCATAGCCCAACAAGAGTCTGACTGTAGAGGGCTGTTACAGACAGCCATGTATACACTGCCGTAGCCCAACAAGAGTCTGACTGTAGAGGGCTGTTACAGACAGCCATGTATATTTCATTTTTATTATATTTCCGTTTATGGATTTGTTTGGGACACCCTTTTGCATTGCGCACAGATAAACATTTATTGATATGGCGTGATGTACTAAAATTTCATGATTGTAAATGAATCTGGACACTCCCGATTGTTGTCATTTCTCTTGTGTGACTGTACCCAGATTTCCACATATTATAAAAAAGATGCCATGCTAGCTATATGAATATGTGCAATATGTGCACATATATGTAGCCATAGCCCATGACTCTATGAAAATGTCTGATCAAACTTATGATGGAGGACCTCACAAATCTCATTACCCCTACTTGTGCAGATACACTGTGTGTGTTGTGTTTGGAAGGTATGCTGCGTTGGATTGTTCCTTAAGAGAATACACCTCTAAACCTAATGAAATACTGTAATGCTCCAAACAGCAGACAGTTCCATTGTTTTTCCTGATAAAGGCAAAGTGTGAAGGGGAAGGACATTGCATTGAATAACTGCTATAATGCCATGCCTTTCATTTCAAGGCCCCGTACATGTGGTGTGCTTTTTATCAAGTTGTGTTACATTGGTGCCGATTATACAAAGAAATAGTCATCCCAGGAAACAGATTGAGACATATTTCTGCGTTTGACGGAGTGAATTTGTACATCTGCCTTTCCTCAGCCCAGCTGCGTGCCAGTTGGCCAGTTTAGATGTCAGTGATTTATGACACGCCCTCCTCCCCCATTAAACACTGCATTAAGTTTAAAGTGTGGCTCTGATCTTGGGGAACACACAAGGATTGATAGCAGATTAGCCAGGCACTCAGGAGTCTTAGAGGACTTGCTTCTCGGACACCTGAAACAAATGAAGGATAATCACTTGATGCAACTGTCCCCCCAAAACGTACATTATAAGTATTGGGACTTGACGGTTTCAACTGGTTCTGTCCATTCTTAATTCAATTAATGAATGGCTTTCCTTCTCTTAAAATTCTGATTGATTAGCAGCAGGCAGAAAGACTGTGTGGTGTGTAGAGTGTAAAATAGGCACTGGTTCTCCTGTACTGCTATGTGCTCCAAAATGAGAATAGAAGGGCAGTTAAACTGCATAGTGGCCCAGGAGAACATCTTTGACAGGGCAAGTGGGAGATTCTGTTCCCGAAATGGTGGAAACATCATGCGTATTTGTGTCACCTATTTGAGAATTCAAAAGGTGTGTGATATTTATGGAATGTATTTCAAAATTCTAAGAGCCATTTCTGTAATATACCTGTCCAGGCAGGATATTATTCAAACCACAGCCCCAGGAAAGAAGCAGCATACATATTTAATAACCTCCTCCTCACACCAACCAAAATGGATGACTCGACCATCTCGGGGCTGAAAGAAATGTGGAAAGTACCGATATATTTCAATATATTTAAAAAGAAATACACCTTGATATATATATTTTTTAACGTGCATCATATTTTCCAAAAAAGCCCACATATTTCAGTATATTTTAACTGGTGTCATTCCATTGTCGCGTTTCTCCAGTACACTTTTCATATCCTTTAAAATGCATTTAAAGGAGGCTGGTTGAAATGGCTGCCTGCATGTCTGCTGCATGTGGAAGTGTTTAGCCGTGCCGTGGGAATGAGGGCTGAATTAAAGCGTAACTGCAGAATTGAATTAGAACTGGGGAAAGCCACTGCTTGATCTACCTCCAGACATGCAACCCACAGAAGACACAAGAACTCCAGCCATGGCATAAATTAACGCAGGCGCATTTCTCCTGGATTAAAGCTTGAATTAAGAATAGAACCACTTAATACTACAGTATTTTGTTCAGGGGTAAATGTTTTACAATGTAAACATGACATTTCTTTGAACAAAATTGTTTGCATCCTGGACATGCCCAAATGGCATGATTAAAATAGAATTGTCTCATTCTGCCTTTAGTAACATTGGCAAATTACTTCACAGTATTTAAAACATTTTTATATGGGGGCCACATTAGCAGTAAGGCAGAGTTGCTGATTTAATCCCCCAAGGTCGTTCGAAGTGTCCGTGAGCAAGACACCTCACCCCCAATTTCTCAGACGAGCTGGTTGGTGCCTTGCATGGCAGCCTTTCACCGTGTGTGTGTACGAGAGGTGTTCATTGTAAAAGCACTTTGGGGGGGGGGGGGGGAGGAGGAGAATGCACTCTGCAATATAAATGTAGTCCACCTTCCTGATGGTGCAAGAAATTTGAATCCAGATCTGCAGTCTGATTATGGGCTATGTACTGGTGTCAACTGCTATACAATACTGCCTCCTAGTGGGGGAACTGACTCAATGCTGATATATGTAGTGACAGATGTGGGTTGTTTATGTATACACATTTCTGTTGAGTCTTAAATGAATGCATTTCAGAATCTAGATCACATCATTTCAAATTCTGACTAATGTAATATTGACTGCAGGCCTACAGCAAATTACTTCTTAAATATTCTGAAAGATGAAGGCTTCAGTGTGTTACAAGCTAATCCAGTTTAAGGAAGCACTTTATAGCAACCAAACATGGAGGTGAGTTTTGAACAAAAGATTAGATAGTAGACAAATAACACTAAAATAGGATTTCTTATCGTGAGAGAAGGAATTATTTTAAGGATTAAGATCAGTTTGGGTTTGCGACAGTGTAAAAGTTTAGACGTTTTATTTGTGGAATTGCATTTTTCGGAGTTCGACAAGCAATTTTCTCAATGTTGCTAAAAGATTAGAAATGTACAAAGTAACAACTTTATAGTGATCGGGTGGAGAATTCTGAATGGAGTGGTGGCTTTACTACTGAAATACAGTGGCAAGGACATTGTCAAGGACAACAAGCTGGATAAACTAAAGCTTGAACCTTAGATCAAGGACAAACCAGACTGCGCAAAAAAAACCAAAAAAAAAACCAAGGTGTAAACAGAATTATGTCCCTGGTGTTCTCCAAGATGTTTAAAGCGATTTTGTTTGACATTCAATAAAAAATATCACCATGTTTGTCTTTAACTACCAAATGTAATTACATTGGTTGGAAAAAAAAAAAAAAAAAAAAAAAAAAGTATAAAGGAAGCCTAAGCAGGTTTATACCTCCCCGAAAACCATTCAGCATAGGACACAAAAATGGTTTCTGCACCGGATGTAAGGTCTATGATTAATCTCAGTCTCTTTAAGGCCCTGCCCACAGCAAACAACCAGGCTTTAAGAGGACTTCCTGTTACACTAAAGGCCTTAATGGTACACAGTACAGTCCACCAGTTGAGCTCCACCAATCACAAAGCACATTAGTAACAGCTACTAAAGAATGCCCACTGACTGGCTGACACTACTTCCTGGAATCCCACAGGGCATTTGTAGGTCTAGCCAGAAGTTCTGCAGGCTGTTACCAAAGCACTTTGATTGGTGGAAATCCCATTGTCTCATTGCAAAAGTGAAGTCACTTCAGTCAAACCGCATGATTCACTACCCAGCTCAGTACCTGCACTTAAAACCGAACATTGCAAATCCTAGCTTCTCTGAAGCCAACCTTCCTTTAAAAATCAAACCAAAAAATAACCCATAATGAACAGGGGGCCAATGCACCCTGCACTCCCATCACCCAACTCCCCCCAAAAAAAGTCTTAAAACGGGAAAGTTCTCAGTCCCTGGGCCCAGGGAGGAGCTGGTCGTGTCGGGGGTTATACGGTCTTCTGCTGGCCCTTCTTGCCTATCAGAGACTTGTGGATGTGTGGGATCACTCCTGTATGGAGGGAGAGGGAAACAAGGGTCAAAGGTCATGTATAATGCGCAAAACCCCAACACCTGCCCTCCTGGGCCAAAGCTCACCTACAAACTAATTTACAGTGATCACCATTATGGAAATGCAACAAGTATTACATTGTAGTACATGGGTACCATCCATCCATCCATCCATTATCTGAACCCGCTTATCCTGAACAGGGTCGCAGGGGGGCTGGAGCCTATCCCAGCATACATTGGGCGAAAGGCAGGAATACACCCTGGATGGGTCGCCAGTCCATCACAGGGCACACACACCATTCACTCACACACTCATACCTATGGGCAATTTAGACTCTCCAATCAGCCTAACATGCATGTCTTTGGACTGTGGGAGGAAACCGGAGTACCCGGAGGAAACCCACGCAGACACGGGGAGAACATGCAAACTCCGCACAGAGAGGCCCCGGCCGACGGGGATTCGAACCCAGGACCTCCTTGCTGTGAGGCGGCAGTGCTACCCACTGCACCATCCGTGCCGCCTACATGGGTACCATGCCAGTGTATATAAAAAATTAACATATTGCAATATGCAAAGGCAGAAATACATTTATATTTGAGTAATTTAGCAGATGCTTTTAACCCAAAGTGATTTACAAGTGCAAATTGCAGGTGAAAAGCACAAATCCATAAACAGCAAAACACATTTTTCTGTGTAGATAAGAGGGATATGGGGGGGTAAAAATCAGGAGGGAGGTGCATTTTCAGTGTCAATAGTTAAATAGAATGTAATATCTGACTATTTGGCGTTACAATGATTCTGACCCTATAATACCAGCAGTGATCAAGCTTTTACAAAGGATAATGTACAAGGAGCGATGGCTGTATGGTGACAGCAGGTGGCAGTGTGGAGGGATTCTGAAAGTACCATGACCCAAAACAAAACTTAAATGGCCAAAACAGCAGCAGAAGGGCAGGGGTTTTTGGGAAACCAAGACTGCTCATCACAACACCCACCAACCCTGCATGATGATTTTGGCGCTCGGGGGAAAAATAAAAAATAAATCACTTCAGAAAACATTACTGCAGAGGCAGTGAACCTGATACAGCACATGGAATTAGAGATCTACCAACAAGTTCTTGCACAATAGACTGATTATGTCCCAATACGTGCACTTCCTGTGTTGTGATTGCAAGGCTGCTACATTATGAACAAATATCACAAAGCAGTCAAACAAAAAACCCCCATACAGGTTTCAACTGGCAACAACAAAAAACTAAATCCGATTCTTGCCAGCGAACTGGGCGGGGCGCAAACGGTCTTTGGGCCATGGAGTCAGACTGAAAAGAGCCGATTTAAAGAGTCACGCCTCGTCGCGCCACCAGTGCACCCGACTGACTGGAGCAGAGAAGGGCCATACGAGGCACAGGCCAGCCAAGCTGCCGGTAAGACTCGCCCAGGGAAGTCCAACACCTTTGAAAAGAGGAAGAAAGGAGAGCGAGAGAGAGACACATGGAGACGGAGAGGGGCTTACCCCCGCCTGCGATAGTGGCCTTGATGAGGGAGTCCAGCTCCTCGTCTCCTCGGATGGCCAGCTGCAGATGGCGGGGCGTGATGCGCTTCACTTTCAGATCCTTAGAGGCGTTTCCCGCCAACTCCAGCACCTGGGAGGCGCGCACAAGAGCATTTAATCAAAACGGCGCATTTTCCTCCCCCAGACAAAACACACCGCCAAACTCTCCCGAGATGGTGATGAAACTGCGGGGCTGAGTGTTGTAGGGACTCAATCCACACGTTCTCATAATTACTAACAATTTTTTTTTTTTTCTCTTCTCAAAATTATTATACATTATACATTAGAAATGTAACCTGGTTGTTTAAAAAAACACAAAAAAAATTCATAAGGAATTTGAAAACCCCAATATTTTCAAGCACAATAATTCTGAGCCCAAAACCACAGTTCGGAGCGTTAACATTTAAGGAATCTAAGGAATGCCTAAAAGTTCACTAGGATGGTGTTGCAAGAAATTGGCCTGAAATTATTTATACATGCGCTTATCAGTTTGGATCAGTTGTGTGGGTCTGATGAGCAAGTCATCTCCAAAGTATTACTAATCGCTGAATCTACCCAGCATACCGAAATGTAAAAGCAAATGACTGCACAGCAGGTTTTTCCAGAAACAGATTTAACGTGTAGACAACCGTAGGCTACCTCTGCAGTCAGATATTCCAGAATCGCTGCACTGTAGACGGCTGCAGTCGCTCCAACGCGACCGTGACTCGTCGTCCTGGTTTTCAGATGTCTGTGAATACGGCCCACTGGGAACTGTGGTAAAAATGACGGAGAAAAAAATAAAAAATAAAGATATTGACCAAACGGGACTTTTGACCACTCATTGTTGGATCACCGCAAAATATTTCCAGTTTTTCGTAATTTCCCTCCTTGTTTGGTTAGCCAGCCAGGCTAGTAGAAGGCTACTAGACCAGTATCACGTGTCCTTGAGCGACATAGCAAGTCTTTCATCGCGGGCAGCTAACATTGCTGAAATGTACAACTGCCCATTAAATAAACGATTTTAAATTACCAATAACAATAATAGTGATAATCATTCAAACGCAAAGGCATAAGTTACTCACCTGCAATCCTGCTCTCTGTGACCGCGAAACAGATTTTGTTTTAGTTTTTCCGGAATCCTTCCCAGCCTTGCCTCCAGCCTAAAATGTGCCAAAAGGTTTACAAAAAGAAAAAGCGTGAAGCCAAACATTAAATCATTCTACGGTCAATTCGATCCATTATAGTTGGGCTATGATCTGTGTACGTTTTAAGAAACAATCCTACGGGAATACTTCCCTACAACTACGACTAGCTAGCTACTAAATTAACTTACATTATGTAAGTAACGCGAAGCAATTGAATTCGAACCATATGCGGAGACAGCAAGCGAACAGCTAGCTAGCTAACACTGATTAACCGTAACGAATTCACCGCTGGCCTAGCTACATTAGATTGATAGATACAATTGGGTGTATAAAGAACGTAAATAATAGTTATTCACCATGCAGATACAGTGACTTTACCTGTAGGGAAAAAAAGATCTTACCATTGTATTACTGCTATGCCAACACGCAGATTACCACTACACACGCTCTTTATCTTATCTCGTTTAAAACTACTCGTCCCGCCTTAACTTCATTATATACGCAGACTATCAGGACATCCGGGACTTCTTTCTTCCGGCGAGGAACCAATTGCATTCAAAGCGAATTACTTCTGAAGAAATGTATAACCAATCGGAATAATAATAAAAAAGATTCAATTGGCGGAACAAAGCAAATCGCGCGCCTAACATTATTATTTTGATCGGAAATGCAATCCCCTGTTTGTTAGAATGTTTTAAAAAATATATATATATAATACAATGTTAATTTTTACATGCGCCCAGAGACTGCAGAAAGGTTTCCGGTTTCTTGCAGAAGCAAAAATGTAATTTAATTTTTCCAAAAGCACACTGCATCTAGACACAGGGTGCCTGACGTGCCGGTTGAGAAATTACTTAGTAGGTAGTCTAATTTCATTCATGATGCAATTCCACAGGCCAACATGAACTAATACAGTATGACCAAACAATTTAAGGCAAATTAAGGCCACACTCGGCTACTGTACCACTTCAGATATGATTTCTGCTTAAATGGCTCTTTTAAATTGCTTGTTACTCTGTTTCATGCATAAAGTTCAGACAAAATAGATTTTTACATTATTACAATGATACACATTCCTGGTTTTACTATTGGAAGCACGTGAGACCTCTGTTGTGTGTCAAGGTGTAGAAAATGTATTATTATTTTCAATTTAAGAGTGTATGTAAGCTTTATGTACCTATTTGGATATTTTAGAAAAAAATACATTTCAATGTCTTTTCATTGACTTTCTTTTATTGAATTGATAGTAAGTACATCTTCATAGAATAATAAAATATTCCAGATTAATAGAAATAGGTTATGGGGTGAAAACTAGGGTTAGTATTAGAATTAGGGTTAGGGTAAGTATTGCAAGTCGGGTTAAAACAAGTTTGGCGTTATGTTTAGGGGAATAGCACATTGTCAAGGAAATGGTGACATAGGCTATGCATTGTGCTACAGTGATAATGCATTCAGCCATCCTTAATATGTTTTATATTTTTGAAACATATTTATTATTTATAAATTCAATGACAGAATTCAAATTGTGTTTCTAAATTATGCTTGATGGTCCATATATTGGTGCATTTTTGAAACATATCTGCAACTAGGCCTCAACAGATTGTATGCAAACAAGTGCTTATTAATCAACGCTACACCAGTAAAAGTTTGCACAATTCTCAGCTGCCATTTAGAGTCAAGAGATAATGCTACTCTTTAACATGTATATATTATTTTTATTCTTCAGGGAGTTGGAAATGATTATTCATTTGGACAAGAAATAAAAAATGCACAGAACCGCTGCCCATACCAAGTTCAGTCGCTGCTTGATATTTGACATTCCAAATTTGGATACATAAAGGCGCTTAACTGAGTTGTAATGCACATGCCTCCACCAGGTGGGAGTAATGAACACATTTTTTTTTACCAATTTTCACACTTTACAAGAGTTCTAATCATAATGTTGGCAAGTGGATTCTCAGAATTACAGTTTGAAAGATTCATAAAGAGTAAGTCAGTTCATATAAAGTAAACATAACTTAAGGCTGATTGATGATCTTCTTTAAAGATTTAAGCTGTACTTTATACAATACGGATAAAAAAGACAGCCAGTAGTAACACTCTTAAAACAGTGAGTTAATCTCAAAGATTAACAAGTGCATAATATTGTTAAACTGCAACCACTTATTTATAATCTAAAAAATATATATTTCTTACAATTATATTTGTTAGTATTTAGTGTTTGACAAATACCTTGGTTTCCCATTCTTATTTCTAAAATAACATAGGGTAGATCCAGCATATCTAGAACATAAAAACATACCGTAAGAATACACACAACCTAAAGGATCCAGCACTACATAAAGCCTAGACGTCAATATTCCTGCCGTATCTGCCTCTACTAATATGCCTTCTTTGAAGTGATTTTGATAAATAATAATAATAATAATAATAATAATAATAATAATAATAATAATAATAATAATAATTTAATAAATTATGATAAATGGGAGCTATGATCTGCAAATTATTGCATTGTTCGAGAAAATGTTGAAACTTATTTACCAATAAGTAAAACAGTACCTTGCTGTATCCAGGAAGCTACAGGCCAGAGATTCTCAAATCTATCTCTTTGGTTTTGACAAGTATAAATACAAAGATACAGCTTGTTATATTATGTAATTGAAATGTGCAACGATAGTAACTCATTATCAAACTGAATTTGGGTCAATCCCAATTGTTTTCAGTACAGGAAGATAATTACAATTTGAGTACCACGGGGGTCAGTATTGGGACCATTTGACCATTCACAGTTATTCATTTGAAAAGCATTACCTGTCCTCCATGGGAATAGAATAAAGCATGCGATAAGGTGATTGTGTTTGCAGCACATTCAAAATATGAAAGAGATTTGATTTTAGCACTGGTTTAATCACATTCTCACTCTACAAGCTGAGAACTGGTTACAACATGCAATGGACCATTTTGTTCAACGTTTTGTTGTTGAAGAGTAGGAGTAGTGTTCTAGAACTCAATTGCTTTCAATTACCAGCAGTGATTGTTAGAATGCTCAACTTTAGAACCCCATATTTGTGATCATATGTGGAGAATCTGGACTACTAACCTTATCCCTGTGTTAGTAACTCAGTGTATGCTATGTAATTTGAAAGTCTCCCTCCCTAAACACCTCTGTTCAGTGGTGTCAGATTTATGGCCTTAATAGAGACTCCACATGTCTCATTAAAATGAGGGTTCAATTGTTTAAGCTGACCTTCGAAGCTGATCCAGCGAGCAGAATCAGAGACAGTAGCGGTCAGGTTGCACATTCTATCGCCACGCTCGCAGGACGCAGATAAGAGGCAGATAAAAATGGAACCATCACTGCAGGGTTTGCTGCTGTTTGGAAATTGCCAGATGGGTTTCTATGCTGACAGGACAGTTGCTAATCGCAAAGTGAGGGAGAGAAATCAGTAGTAATCTTCTGCAAACAAAGCCGGGTTTACTGACGTGCGACCTCTCGTGAGCCTTGTCACACCGTAATCTGAGTTTCTTCGGCAGATGTGACCGAGGTCAGGTCCGCACGTAGCCCACGTCACCGCAGATTTGGGAGAAAGCTACGGACCTCGGACAGCGGCCGTCCAAGGCCACATTTAGATCGTTTTTGCGATGGGAAGTGAGTTAACTCCATCCGTCAGAAATCTGTTATTTATCCACAAGGGAAATGCACAATGAGGAAATGACAGGAACTAAACAGACAGCAGGCCATTCAGGTTAGAAATCACCCCCAAACTCAACATAGGCTGGTGATGTCACCATTGCCCCACAGAAACTGAAGGCCGGCATATTTTATTTCTGTTGTATTCTCTCGCAAATGAGGCTTCTGTCTCAAGTGATCATGTTTATATAAAGGATAAATAAAAATCAATTAAATATCGCAGCCAATGTGTAAAACACTCCCGGTCTCATTGTTGCACTAACACTGTACATAAGTATTCCCTCACATAAGAATACATACATAAATGTGTAGTGTGGTTGGCTCGGCTAGTTCGCGAGTAAGCACGGATGGTGCAGTGAAAGCGAAGGCTGGTAAGCAGGTTATCGCGACAACACTCCCCGATGACGTAACCTTCAAATTCAAAGAAGCGTTGTTGCCCTCGGCTAGGGGCGAGTTCGTCTTTAGCTGACTGGTAACGCGTTCGTTGAACAAATTGGAAGTGAGAGGGAGGGGTTCAAATCCCACGTCGGACTCAGGCAATTTCTCACCTGTAACAAATGCATAAATGAAACATGTAAGAATCTGTGTTTCATAAAGACAACGTATGACTGTCTTCTTCATGAATGGAATGCTGGAATGTTAATCCCATTTTAGATATACAAAACATAAGGCAGGAGTGTTTTTTATTAGACTTGAGTGTAGGGCCACACAAAGACCTAATGGGGCAGGTGCTCAAAGTGTGAAAAGAGCACAGGGAACCTAGAAAAATCTGAGGGGCAGGTCGGGCACTTGGGGCAAAAGGGTCAGGTACTCTGGCACCCACTGCAAAAACCAAAAAATGAGCCTCAACAAGTATTTTAGTACTGTATTTAGAGTTATAATCTCATTTCTATGAATTTTTTTTGTCAAATAAGACACAAATATTGCCAATGAGGTTAGATAGTAATTCACTAATTTCAAGTTTTGCCAATGGCCTAGACAGTCACTGTCAAGTAAACAGTAACTTTAACTTTTTTACTTGACTTTTATTTTTTACTTTTTCTTTACTTTGTTAAGACAGACATTTTTGCAATGCAGTCACTATTTTGATTATAAGGATTTGCAGAGGAGCTGAATGACTTTAACATGTGAATGTCTGCAGGACAGGAGAGGAATAAAATTCAGAGTAGCGGTTGGTCAGGAAATGGCAGTTGCAGCTTACTGGAGATCTCTTCCCATGATGCTTAGTGACCAGTGCACTGGTCAGTAATAAGAGAAGAGAGGGGCTCTATTCACAGGGGAGGAGTCTTAGGAAGGATGAGGAGGAGTCTACTGGTTATGATGGGAGACACATTAATGTCTGTCTTTTTTTAATTTAGTTTTTTGCAGCTTGGACTGTACCATATTTATCATTTATCATTGCGCAATAGACACATGAGCTTGGAGCTTGATGTTCCAGGACACAATGTTTCTCACATGACCCCTCCACCCCCATTGCTGGACATACAGTTTTTATGATTGTAAGATTTACGTTTTAACCTCTCCTTCATGTTATTTTCGGTACATGTTATATCAGTTTTTAAACTAGAACAAAGTCTATTAGGCACAAGGACACGGTGGGCCGCCATTATGAACGATGTCTTCTCTGGAACCTTTCCGTTGCTTTCAAAAATAATGAAATCAAGCATTTTAATTATCAAAGACTTTACTATAAAGAGCAGCAAGCTGTTTTTTTATTGAATTTTATTTGCACACATAAAAAGCAGTCAGTAACAAATTGGAAACTGACAAGGAGAGTGCAGGATAGGTACAGTTACCTCCCTTACTCAGTTATGTTGTATTATAAAACATGAAAACAACTTTCTTTTTTTAAGAGTTAAAAAATAAATCAAATCAATATTGTTGAAACCAACCATCACCTTTAAAATTGCATCAATTATCTTAGGCACACTGCCCAGCAGTTTTATAAGAAGATTGTCTGGTAGGTTGTACCAAACATATTGGAGAACTTGCCACAGTTCTTCTGCAGACGTTGTCTGTCTTGTTCGCTTCTAGCTGTCCAGGTAATCCCAGACAGCCTCAATAAAAAATTGGTTTACTACAATATTGAACAAAATGCAAAACAATCACGACAATTTCATTTTGGGGAAAATTAAATCAAATTTGCTATTTTCTACTGACACCCTATTGCAGAAAACAAAAAAGGACTGCATATGTTCTTTTCCTTACATGTTTAAATAAAAAATTTTTTTAAAGGCTTCAAAAGCCATGGACACTCACTGAGCACTTTATTAGGTATTTATTATACTTTTTTAGACTTTTTATTCTTCTGCTGCTGTTGCCTATCCACTTAAGAGGTTTGACACATTGTATGTTCAGATATCCTCTTTTGCATACCACTGGTGTAATTGTGTGGTTATTTGCATTACTGTCACCTTCCTGTCCAGCTTTGACCAGTCTGGCCTCTCTCATTAACAAGGCATTCTTGCCGGCAGAACTGCTGCTCACTGGATGTTTTTTTGTTTTTTGTACCATTCTCTGCAAACTCTAGAGATTGTTGTGCATGAAAATCCCAGGAGATCTGCAGTTTCTAAGATACTCAAACCATCCTTTCTGGCATCAACAATAATTCCACAGCCTTTTGACCATGTCTGCATGCTTTTATGCCTTTCGGCGCTGCCACATGTTTTGCTGATTGAAATATAAGTATAATAATATAAATATATATAAATATATTTATAAATAATATAAATTATATGCACTGGCATGCACACAAAGAGGGTAACTGTGTGTATGTGTGAGAGAGTAGCCTATCTGTGTATGTGTGTGTGTGTGTGTGTATGTGTTTGAGAGAGAGTGTGTGTGTGTTTGTGTGTGTGTGTGCGCAATTCCTGATGACATTGCACCTTTTCGTACTCCACTTTCCTAATTGGCCCTGGATAAGAGATGACATTTTGTAACGCAATGCAGTTTGCGCACTATGTGTACTCAGCCAAACTCCGAACCTCTCTCTAACCTCTGCACCCCACAGCTGCATGGCATGCACAGGCCTGGCTCCCTGGTCACAGAGGCTAGCTCCCCCACACCCAGGCTAATGCACCACCTCATTCCAATAGCAATAAGTGGAATAACAGACAATAATAATGGGTCAGAACCGATAACTTTTCTCTGGGGGGAGGGCAGGCGGCATCAGCAGTGGTGATAATGTCCATTGGGACATGATGTTGATAGGCAGCTTGCTGCCCTTAAGGTCCCTTAAAGCTACAAGCTGGCCACTTTTTTCACTGTCCACTGGAGATTCAGACTAAAAGAGCTGACTGCTGCTCATCAAGAGAGAATGCTGGTGAAACAGTATTAAGAGTAGCCATGTCAGTTAGAAAACCCCTGGTCCGCAGACGTTGTTTTCGGAAACCTTTTTTTATTGAATATCCCTTGTAGTGTCGGATTCAGCATAGTAGAATATATAGTTCTTGATATTAAGACCAGAGACTCATTTCCCCTAATGGGGGCAAAAATGTATTTCTGGACCTTAGGATAATGTCACATATTTGCATAACTGAATGTCCAGTTCTGGATGACCCATTTTGAAGGGGATGTTTGCTGGGCAAAGTCACACGGTGCGGTGAAACACCTTCCACTGAGCTTCGACTGTTCAAGACCCACTCAGGACCCCATGAACTGATTCCCAAAAAGTACCCTGCAACCCTATGCAAGCTGGATGGCTGAAAATTACATAATATTCAGCCTGCATGTCATGGAGCCTTTAAACCTGTCTGATACAGGCCGAAAGGAAGTAAAGAGACGCACACATGCATGCATGCACACACACACTGCAACATTACAACATACCTGTTTGTCCAATATATTTGTCTAAAGTGCATAAACAGATCTGGCTCTCGCAGACAAAGGAGTGGTGTACAAAAAGGGATATCAAAAACATTTTTGTGTCTAGTGCTTGTGGAAACATGCCTTTTTCCAAACCACAGCTCTAACAAAGATACATAAATAGATAGGCTACATGCAACATTTGGACATTTTTGTTTATCATACAGAATACATAGTCTGTACATGATTCATGAAAACATGTATTAAGAAAGGTGGTTATTTTGGCCACCACCTAGAAACAGGATCTAAACAGGGAAACGTAAGTCCACATTTACTTTTTTTAAGGAACTGCGCACATTTTGGCACGTGTCCCAGGTGCAGAGATATAACTGACATGCTGACCCATAATGCCCACAGTGAACCTATTTATAACGCGTTTGTATATAAATATGTGAAATAGTCGCCAAAGAGTCTGGAAAACGATGATAGGCTACTATCATTAACACCTATCCATAGACTTCCGACAGCGGAGACATTTTAAAGTGTCTTTCCGAAGTGTTTTCTCTGCATTTTATACCAGCCATAAACAGATGGCAAAGCACGACGAATAGGCTACACCACCACAGGGCTTCATTACCATAGCGAGCAAGTGATCACATTGATGATGTGTCTGCAAGACCTTTATTGTTGGCACAACTGTCGAGCGCTAACGTTCTGCAACTATGTTATTGTATTATACTGTTCTGTCTCAATCTCATCGTCAAACTTGTATCTTATTTGCTTCGTAATTAATTTTTTTAATATAGATATACTGTCCCTTCATTTGGGCTGGTGATAATCGTTTTTTCAAGAATTGCATTTGCCTTTGAAGATCCGACAGCTCGGTAACATTTTAAGAGAGTTACCGGAGGTGTATCTTTCCTTCAGACAAACACATGTTGATGGCACCTGGCGCCGGTTAATGGATCTTATATTACACAGACCGCCCGGCCAATTCAAGGTCTCGTGCCAAGAGCGTTCTCAGGTTCTGTTACTGGGCAGAAACATGCAGAAACATAATTTGCGCAGCATTCACATAGAGAGGGAGAAATGAAATACCAGGTGTTTTAGCAATTGATCCGATCGGTGGATATTTGCACGGCAGTCCGAAAGCATAGGCCTACCAAAGTAGATTTGGTGAATGGTCTGCACTTATGTTGCGCTTTTATCCAAAGTCTCTCACTCAACCATTCACACACCAACGACTGGCTACTATATCAGTGGTGTCAAACTCCAGTCCTGGATGGCTGCAGTGTCTGCTGCTTTTAGGTCTGTTTCAGCACAAGTGATTCATTTAAGTAATTGATTGGCTAAAGAGTCCACACACCTTGTTGTCAAGGCCTTAACTGACCACAGATTGAAAAGAAAGTGCACATACCTGCAGAACTACAGCCCTCCTGGACTGGAGTTTGACACCCCAAGTCTAGAACAGATTATTCTACAAATGTATTCGATACCAATGGACAAAAATAAACCATATAAACCAATTTGATAACATTTCTTTATGTTGCCCATGGCTGAATTCAGCGTGTTACACTGTCAGACATTTTCCTAAAGAATAAATTGATTTTAAAATATTTTTTTAAATAATACATTTTTCAAAAATAAAAAAATGCAGGCTCCAATAGCTTTATGTCTTTGAGTTTTTCAGCTTAGAAAAGGCTGAACAGGTCCATGTGTGAGTTTGCCACATTCAGATGTACTTGCAGGGCTGAGGAACGTAATTATTCTGCTGAAGTCAGGCAAATCTAATAGCTCAGCTCACTGTTTTGGGCCTAGCTCTTTCCAGCCTGTGCAGGGATCCCTTTCTAAGGATTATGGGTAATGATTGTATGCCAGCTTATTTGGAAAACCTTTGAAACAACTCCCATGAACTCAGCTAGGGTTTAAAGCACCAGGCCACCAACTTTGTATTAGAAGTAAGACAGCTGTTCCTGGTCACTCAAATGTGAAACAGCTTTCCTGGCTTCAAAAGAGCTCAGTCAGATCAGTGCGGATCAACCTGTTAAAGCACCATTCCATAGTATGGAGGGGCACCATGGTCTGGTCTCTGCTAGTGTCAACTGCAGCCAGTAGACCCACAAATCAATGTATAATTGGCCATAGCTTAGAGGAGATATGAATAGGTTTGCCTTTACTTCACCATACCCTGGGTTTGCTATCACTTTTTCTCCAAAGAAGATAATAGCCAATGACCTGACTGTTTGAGTTCAATATTTTCCAATGGGATAAGAATATTTCTCTTGTCAAGCAGTTACTTAAAACAAGCAAATATTTCCCACTTGATTTGGAGAATGGTTCAGGGCTCACAGTCAAGCGTATAGGAGGAGCGCACACCGCACTTCTGTGACCTGGGAGGGTGTCAAACTGACCTTCCCCCGAAACACGCATGGGCAGAATATGGAGGTGCATTTAGGGTGCAGATGGCACAGCAGAATTTCACAGCAAATACAGCCTTTTCAGCTCAAGGAGAGTAATAAGGAAATGGACAGACCCCACACTGGCAGAAACACAGCAGACTTCCTCTACCCTCAGAAGCACAGCAGCCTCCATTAATGAGCAGGAGAGAAATGTCACACAGACGCTAGTGTTATTAGCAGGGGGTCATGTGAAGCATTGGCGTAAAAACAATCCTGCCGCCCTGACCTGGGGCGGAATGTTCAGTGTGGGGCCGAGGTTACGTCTCCCTGAGGAACTTCTATAGCTCCTGTTATTTTAGAGCGTTTTGTTTTCGGCATGCCACGTGCAAGATTACATCTCTCTGAGGAGCATCTAAAGTTATGTTTTTATAAACTTGTACTTTTGTAAGTCATGGCAATCTTCTCGCCAGGCAAAATGCTTGCATTCCTGAACTGCCCAAGGATTTTGGAGTAGACTGCCTCGGTATCCTGTTTTACATCAATAAAAAGGAAAACTTAAATTTGGGTCAGAATTCGACAATGTAAACATTCTTCTACAAATCCCCCAAGACAACACAAACTTAAAGCACTGCAGGCTTTACTAGAAGGGTGGACAGGTTCATGTCTAAGCTTAAATTGGAGCACATCTTACATCAGATCTGATATTCCATTTTGCATTGATATACAATTAAAACCAGGTAAAATTGATTTGGTTTTGATGCCCATATTATTCATAGGGTCCTAGGTCACAAAAGGGCAGGGAAGAGCACGCAAACCTATTTTGGTTCTCAGAACATCCCTGTTCCTAGTGAAGGGTCCGGCGTTAATGGGACCCTTGTTTGTGGGAAGACAGGGAGACCTGTCCGACCCTACAGGGGGGGAGTCACGGCAACGGTACTCAGGCACAGACAAACAGCCCAGAGCCCATTGCCCCTGTATGAACCACTAAATGGATTCATACAGGGGCAGACCGTAGCCTCGTGGCTAAGGGACATGACTGAGACCTGGATGGTCACCGGTCCAAACCCCAGTGTAGCCATGATAAGATCTGCACAGCTGTTGGGCGCGTGAGCCAGGCAATTAACCCCACATGGCTCCGGGAGGGGGGGGGGGGGTTGTCCCCTGCATAGTCCAAGTTGTTTTAGATGAAATTAATTATAACTTGGAAAACAAGGGGGAAACTGAGCAGATTACCCAGAATACCCCACCCTCAGGGAGCAAGCCTATTGGATGTTGTCTTCATTAGAGAAAATGTGCATTTAACCCGTTTGTGAAAGCGGTGCCCCTGCCATAAATAACCCAGGACTGCACCTCCACAGTGGTTTCCAGAAATGTCTCACTGGGGCTGAATTAGGACACAGTTCCAGAATATGGCGCGCCATCGTGGCGTGTAAACACACGACTACACGGGTTTGGGAGGAGCGCTCACTGGACGCTTCAAAATATAAACAAGCTTACCGTACTTCTTGACATTTGGACTTAATAAATGAAACGATGCATGAGACAGTCGAGGTTTAAAAAATATTTATTGTCAAAAAGACAAGAATTTCCACTTCCTTTAACAGGAATTCCGTAAAAAAAAAAAAAAGAAAAGAAAAATGCCAAAAACAGCAGCGTAACTAAACACCCTGGAGAGACATTGCAACAGTAGCACAGTCAGCGTACAGAGACGACCACTACAACAAGCAAACCAATCCACATACAATTCCCATAGTGCAATGCAAGCTGACCAATAAGGTAGTCAGCATTCAATATTTTCTTTTTTTCCTCCCCAGAGCAAGACAGGCTGAAGGCTCAGTCTTCAGGGGGAATCTGGGTCTTTTCTGTACCTCAGAGCCCCCACCACCAGGAAGCAAGCGGAGTCTTGACATTTGACGGGTCATTCACACACTATTTTCTACACTGTATTGCACACTGAAAGCCACAGATCCCCTACTACAGGTGTCAGCAGACTGGTTTCCAAAACGAGTCTGGTTTCACAAGAAAAACACAAAATCATAAGTAAATCCAAACTACGTACAAGGATTTAGTGTGACAGTTATAAAAAGAGCAGCTACAATGCACCTGTTGAATTAGTGAGTGCAGACTGCAGTATGAAAGTACCCTTCCAGTATAAAATAGTGCACAAACATTTGGATCCACTCAGGAAACTGCTTCAATTTCAGCGAATATTTGTGGCTCTCAAGACTCCCAGCAAGAGACCAATCAATGTGCCTGTGACACAACCAGCCCTGCCTCCCTAATCTGCCCAGAGACTAAAGCCTCTGATGCAATAACCAGATTTCCGCCACCATCCCATCAAGTACCGCTCCTCCAACAGCCTAAAACCCTACCCAGCCCTCCATTTTAGACTGTCCCATGAGGCAGGCCACATCCTGCAGAGGGGTACAAAACTCTGAACCTTGGGTGGGCATTAAGAAAACCCCAACCATGCCCCTTGGCTGACCAGTGATGCTTACATTCAGATAAGTATCAGTTACCATGTCTAGCCAAATTCATCAGGAAACACTGAATTTTCAGACCAAATGCCTAAACCAGAAGCAGAGGATCTTGGGTACGTCATAAGCACACATAGTTCAGAGCAGGAGAACGTCCACCAACAAAGTCAGACATTAGCAGCACCGGAGGAGGAGTTGAGGGGGGGGGGGGGCACGAAATTCAGCGTTTCCTGATGAGCGATTAACAGCGGAACCGGGAATAGCGGGTGGCGTGGGGCCGGGCCGGGCGACGGCGGGGCTTCAGTACTCCAGCACCGTGCCGGCGGAGGACGAGTACAGCTTCCTCTTGACGAGGCGGAAGCCGGGGCTGAGCTTCAGCGCGTGCCGGAAGCGGGGGCTGAAGCAGGCCCCCAGCCGGAACAGGTGCCTCAGGCTGGGCCAGGCGCAGCTGTCCTGCTTGAACACCAGCGTCAGCTCGAAGGTGGGCACCACGCTGGGGTCGTAGGTCACGCGCTCCAGGCGCTTGCAGCCCCCGTCCGTCTCCAGCAGCAGGTGCAGGACGCAGCCCCGCAGGCCGCACGGCTCGCCCCAGGCCAGGCGCAGAACGTCCCGCGCGATGCGCCGCGTCAGGGTCTCCGGCACCAGCACCTCGGAGCACTGCAGCCGCGTCCGCTTGGCCCGCGAGAGGCAGCTCTCCAGCAGGGAGGCCAGCTGCAGGCAGGCCCGCTCCTCCAGGGCCCCGCCGGGCAGGGTGGGCTCGGCCAGGGCGTGGTCCCAGTACGCCAGCTCTGAGAGAGGGGCGAGCAAGACTTCAGATTAAACATCGCAGGACCTTGGAAGTATGACGTTTTATCTGCATTACAAGTGGTTTTGAGAGATTGAGCTTCAAACATTACAAAAGTGAATTGGCTCCCAGTAGATACAACCTTTTAAATTTTTTGCATTCATACAAACAGAAGGAGGGGATTCAAGCAACATTAGTCTGACTGAGTAAATTAACCCTTTAAATCCCAAGCCCAATATGAAATGGTTCCACCCAAATCCCAAGGGGTTTTGGCTTCGGAAAATTGAGAATTTAGTACGGTCTTAATAGGGGCACAAAACAATAATATAGAAGTCATTTTGATTGGTTGTAAAGGTATAAGGTCAAGGGTTAAACAAGACTTGCTCCTCAACATTGGTCAACATTGGCTCAACTTTGACTAGATGTAAATCCAATGCATATACATAATCTATAGGCAGAATATATTTGCATTTTGTAGACAATTGCTATACCGGGCGTGATACAGGTAATGATTTACTCTACTACTGAAAATGTGTCTGCATTGTTACAGCATTCGGGCAGGTAAACCCGGGATTTCAATCCATCTCAAAGCCTATATTTTACATTTGCAGTTGGGGAGTAATCACAGGGAGAAGTCAAGGACAAATCGTTTGGTAGAATGTCGTTAAAGCAAACATCAAATCTCACCATCAAGGAAAGCCTGGTCGTATCGGCGGTCTATCTGGTCCGAAACGCATTCAGTGCTTTTGTTCTTCAGGGTACTGGTTGCAACCATTATGGAATTCTTGGCAAATAAAAACAAAACAAAAAACAGTTACAAAAAAAGGGAAGAAAATGCACAAACTTCGGAAACGTTAGGTACACGAGGCAACAATTCGCTTGCTACTTTGCTAGACAGCTACCGTTTGCAATCCTACGAAAAAAATAATTCGTAACAAAACTACGCTTACCGTTAGGAATAAAGATTTAGATCATAAAAATAAGTTAATTTTAATAAACTTTCTGTTAAATACTTCCACGCAAACTCATTCAGAATATAGCTTTCTCATTCTCTCTATCGCACTCGCATACATTCGCTCTCGAGTAAAACCCACTGATCCTCGGCGCTGAAATTTTATAGCCTCCTTCACAGCCGGTCGCAGCGTGTCGACCAATCAGCGCACGTTTCGCGTTCTGAGGAATAAATGCATTTCTCAGCATTCACCAGCGGTCAGCAGCAATTGGTTTCGCAACCGGCGATTGGCTGCAGCACATTGTGAAATAGCCACTCGCTGCGGTGGACCACCTTGTTACCATCTCACCTCAAACCGGTACGATGTTTTTCAGTTTCGCCTCCATAAACGCTCCTGTTAAATATGTTAGCATATGAATGACACATTACATACCCCACCCATAAACACACACACATACATAAATATCCTGCTTACACATTTGGAGGATGCCAAACAATCTTGTTATTTGTCCTTTCCCTCTGGATTAAAGGGATTAATAAAATGAACTACAGGCGATTCTTCAGGGTGAGTTTGGTGAGCAGAACAAGGGGGCATCAATGGAAATTAGCAAAAGATAAATTCTGTATAGACATTTGGCGGTATTTAATCACACAGACAGTGGTCTCTGTGTGTAATTGCTTGCCAGGACATGTAGTGGAGGCAGAAACACTGGGGGTTTACTATATAGCTTTCAGACAAACTAAGCAGATAGGTATACTTTTGTGGTAGGAATAGGCTAGTATTGCTGGGCTGAATGGCCTGTTCTCGTCATTATAGTATGTTATGTTGTTATGTTAAGTATTTTTGGAGGATTGCGGATTTCCCCTGAAAATATGCTACAGAAGGAGAGTTGGGGAAGCACGAATGTGGAAACTACCTTCAGAGAGGCCTATCTGTCTAGGTTATATTACTGCGTACAGATACTGGGCCCAGGCATATAACTCATTCATGAAAACTGCAGGTACTTCCTCATTGCCAGCTAGTCCCCACAGAACTCCCCAAGTTATTTCTGGACCACCCCTTCTCCTGATCCCCCTTTGCAGGCTACCCGAACAATCCCACCCCACCTCAGATTCCTGGCACTGGCATATCATTCCAACAACCACACCACCCCAAAGCACTTAAGATTCCTCCTTGTAGTTTCTCATTAATTTCCTTGCAGCTGCTAGAGCAGTGGTAACCAACCCTGTTCCTGGATATCTACTCTCCTGTAGGTTTTCACTTCAACCCAACAAAGCACACTTCATACAACAGCTAGAGCAGGGCTGCTCAACCCTGTTCCTGGAGATCTACCATCCTGTAGGTTTTCACTCCAACCCTAAGAAAGCACACCTCATTCAACAGCTAGTGCAGGGCTGCTCAACCCTGTTCCTGGAGATCTACCATGCTGCAGAGTTTCACTCCAGCCCTAACAAAGCACCCCATTCAACAGCTAGAGATCTCCTTCAGCTGCTAAATAGTAGAGTCAGGTGTGCCAGAACCTACAGGATGGTAGATCTCCAGGAATATGGTTGGTTTCCACCGTGCTAGGAGAAAGAAGGCACATTCCACCAGAATCATTACACGCCTGGGACTTCTCCTGAGTTTACCCAGGTTAGATGCACCATGAGTCTGCATGGCTGCGTCATTACAGGGGCTCTGAATACATGCATTCATTCTGCAGAGGTCAAACAGCAACCGATGGAACAATAATACCTAACTTATTGAAATTATTAAATTGTTGAATCTGCAAACATCTACATTTGTATCAACTTTATTGAGAAGTGCGTCTTCTCCTATGCACTTTGGTCTCCTAATTTCCTCTTGTCACTAAGATTTTTGTGTGTTTATAAACTGTACACACTCAACCAGGTATATGCTGCAAAGCGTTCTGTAGCCTACTGTACTTGTACCTTCAATGTTTTTAAGTCATGGATAAATTAGTCATGCAAACAGTGAAAATCTAATAATGAAAATTACATTTTAAAGACATATTTTGTTGAAATTGCGATTATAATGCACTGATGATTATGTTGATGATGATGATTATAATTATATAAATGTCCAAATTCCCAAACTGAAAACAATTAGTTACTTTCTTCAATGATAAACCTAATTTCTTTATCAAACTGAAAATATTGTTCTAATTGACTTGTGGAACTGGAGACAAAATTGGTGAATAGATCTCCATCTGTTTGATGAGTGAACAGACATGTAAGAAGCACAATTTAGATAGATATTTAGAGAGATATAGCTCAGTATAATTCATTGACTAATTTCATTTTCCAGCCTTTTGTCTTTCTCAGCTTTTGAGCTATACTATTTAATGCACAGGCAATTTAAAAAGGGGTAGATAGTAAGCAGTCGCTCCAGAAGGTGAAAGCCTTTAGACAGGGTTTCAATAGTTGGATGTCCAGTGTGTTTGGATTGAGAGGTACTGCTATTAATAGCCGAGTATGTGCATCTGTTTATGATTACAACCTTTTAGTCCAAGGCACTGTGCATGTAAACAAGATTAATGGTTATTCTGTTGATCCTCTAATGTTTACATTGTCGTATGTTTAGATCTGTACAGATCACAAACATTAACATTGCAGGCTACATGTTCAGGAATATTCGTATACACAACTAAAAGTTGAAAGGATTTTTGTGAGCCTGGTAATGTACTGCTGTCCATATTTCATAACAGTGACTGAAAAACCTCACCTCACAGAAATATCACCATAATGCTTTAGAATACTACTGACAAATAGGCATGAATTATATAATGAAAATACTAACAGATACAAATCTAACATGTCAAAAGATTAACATATTTGTTTGTGCTCTTGTTTGTTATTCTTGCTGTTTTGTTGTGTTTGTATTTAAAATTATCTTTTGTACTACACAGGACTTGAGCGTTAAAAAAGTGTTTATTCAGATAATTTTGGACACTTCAGTTTCAGTCTCACCCAAATTACCTGAATTCACCCTATTATTATTATTATTATTATTATTATTATTATTATTATTATTATTATTAATGTCTTGGTTAATTACTTAACTCACTGTATCACATGGAAATCTGAAGGTCAGTGAATCTCTTCCCTGGAACCCTTCAGTCAGTTGACCAGTAACACAAGTAAGGCTCGTCTGCTGAGGAAAGTAATATTATCATCGCTAACGGCAACTTGGGCCCAGTAATAGCTGACAGGGCACATACAGGGCACTTCATTTCTCAGTATTATGAGGCAGGGGGGCGATCTTCACAGTTTTTTGGGTCCATATGTCTATCTGCAGCAGGGACAATAACCTCCTGAGACCCAGGAGAAGAAAAGTATTTTACATTTTCTGATATAATACAAGTGTCTTGGATGAAAAAAACATGTTGCAGTGAAAATATTTTCTAATATATTTTATTTTTTACTTATTTTTTTTACATATGTCATTATGTTCAGATAAATACTGTATAAAACATTTAATGTTCTCATTTGAGGACACAGGATCTCAGAGGGTTAATACATTAAGAAACAGAATTATGCGCCAAATAAACTGGAACTTTAGTGTTTATCTGTGGTAGGTGGCAAACATGGATTTAAGGTGTGAGATCATTAGAATATTCTTATGCTGATGAACATTCTATCACTACTGGTAATGGAAAGCAAATGAGTTCTAGAGTCAGAATTTAGCAAATAAATAAATAAACATAAAAAACAATGTACAATTGAAAAGGTTAATGGCATGTATCAGTTTCTCAGGACTGTGGTCGGCAGATATGTGTGGTCAGGGTAAGGGTGGGCACGGAGGGGGGGGGGGGGGGGGTGGCTGTCTTCACCATGTCAGCTGACCTGGCTCATTTCAGCACACAGGAAATATTGCCGCGTGTGTGCTGCTGGACGCATTGGCGTATGAAAGGCTGATGGAAAAGTACAGGACTGCTTTGAGGTGTGTCCTTCCAAAGTACAGATCTTCAGCTCGTGTTACTTGTTACTGTCATTTATATTAGTGCAAAATATGTTTTCACTATGTAGAAAAAATTGTTTTTTGAAAATAAAGTTTCAGTCATATATAAATTTATCATTTTCATTTTCGCTAGGTTTCACAAGGCAATGCTCACCTTCACTGCTAACACAAAACACTATTGCCATGTTGCTGCCATGTTATCACATTGACAAAACATTCCACTAAGGTGTGTGTGTGCGTGTGTCTGGGTGTGTGTGTGTGTGTGTGTGTGTGTGTGTGTGGAGGGGGGGAGGATAACCAAAGTTGTCTCACCTGAAGATGATACACCTACAATTTTGGCTGTTGAAGGGGAACCATATCACGAATGGAATCACACAATCAGAACCCCCACCGAACCGTTGTCATGGTGACAGGTCTCACCACCCAACCCAGGAGGGGACCTTGGAAGGCTTGAACCTGAGTCAATGCCAGTTAATGGCCGGCAACCACAGGAATAACAATAGCAGCAGTGCACAGTCTATGCATTCAGGAGCAGGTACAAATTGGCCAAGATTGTTTAAATGTCCGTTTGACCCCCTCTATCCCACCCTTATCTTGCTTCCATTGTGTCCATGTTTGACATGGTAACAGTGGCTTTCTATCTTCTATCTTCTCCAATCATCTGATGTCTGAGGGCGGAGTGGGATGGGAGATTAACAATCATTAGACTAGGGGGAGAGGGGTGGGGGGGATTGTGGGCCAGGGTGGAACCTCTCATATTTGGGTGTACCAATCAAAATCTGGGTGTGCCTAGGAACCCCAGGACACAGCATGGCACTGGTGCTGGTAGTGCCAAGACTACGAGAATTTAGGTAACACTTCATCTGAAGGCACTTACATAACAGCTATATAACTCCTTCATGGGCACTACATGGCACATTCATAAGTACTTATGTCAATAACCGCAAATAGGCATATGGTGTGTGATGTAAACATTGATGCAGCAAGTGACATTATTACGACATACCTTGTGAACTGACACAAGCTCCTTATGTTGGTTATTGACACTTATTAATGCTAATGGCATGCTTATGAATGTGCTTTTGAAGGAGTTATATAGCTCATGGTTGATAGGAGCCTCCAAATAAAGTGTCACCCAATTTGTTCATATTAATCTAGCAAAGTGGGTGGTGTGATGGGATACATCTGTATTCAAATACCGAAGCAGAACTATATACTACAGCCCATCAGGTTAAGCAATACCTGGGAATCAAACCTGCAACCTGAAGGTCACAAGCACAGGGAGGTTATTTCACCAAGCAGGATTACTGAATTAGCTGAATATCGGCACAGAGTAAAACCCAGAACAGCTCTTTTTGCTTCAATCCACGTTCCAGGTTTGGGAGGGTTCCAGGTTTCACTCAGTGCAGCTATCCAGCTAACTCAGCAATCCTGCTTTCTGGAATAGGGCCCAATTCTTTACCGATTATATTACACTATTACCCAACAGCTGATCAGCCTCTCACACTCTAAGACAGAGGTGTCCAATCTTATCCTAAAAGGGCCGGCGTGGGTGCAGGTTTTTGTTTTAACCCAGCAGTAACACACCTGATTATTCTAATGAACTAATCTTGGTCTTTAATCAAGACCTTGATGAATAGAATCAGCTGTCTTAGTCCTGTGCTAAAACAACAACCTGCACACACACCGGCCCTTCCTGGATAAGATTGGACACCCCTGCTCTCAGACACCACTGATCTCTCTTGGGCTCAAACAAATCATAGGGATCATCAACAATGGCCCGCAAATCCAGCCCTCGTTTTCTTTTCTCCTGGAGAATTAGCACTATGATTGTCTTTACACCTCACTCCCAGGTAAAGGGAGGGTGAAAAACAATGGTTCCCAGCCCTCGAGGACTGTGAGTTCCTGATCCCTGGCAGGGCAGGGGAGTCAAACTGAATTCAGAGTCTGTGGGCATATGTGGTTTCTTTTCAATCAGTTGCCAATGAAGACTTTGAGAACAAGGTGCATGGATTCTTTAGACAATCAATGACTTCACTGTTGTCAAGAACAGCCAAAAAACCAGCAGACACTGCATCCCTCCTGGGCTGGAGTTTGACACCCGTGCCATAGGGGAAAACTAATGCAAGCTAACCCCCCACATCCCCTCCCACCCACTCTCCCCCCCCCCCCCCCCCCCACAGGGCCACAGGCACACTGGAGAGGGAGAAGATATCTCCGCTCCCCAAGAGGATTCATGCGGGTAAATAGGAATGAGGATCGAATGAGCCACACCTCTGTCATGTTATCCTCGCTGTGTGTCTTCTCACCTTCCATCATTAGATTTTTTAAAGTCGTGTTACCAACAGCTTACCTACCAACGTTAGCTTACCTATGGAGACCTGCCCAGCCAGCGATCGCTGTGCTGACCCATGGCCCACCGCCATTTTCCAAACCACCACACCGGAGGTTGGATGAAGCAGTTCAGGCGCAACTGTCAGGAAGAATAGTGGCAAAATAGCTGGTGAATAGTTGGAGTAGCTAGCAGAGCAATTTGCCGAATGTTTGTGGTTTCTGAACGACAGTATGAATGATTACAGCTTTAAAAGCTTTTCCAATGTTCTTATAGAAAACACCAGGATTGAATATGATACCCTCCTCTCCACACTATCACTTATGATTTTTATTTTTTCGAGAAACATTGAGTATTTTTATTGAAATATTTTTTTGCATAAATGGCTAAGATATTTTCTTTAAAACTATGCCTGCCACATTAGCCTGTTCATACCGCCTGTTCCAAATAATTTTACCTTTCATTACAGTGTAATGAAACGTTCCAACCCCAACCCCATCCCCCCACACTCCCATTCGCAATCTGACTCCACAACTGAGTTGTTTAAACCTTAGACGGTGGATACCACCAAGCAACTTTCCACCCACCTGACCAGAGCAGAGAGAGGGAGAGAGAGAGAGAGAGAGAGAGAGAGAGAGAGTATGTTCTCTTCTTCCACCATCGGTTGTCACATGGGGCGAAAAGGACTGGACTGTGGAACAACACGACGATGTGCTCATGGCAGGGCATATCCACGATCCAAAGTGACATAGAACAGCTGACACTGCACAGCTTGGTATCCAACACAAACCTGCTTTCTGATTCAATTCCACAGTAACAAAGGACAGGAGGGCATAAAGCAAGCCAGTATTTATATCAGCCATGCAAATAATTGTTTTGAAGCTAATTACCATTCTAACTCTATGAGTTATTTATTTAGTTCCCACTTCTAAGCCTAGATGTTTATAAGTAACAGATATCATAAGTAAAATGCAACTACTTCTACGTGCATAAGCCCTTGAATCACATACAACTACGGTCATGCCTGTGAGTCTGATTTCAACCTACAATCTTCCTACACAAGCATACCCTGCTGAAGAATCCTGCTATGCCAGCCTGTCCAGCTTGATAAGTGAGCTGGTCATAAAGCTGGTCTAGCTGGGTATGAGCTGGTCAACAAGCAAGTTCTGATAGTCTGAGTTTCATGTTTCAAAACGTAGCTTGAGCTGGTCAAACCATGTCAAGCTGGGAGCTGGTCTGAAATGCTCAACCAGCTACCAGCTGTTTAAAAACTCTAGCTAGCACAGTATCCATGACATGAAACCTCTTCTGAGCTGAACAGTGAAGATACATTGACAAAAACTATCCAAAAGGACTCCACCATTTTGTAGTGCTACATTCCGCGAAGGTCCGTGTCACTCAACAGATGAGCAAGCTCACAAGATCTCGGTCTGTGTGTGCACGTGCCCGCAGAATCGGAGATACCAGCACACACAGACACAGTTATTTATGGAAACGCAGCTGGACGAAACAAAACCAGGAGGCTACAGTATCTTTTTCTCTGGCCATTTGTCAGTAGATGCCGTTTGCACCTTTGAAAAATAAAACCCTGAAAGTCTGTTCAGTAAAGCATTCCCCCATGGCCATTTTGAATCGCTGTCATCGCTGTTTTGGAGTTTCTAATTTCAAGAAAACATCAACCGTTTTTAAGCCAGTTGTTTTCCACCATCCTGCTTTTAAAATGAATGAATCAATGGTCAATGGCCTGAATTAATGACACGTATCCTCACCAAAATCCAAAGGTGCAATTTAAAGTTAATTAAATTCAGAATTCAAAATGGTTTTATTTTGCAGTTGATTAAAATATATATTTGTTTTTGTGTATGGCCCCTGTGCAGTCTCTGACATCACACTGTTTTAAGGGTTTAATGCCACCTTGTTTATGAAACATGTAACATTTTCTTGAATGTGTGCAGTGGTTAAATTGCAGTCAAGCAGCACCCAAGCCATTACATATTCAAACCCAGCTGCTCTGGGATTCTCTGAATATTTCCAGCACTTCAAAACCACTGCAATTGCTTGGTTATATGAGGCACACTTCAGCTCTTTCTAGCTGTACTGTTCAGTGTACTGTATGTCCCATAAATCAGTTTCCTGATTGTAATATTTTCAGAGGACAACTCTTGCATTAAATAATTATATGTTACAGTATTTTGAGAAGAGTAGAGAACATCTTCATAGATTTTCATGTACCATGCAACCATGTTGAAAAAAACATTGTGAAAACACGATGTCCAGCAATTATCTTAGAAGCAATGGCATCCACATAAACTGAATGCAGAGCAGAATGATGTTCTGTGAAGGCAGCGCTAGCATACATCATAGTGTTTACGCTGTGCCCAACAATGACTCAGAAAAGCAGTGATAAACATACATATCTTTATTGACTAATGATTATGTACATAAGACTTGTGTGTATGCCAGCAAGCAGTTTGTGTAATGCATGTGTGTGTATGTATGTGTGTGCATGTGTGTTTGTATGTGAGTGTGTGTGTGTGTGTGTGTGTGACAGAGAGAGCTAGAGAGAGGAGAGAGAGAGGTTATGAGATAAAGAGAGGATGTGAGATAGAGTGGGAGAGAGGATGTGAGTGAGAGAGAGTGAGTGAGTGAGAGAGAGAATGTGAGATAGAGAGAGAGAGGGGGAGATAGAGAGAGGAGAGAGAGGATGCGAAATAGAGAGAGAGTGAGATAGAGAGAGGATGTGAGTGAGAGACAGAGAGGATGTGAGATAGAGAGAGTGAGTGAGAGATAGAGTAAGAGAGAGAGAAAGAGAGAGAGGATATGAGACAGAGAGAGGATGTGAATGAGAAAGAGAGAGACAGAGTGAGAGAGAGAGAGAGAGAGGATGTGAGATAGAGCTCAGTCAGAATATCACAGTGTGGCTTGGGCTGTAACAGCAGCTGAAACCCCCTCTCTGCTGGCTTAATGTCAGAGAGGAGCTGGGATAAACACAGGCTTGTGTTACCGGCCCACGGCCCCACAGCCAAGGGCAGAGCAGTGCATCCACGCAGCTGAACTGTCTCCTAGCAACCGCACAGCAAGAGCGCACACTCTAGTGGTGAATATAACTACTGCACCCACACACAGGGTAGCCAAAGTGTCCTACAAAATAGGGTGGTAGTTCAATCATTATAGTACATGCACCAAAAAGCCAGGCAAGAGGAGAGAAAGAAAGAGAGATATACATATATTGAGAGATTTTGGCTGTCAAATTATTGGGCTACTTTTTATTTCACCATACCTACAGTAGGCCTAGCAAGTCAGCCACCATGTTTATTTAAATTTTGACTGGTTTCTGACATTTCCTTCATCCACCTCCACTCCACCTCCAACCTTAAGGTTGGCTTTATGGGAGTTTGTGTGCACAAAAGAAAATGGTTTTGTAGACCTTACGTTTATTGATAAACCTGTACAGAATATTAGATCAGACACAAAGAATAACTCCAGCTCTAACTGTAACAAAAAGCCCAGCCCTCACACAAAAGCAGGAAAAAATGTAATTCAGTGCTTTTCAGGCTAAAAACGTACTTTAGATTTAACACAAATCAGTAGACATTATTTTAAAAATACAGCACCCCTGATTCCACAAATCAACCTTTTTTTAAAGTTTTTTGTAAGAATCGTGGTGGAGGGTAAAAATGAGAAAGCAACGCGACCCAAAAAAAGAGCCATTATCTTGTGTTCCAGTCGGCCCATAATATCTCCCCGGCGTGGGCTAATATGCTATGTGGCAGCTATTTGAATAATAATATTGAATACAGTTTGCAATAAGCCTCCGTGATCAAAACAATTACCCCAACAGAATCCTTAATGATATAATTATATAATCGTTGTATCCAGAAACTCAGTGCATTTATTGGTTAGCATCATGCTGCAGACAGAGAGGTGAGTGCTGAGTAGTGAAATATCTTCAAGCAAATGTGATGCATGTTTGGCAGGGCATGCATGACTGACACTGGATATCTGTTTCACTGGCCAAGAAGACAGAGTACTGTACCACCCTGCTTACCTAAGACAAAATCAAAACCAAAAAATGTAATACAGGGGTGTCCTTGAGGGTTTGGATACATGTCTACTGGTTTTAGATCTGGCCGATCATTCTGACTTTATCTTTGTACACTGTACACATTGCTGGTGTGTGGTGAGCATTCTGGCGCAAAATGGCAGCCATGCATCACCCAGGTGGGTGCTACACATTGTTGGTGGTTGAGGCAAGTTTCCTACACATCAATGTAAAGCACTTTGAGCGGCTAGAAAAGCGGCTATTCAAATAGCTGGTTCAGAAATCACAGAGTTTAACTCACATATCAACTGTGTTTGTGATAAAAATTTCAGATCGGCCTCTACCACATATAGTTAAGCAACATGGCTGTTAATGTGATTATCTCAGTAAATATCCAGCTATATAAAAGTGACATATAACCCATGTCAGCCATTTTGTTAGAAAATATCATCAGCCAGGTACAGAAAGCACTACGCCTAACCTCAGACCTCCAGAGATGAGTATATTCACATGTGAATCTCCTCCATGTCTCCGCTCATTCATGATGCATTCAATAGATGCCATCTACTGGTGAATATATGACATTTCTTTCTTTTTCCCAAGGCCTAATTTGGCTGCTGATTGAAAGGAAACCACACAAATCTGCAGACACTGTGGTACTGTAGGCTGTGATTTCTGATTTATAGTTCTGAAACACTTTCACCCCATTCTGGACGCACTGGTAACTGAATAAGAGTAATCTCCTGAAGGATCAGCTTCACTTCATCCCTCTTCAGCGCAGGGCTGCAGAGAGGCAGGGTGAGTCACAGGAGTGAGAATGAGAAACTATCAGCGTTCTGCTTCATCAGAGCCGTGATCCTCTGTCCATCCGTGCGTCAGTGCTTATTCACCTGCAGTTCTTCATTACAATTCCCATCATTTCTACTTTGGATGTGGAGTGACAATTATATTTCTCCTCCTTTTGGACATTTCTTTCCTTTCTTTCTTTTGTTCTTTCTTTGTTCTTTCTTTCTTTCTTTCTTTCTTTCTCTCGCTTTCTTCAGAAACAACACCAGTCTTCACACAGGCCTCTCTCCACTCCTGCCTTGTTCACACTCTCATAGACACAGTTTTTCTCTTTAAGCAGAAGGATTTTAAGATTTATTGATCTGGCAGGGAGATTTGTAGCATTATATCTGAGTATAAAAAGCAGGAACCTTGCTGTGTTCGACAAGCTTAGTACGTTGATCTGGGTGAAATAACTTCACATCCTGGAGAACCTGGTATGGATTAGAGATTTAAAGGGGGGTGGGGGGGATAGGTTACATTTTGAAGGAGCCAAATTGAAGTCATACACTGGTTCACTAACACCCCCCCCCCCCAGCACCCCAAACACACTGAGACAATATCCATTCCCCTTTTTTCCCAGGACATATTCTCAAGTTTTTATGTCAAAGATTGAAATAATTTTGTTTCACCTTGTTGGGCACACTGGCTCATTGGCCCGTCACAGCCTTTGGTGAGTAGGTGAGAAAGAACACTCTCAGTAATCATACAACTACATCAGGGCAGACGACTACACAATCTGCAGCTACAGTCAAACGTGGACATTGGAAAAAATTCTAATATTGATCTTTTTTTTATACAGATCAAATCTGCTTAATGCTTCATTTATGTATTGCAGTACTGCATCCTATACAAGGATCCCAGATACATCATGATTATGAACCTTTATTTAGATTAAACAATTTAAAACCATTTATCCAATAATGAATCATGATATCTTTATTATATTACAGATTATACTGTATATCTAATTATAATCATCATCAAATCCACAAATATAGAAATAGAAATATCACTGTTGTATCATAACGGGGTGGTTATGGTTTACCTTTGGCAGTGAAGTAACACTCTTCCTCCCATTCAGGTCCTGGTGTCACGCCCAAGAGAACAATGTCATCATTCTTACTGTACATCCTGCATTGAGAACCACAGGTAAGAGGTGAGTACTGTACACTTAGGAAGGTACCAAAACCTCACTCTTAACCACACTACAAAATCTAATTCAGATTTTCGTAATAATCTCTGATTACTCATAATTAGAAGTCTCTGAGACAATATGTGGAATTGTTATTTATATTCAGTTTGACTATACACTCAATGAGCACTTTATTAGGTATTTATTTATTTATGTATTTCTTACTTATTGGTCTTCTGCTGCTGTAGCCTTAGAGGTCTGGTGTGTTGTGTGTTCAGAGATGCTCTACTGCATACCACTGTTGTAATGTGTGGGTATTTGCATTACTGTCACCTTCCTGTCAGCTTTGACCAGTCTGGCTATTCTCCACTGACCTCTCATTAAAAACACATTTCTGCCTGCAGAACTACTGCTCACTGAATGTTGTTTTTTGCACCATTCTCTGCAAACTCTAGAGACTGTTGCGTGTGAAAATCCCAGGAGATCAGCAGTTTCTGAGATACTCAAACCACCCTGTCTGGCATCGAAAATCATTCTATGGTTAAAGTTACTTAGATCACATTTCTTCCCCATTCTGACATTTGATGTGAAAAACTGCTGAACCTCTTGACCACATCTGCATGTTTTTATGCATTTAGTTGCTGCCAGATGATTCTCTGAGACTATATGGAATAACAATTCATTTTCTCTGGGACTAGAAGCTGCTTTTTTAGGCCCTGACAACACTGTTGTTATGGCCAATGATGTTCACTTGAACCCTTGTCTTTGCCTGGCACCTTTAAGATAAATAAATATTTTAACATCTTGGGACAACCCAGCCTATTCCAGAATCACTTATTTTAAGAACCAGTTGTTTTTTTTCATAATGACATGACAACATACAGGGTGGAAAACACTCGCCTGATACATGTGTATGTTCACACCCAATTTAGGAGACATTGCATTTTTAAAACAACAAAATAGCAGGACTCACTTTTCTTCCATGTAATCCGCCACATCTGTGAAAATAAATGGAATGTCTACATACATAAATCAACAGCCTAGGAGATTACGTTCCTTTAAACCAGCAGAGTATTAGAGTTCCCAGACACTTCTATCATTTCTATCTAAATACCATTGATTGTGGTTAACCAGCAGATATGTTTATGTCAGCGCCCTCTAGTGGATAATTCATTCTCATAACAGAAAATTGATCATCATCATTAAATACAGACTGATGAAATACCATGGATTTATGTGCTAGCAATGAGCTTAGGTCCTGACTAAAACATTAGAAAAAATGTTTTAATAATTTTAAATTACTTGGCTTTCCACAATCTGAGGCAGATAAGGATGCTTCTATATAAATAAAAAGAGATGGTGGAGATCAGTACACAATGAGGATCTCAGCTTTGTACCTGCTTTAGTGTGGACTCTGACACAGATGAGAACTTTGCTCTTCAAAATCAGGATGGTAACAAGCATAATAGCGGCCAAAACTCCCAACACTATCCAGAGAAATTTCCTGTCTACAGAAGAAGAGACATACACCATTATAAACACATACCTTTTCACTGGTAAACTACAACTACTATGTACTACATAGCATACGACTGCTGCTGCTGCTACTACTACTATTACTACTATGACTAAACATTTATAACATCATTGCAATTACATTTTTGTGTGTTCTTATGTACCATGTCATAGGAAAATAAAAACGTATACATTCCATCCCTAGTCAGCAATTATTATTAGTTTGCTGTAGTGTTTTTGTTTGTGGTGTGCATGCGTCTGCACGTGTGTGCGAGAGTAGTGTTTGTAGGCGTGTTAGAGTTAGTGAGCATATAAGAAGGTAGTGATATTTGGCAGTTTACATCTGACTGATGTATTTTTAACCCTTCTGATGTATTCTTAGGTTGTAGGAAAGACAATAAGCGCGCCGGGTGGGTCAGGAACAGGAACAACCAAGGATTGTGAAAATAGGAGTGACAGATCTTGAAAACTGATAACCATTGTCTTCTTTGCAGTGTGCATGTCATTAAGAACCGTCTATAAATCATTGTATGAATAGGTGGCACTATGGTTGAACAGAAATAGCCTCTTTGCTACATTTCTACCAGTGACAGTGGCTCAGGCGGTAAGAGCAGTCGCCTGGTAGTTGAGAGGGCTGCCAGTTCAATCTCGCCCAGGGTGTGTCGAAGTGTCCCTGTGCAAGACGCCTAAACCCCAATTGCTCCTGACTAGCTGGTTGGTGCCTTGCCCGTGGCAGCCAATCGCTGTTGGTGTGTGAGAGTGTGTATGAATGGGTGAATGAGCATCAATTGTACAGTACTTTGGATAAAGGCGCTATATAAATGCCTACCATTTACCCTTATCAGACAGCATTCCTGTCCTCTGTTCAGTCAAACCTTAGAAACGATGAGATGAAATTACAGATACCTGACTTAGGAGATTCCTGTGACTTCTCCTTTCCCTGGTTGTCATCAGGAGAGGCACTTTCACCAGCTACAGATAGCAAAAAACAACAAAGACCAGGTCTGTATTCAGCTTTTCCTCACTTCCCAGATTACTTTGTGTTTTTCAGCCCTGAACTAAAGTAGTTTTTATTGGAATGTCAGTGTTCTGGAACTTTACCAGTAATAATTGTTACATTAGCATTAGAATGAACATTCCAATCACATATTTGTCCTCTTACAACCGACAGTGTTTGTATTCAACACCATCAATGTCTTTGTCAGGCCTGGCTTCTCAAAACAGGCCACTGCCTTTTTCCCACACCACACACAGGTTAATCTAGCACCGACATTGGGTGAGACCTATAAAAAACTCAGAGAAACCTGAAAATTGAGAGACCAGACTGAATTAGAGCTTACAGTAAATTGATAGACTCACTCATGACAGGAGGCTTTTTGTGTCTCTGTATATGCTGATTCCCTGTTTCGGCATTGGCTGAGGGAGATGCGGAAGCTGTTAGTGGATTGCTGTGTGGGACATATTCTTCTCCTCAAATCAAGGTTAACATCTTTCTATCACCTTCTTCAATTCAATTAATTGCAACCATGATATAGTGTATAATTATATTGTTTTTTTTTTAATCACAACATTATGAAAAAAAGACTGATCAGCTCTCTTTGAAACATTTTGGCAAAGCCACAGGGACTTTGGTTTAAAAAAATAATTAACTTTATTTGCACAACGATTTTCAGGTCAAAGATGCACACGGTAAAATGATGCACAAGAAAACAACACAGGTCTGCGTGGTTAATGGAGTGAGATTCATAATCTACAGTTAAAAGAATGAGTAAGATGTATGGCTAGATGAACATATCGCTCTCTTACCTGGCTGTCTTGCGGTTAGTGATGCAGTGGTAGCAGAAGCGCTGGTAATCAGGGTCGGAATGGTTGTGGTTGGCGATACAGTGGTAGCAGAGGGGCTGGTAATTGGGGTTGGAATGGTTGTGGTTGGTGATGCAGTGGTAGCAGAGGGGCTGGTAATCAGGGTTGGAATGGTTGTGGTTGTTATAAGCTGGTCCTCTAGGACAACAAATAGGTCAGTGTTAGTGTAGCTAATTCCATCAAAGTTCAACCCATCATTTCCAACAATCCGTGGGCTTTTTCTTTTACGCGATACTGACTTAGGAGATCCCTGTGACACCTCCTTTCCCTGGTTGAACCATACCTTCTGACAAAGTCCAGTTATGACCAGCTTAAAATTGAGCTGATCAAGCTTGTCATAAGCTGGTCTAGCCGGGTATGAGCTGGTGAACCAGCATGGCAAAGCTGGTCAGAAGCTGGTCTAGCTGGGTATTATCTGGTCCTGGTAGTTTGCCTGAGCTCATAGCTGGTCAAACCATGTCAATGGAAGCTGGTCTGAACTGGTAAACCAGCTACCAGTGGTTTCAAAACCTAGCTTGAGCTTGACTCATACTTCTTGTTGCCTCAGTGAGCAAAAGACCAAAGCCATCACAGAAACACTGTTTATCTGCGATGTTACCTATCGAGGGTTTGGGCCAAAATGGGTATTATATATCAAAAGAAAGCTCTTGATGAGATCTACATATCAATGCCGTCTATCTAGTGGCATATTTAGCTTCATTGAAATAAAGGGTAAAAACTGAAATACTCCCAAAGATACTCCCTAAAATTTGGAAAATGGCACTTACGCTTGCACTCCAAACCTTTGATATGATGTGACACCTCCAGCAAAACTGTTACCTAGGGGATCCACTTGACAGGGAATCGAGGTGTTAAGAAAACAACCTCGTGTGCTTGCATTTAGCATCACCGTGGCACCACTTACTGCAGTGACTGAAGACTCTGAGCAGAGCTTTCAATATGACCTTCATCTCTCTCCTCACAACTTCATCCTTTACTTCTAGAAACTTTTTCAACAGAGCATCAAGCTCTTCTGCAAGAGACAAGCATGCAAGCAATTATTATTTATTTATGCATTTATTGTCTTTACATCAATTTTAAGACAACTTCATCCAGTGAAATCAGTAGTCAATTTTGTACTGTCACATAGATTCTTTGCTTCTCCCAGACAATGTGACATCTTAAAAACGTTGAATCTGAATGAGTGATGATCCCTTTCGACTCACAGAAAATAAATCCATTTGATCTTACCAGATTCCCCAGCCCGTGCTGGATTCACTGTGGATCCTGGAAAGAACATGGAATAATAAAAGATTCAGCACTGAGTAACCTACTTTCAGCATGCTGCTTTCTTTACACACCATTATGATTGACTGCTGCTGACAACTAGCAAAGATCCTGCTGAAATTCATAATTCAAGACTGAGAATAATTCACATTGAAGTTGGTTTGAAAACCTCTATGTGCAGTGTATGACACACTGACATCGATTCTACAGTCAAGATGCATTTTTCTCAACATATCTGTTATTTGTAATAAAATTTGTCCATGAGGCCATGACAGCAATATAGGCCATAGGTAACTGTGGCAAGGGTGTGGGTTGCGGGAAGGAAGCAGAGCAATCCAAGGACCAAGCCTCCTGATTAAGTAGGCACACACCTCTACTATGATGTGAATTAGTCCAGGCTTTTAAAATGTGTGCTCTTTTCGCAGTAGGTGTCTGAGCTGTGTATGAGAGACAGGGCTGAAAAGCAAGAGAGCTGAAAAGTGCCAAAACAAATGCTAGAATTTGGTTTAATTTATTTTGCCTTCATTATTTTAGTTTATTATTTTTACCCGGATCCCATGAGGGTGACGGGCAAAGATTTTAATTTTTATAGTCGCTCTCGCTCTCTCTCTCTCTCCCTTCCTTACTACTTGTAGATTGAATAATAAAAATGGCGGTGCAATTTGGCATTTCCCTGTGTCCAGCTCATCTATCCTCCCCAGGGTGTGTCACGGCGTGGAACAGAAACATATTAAATATTTTATTTACAATACTCAGCAAAAGTTTTAGGCAGGTGTGAAAAAATGCTGTAAAGTAAGAATGCTTTCAAAAACAAAAATGTTAGTAGTTTATTTTTTGCAATGCAAAGTGAGTGAACAGAAGAAAAATCTAAATCAAATCAATATTCGGTGTGACCACTCTTTGCCTTCAAACCAGCATCAGTTCTTCTAGGATTTTGTGGGCATATTCAGGTGTGTGATGAACAAATTATACCAAACAGGAGCTAATGATGATCAATTTCATATGTAGGTTGAAACACAATCATTAACTGAAACAGAAACAGCTGTGTAGGAGGGTTAAAACTGGGTGAGGAACAGCCAAACTCTGCTTCCAAGGTGAGGTTGCTGAAGACATTTTATCGTCAGAAGTCATACACCATGGCAAGACTGAGGACAGCAACAAGGTAGTTATTTTGCATCAGCAAGGTCTCTCCCAGGCAGAAATTTGAACAGACAGGGTTTCTAGATGTGCTGTCCAAGCTCTGTTGAAGAAGCCCAGAGAAACGGGCAACGTTGAGGACCGTAGACGTAGTGGTCGGCCAAGGAAACTTAGTGCAGCAGATGAAAGACACATCATGCTTACTTCCCTTCGCAATCAGAAGATGTCCAGCAGTGCCATCAGCTCAGAATTGGCAGAAACCAGTGGGACACCCATCTACTATGCGGAGAAGTCTGGTCAAACATGGTTTTGAAACAAGGCCAAGCGACTCAACTATGCATGAAAACACAGGAACTGGGGTGCAGAAAAATGGCGCCAGGTTCTCTGGACTGATAGGTCAAAATATTTCAAATATTTGGCTGTAGCAGAAAGCAGTTTGTTTGCCAAAGGGCTGGAGAACGGTACAAGAATGAGTGTCTGTAGGCAACAGTGAAGCATGGTGGAGGTTCCTTGCAAGTTTGGGGCTGCATTTCTGCAAATGGAGTTGGGGATTTGGTCAGAATTAATGGTCTCCTCGATGCTGAGAATTACAGGCAGATACTTATCCATCATGCAATACCATCAGGGAGGCATCTGATTGGCCCCAAATGTATTCTGCAGCAGGACAATGACCCCAAACATATAGCCAATGTCATTAAGAATATTTTCAGCGTTTAGAAGAACAATGAGTCCTGGAAGTGATGGTATGGCCCCCACAGAGCCCTGATCTCAACATAATTGAGTTTTTCTGGGATTACATGAAGAGACAGAAGCATTTGAGGCTGCCTAAATCCACAGAAGAACTGTGGCTAGTTCTCCAAGATGTTTGGAACAACCTACCTGCCTAGTTACTTCAAAAACTGTGTGCAAGTATACCTAGAAGAATTGATGCTGTTTTGAAAGCAAAGGGTGGTCACACCAAATATTGATTTGATTTAGATTTTTCTTCTGTTCATTCACTTCTTCTGTTCATGCATTTTGTTAATTGATAAAATAAACTATTAATATTTCTATTTTTGAAAACATTCTTATTTTACAGCACTTTTTCACACCTGCCTAAAGCTTTTGCACAGTACTGTATATGTCTATATAAATCTATATATTTATATATTTAATCTATACATAGAATATAACATGGTTAACTAATTGTTTGCTATCAAGAGAACTAGAGCATGTTCATCTAGGAATCTGAAGACCATTGTCACAAGATATCTCATTATTTTTATCAGCCCATCCCCATCTTGGCTATCGTCCAGAATGCATTCTGTCTGAGAAGATGGAATCAGGTGGGCGTTTTCATCTTGCAGGTCGGGAGAGATTTCATTTGAGTTGTCTCCTCATTGGACAGTCGGTGTGTCTCATTAGTCAGACTCCCTCTCTCTACTGTCCCATTTTTAAAGTAGATGAACAAAACGGCTTTGACTCCGCCCTCCTCCACTCCCCATCAGAGTGTACAATGATATATGTTTCAGCGGAAGTCTTTTCACATTTCCGGTTGGCTTCATCATGCTCGTGTTATGTTTGTATAAATTTTTACTTTCATCCAATGTTGCTGCTTACATATTCATTAGTGTCTGGAGTTGAAACGTAAAGCCAGGTTTGTGTTTTTATAGGCTACTGTATTCTACTATGCAACACAATTCCCTGCCACACAATTACCATGCCAGGTTAGCTCCTTTCCGACCGACAGCCTTGACAAATCACAAAAGCCACCCTTTCCTCCTTCCTCCGACACAATGCAGTTATATTTCACTGTCCCTGATTGTATATAAATTATTTTATTCACTGTTGTTACCATTGTCTTTACCGATCATATTTAGTTCCTTCAAACAGGCCAAATTAATGGCGGTGGTGAACAGTATTGTACCCCCTGCTAATGGTGGCTAATAATGTCATGGGTTTCAATGTCTACTGCTGGAAATTTCAGTATTTACCGCTGTAGACCTCTTGAGGGCTTGCCAGCTTAGTTCAGCAGGAGAGATTACCTCCCGCATGTGGAATGCGGGTGTAATCATGGCCAATTGCAGTCAGCTGCTTGGAGAACTATTTAATTCTCTTCCTGGCACTGCTCTGGGCTTTGGTGTTTCAGTTCGACACGTACACAGAGCCGGTATAGAGGTATAGAGGTATTAAGGTGGACGGACGGACGGACGGACGGACGGACGGACGGACAGACAGACAGAGAGTTTTGAAGACTGAATTACTTTAAATCTTGAGAAGCATTCAGTTAGAAATGAGAAATTAGAAAAAGAGAAGTTTAGGGACCTAGTTTGTATTCCTTTTGTTTCCATTTTTTGTTTCTGGGTTCCGCTTCTGTTTTGAAGAGCGAGTGGCAGAGTTTGGCGCATAAAGTTTAGCCCGTTCGAGACTGCCGATAAAAAATTCTCGTTTTTCTGTTGGCGGATCGCCGGGGAGTTTGGTTCCCTTTTTCCGTTCTTTCCTCGCCTATTTTAGTGGTTATCCAACTTATCGTTGGTAATTTTGTGATCCCTTCCCGGTCGCTCTTGGTCTCACACCCCTGCTCCCTTACAAACAACCAGGTTCTCTGAACTGTGGGGTCAGGAAGGAGAGACAAGCATTCCACTGGCCTCAGGTCAACTTTAATTTCCTGTAATTCAGCAGCGTTTCAAAATGGCCGCTGCACTAGACTCAAGCTGAAGAGGTAGCTTCATCACAGTCTCAGCAGTGCATCAGCCTAAACACATATCTACATAATACTTTTGCATAGCACCATTTACAATCAGATATTATGGCCTCTACAAACTGCAATATAAATATGCTTTTGTTGTGCCCGTTATGAAGCAGAGAGTAGCCTGGAACACACACAGTAAATATCATGTATTTAGATGGTAATACCAAATGCAAGTTTGAGAAAATGACACTTTGTGAGTATCTAGAGACTATACCATAGTTATACCATGGTCATTAAAATTATTAGTATTACTATTATGATAATTATGATATTGGTAATAAATATATGTCTAAGGCCACACTGAAAAAGGCCCTCTGACACAGAGACAATGCATTTTATCACAACACTGACCCCCGCCCTGCCCGAAAAAACAAAGCAAACCAAAACAAAACAAAACAACTGGTTGGACTCCTGCTGAGACTCTATTGTCATTTGAAGAATGACGATATCCACCAATCTTCAAAGCCCTATTCCACCATGTATGAGCATTTAGCAGATGTTCTAACCAAGTGCAACATACAGTGAGTCATTTAGCTGACTCTTTTTTCCAAAGCGACTAACAGTTGATTAGACTAAGAGGGGCCAACCCCTCCTGGGGAAATGTGGGGTTAAAGCTCAAGGGCCCCACAGCTGCTCAGAACTTATTGTGGCTACATTGGGACTTGAACCACCAAACTTCCAGGTCCCAATCATGCACCTTTGTCTGGTTACATGCCTTGTTCATGAATTGAACCCACAAACATTAGTATTGGAAGGCCAGTTCCTTGTCTAGTACTCTATCTGCGCCTACTGTTTGGTGTCATTCACAGGATGATGGCAAGAACCCTTTGAAAACACACTCCTCAGCACTGCCAGAACCACATCCAAATGTAGACAAGTCGCACCTTTCCACTGTCACTCCTACCACTTCTTACATCTCAAAATAATGAAAGCCATGCCTGAAGAAGTCAGGAAATTAAGTCATAATTTAAATTGCAGTTTGAATTACAGTTAGAATTTCTGAAAATATTAATATACAATATTTTGTATTATTAGAATTAATTCACTGAATTATAATTTATGTTGAGAATTGACTGAATGGAACCCATCTCTGACACAGGATTCCCAAGTTAATAATTGCAATTACCACACATACAATAAATATGAAGTTTAAAGGACATGGTTTAAATATGAATAAAAACTTGAGAATGTAATCAATATTATAAAGCATAAAATACAAATAATGAAATCATTTCAGACACACTCGTGTCCCGCAGCAGTGTAAAGCAGATTAAAGTGCACTGTGCCTATGTTTGCACACACACACACACACACACAGATTAAAGTGTGCTGTACGTGTGTTTGCACACACACACACACACACACACACACACACACACACACACACACACACACACACACACACACACACAGATTAAAGTGCACTGTACCTATGTTTGCACACACACACACACACACACACACACACACACAGATTAAAGTGTGCTGTACCTGTGTTTGCACACACACACACACACACACACACACAGATTAAAGTGCACTGTACCTATGTTTACACACACACACAAACACACACACACACACACACACACAGATTAAAGTGTGCTGTACCTATGTTTGCACACACACACATACACACACACAGATTAAAGTGCACTGTACCTATGTTTGCACACACACACACACACACACACACACAGATTAAAGTGTGCTGTACCTGTGTTTACACACACACACACACACACACACACACACACACAGATTAAAGTGCACTGTACCTATGTTCACACACACACACACACACACACACACACACACAGATTAAAGTGCACTGTACCTATGTTTGCACACACACACACACACACACACACAGATTAAAGTGTGCTGTACCTGTGTTTACACACACACACACACACACACACACACACAGATTAAAGTGCACTGTACCTATGTTCACACACACACACACACACACACACAGATTAAAGTGCACTGTACCTATGTTCACACACACATACACACACACACACAGATTAAAGTGTGCTGTACCTGTGTTTACACACACACACACACAGAGATTAAAGTGTGCTGTACCTGTGTTTACACACACCCACATTAAAATGTGCTTTACCAGTGTTTACACACACATGCACAGATTAAAGTGTGCGTTACTCATGTACACACACAGATTAAAGTGCGAGTTACTCGTGTACGCACACACTCACTCACTCACACACACACACAGATTAAAGCTGTTACCTGTGTGCCCCAGCTGTAGTGTGATGAGAAGAAGACAGCAGGCTGCTTCAGCTGGCTTCATGTTCGTGTTCTCAGGCAGCGCAGAGCCTGGACAGGACCTGCTACTGTCTCACAGCGTGTGTGTGTGTGTGTGTGTGTTGTGTCCTGAAGAGTGTTGTGTCCTTTCCCTAACCTCCTCCCCCCTCCCCTGGGGGCAGGACAGGGAGGTGTTAGCTCCTGTAGGAAGCCTGAATGGGGAGGGTGGGAAGATTCAGCTTAAGTAACTAGCTAAAGGGGACATTACATTGCAGTTATTTAGACTTTTTATCCAAAGCAACTTACAGTTGATTAGACTAAGCAGGGGCTACAGCCTACAGTGTCCTACATTACCTGGGAATTGAACCTGAAACCTTGTGCTCATAAGGCCAGTTTATTATAATATATTGCGTACTATAATGGGTATTATATAAGCAATTTGGTCAAACGCAAATGACTGCTATAAAAGGTTCTGCATAAAGTACATAATGTAGTAGCAGCAGTAGCAGTAGCAGTAGCAGTAGCAGCAGTATTAGCAGCAACAGTATTAGTAGTACCAGTAACAGCAGAAGCAGTATTAGTAGTACCAGTAACAGTAGTAGCAGTAGCAATAGTAGTAGCAGCAGCAGTATTATTAGTAGTACCAGTACCAGTAGTTTTAGCAAAGCTCAGGGGAAACTGAGCAGCTGCGATACTCTGAGGGGAAAATGGGCCCATGGAATGCTGGGATTGTTTCAGCAGCTCACCGCAGGACCCCAGTTCTCAGGGACTTTGCGGCAATCATGTGACCCAGGCGATGACATCCTGTGTATTGTGCAGCGTACAATAGCCCCAGAGAGAGAGACACGCAAAACTCACCTGACGGAAGGCCCACTCCCTCCCTCGTTTCTAAATCCGGACACAAAAGCCCCTCGCTTCCTGCTTTGGGCACGGATTGAGTCAGTTTAGGAAAGTCTTAATTGTTCTTTGGCAGTTAATTGGGTGTATCTCATTTCCCCTCAAAATGCACTGTATATTAAAAATTATTTGACATAATACAAGTTTCATGGATGACAAAAGCATGTTGCAGTCGAATATATATTGTTGTCTCATCTTATTGAATGTCCCTTGTAGTGCAGGTTTCAACAGTTTCAGTAAAATATATGGTGCTTACTGTTGAGACCAAATGCTCATGTCAACTACAGAGGACACACATGAGTTGCTGGGCCGAAGGGGGATATATTCTCTTTATAAAATCTGGTCTGTAATCTACTTTAAATGGTTTGGTGACACATATCGAGTGGGCAAAACATGAATGCATTTACATGTTAATGAATATGTAAAGAACCTGTATGGATGAGCTGGTGATGTAATTACGTGATCTGAATAGCACAGTGGCTGGTAAAGGGGCATTCTGGGGGTTGCAGTCTAAAGCAAGAAAATAGACTTAAAGCAGCCCCAAAGCAGTTTGTAGTGCAACAGCCAGTTTGTACAGGCTGCACATATGAACATGTTGTATTGGGTTCTTTTGGAATTGAAAACACACCAGAATGGAAACCATGTTTAAGAAACCCCTGAGAATGTGAACTATCCCTTTAAAGACTAAGGGCCAGTTTCATAGACAAAGATTAAGCCTAGTCTTAGACTAAACTCAATTTAACAATACTCTCCATAAAAAAACCTCAATTTAGTCCTAAACTTAATCTGTGTCTATGAAATTGGTCCGTCTATGTAACCTGACTCAAATAGTCAGAATCAAAATGTAACATGATGCGAAAACACATTCCTGGTAGTGCCGCTTACATATTATTTGCAAAATTATTTGGAATGATTTTAGATAAAGTGCTCAGTGTATAGCTACTGTATTAGGTATTAATTATTTCTTTTTTAGACTACTACTGTAGCCTACCCACTTAAGAGTCATGATGCCTTATGTCACAGGTGTCAAACTCCAGTCCTGGAGGGCCACAGTGTCTGCTGGTTTTCGGGTTGTTCTCAGAACCTGTGGTGCATTTAAGTCATTGATTGGCTAAAGAATCGACACTCCTTGTTCTGGAGGCCTTTGACAGCTGATTGAAAGGAAACCTCAAAAACCAGCAGATACTGCGGCCCCTTAGGGATTCAGTTTGACACCCCTGCCTTATGTGTTCAGCAATGCTCTTCTGCATACCACTGTTTTAATGTGTGGTTATTTGCGTTACTGTCACCTTCCTGTCAGCTTTGACCAGTCTGGCCCTTCTCCTCTGACCTCTCATTAAGCCGTCTGTCTGCAGAACTGCTGCTCACTGGATTTTTTTGTTTGTTTTATGCACCATTTGCAAACTCTAGAGACAAGTATGCGTGAAAGTCCCAGGAGATCAGCAGGTTGAGATATTCAAACCACCCTGTCTGCCACCACCAATCATTCCATGGTCAAACTCACTAAGATAAAAATTTCCCCCCATTCTTATGGTTCATGTGAACATTAACTGAAGCCCCCGACCTGTATCCAGATAATTGTATGCACTGCCGCCACACAATTGGCTGATTAGATAATCGCATGAATAAGTAGGTGTAATAATGTAAAAATGTTCCTAAAAAAGTGCTTGGTGAGTGTATAGTATTTGTATAGCATTCATCATGTGCTTTTCTCACACTGAAAGGTGATGAGGGGGAAACTCACCTCAGACACCACCAATGTGTAGCACCCACCTGAGTGATGCAACGCCAGCCATTTTGCACTAGAGTGCTTAAAAAAAAAAAAGAAAGAAAAAAAGAAAAAACCAACAAAGCAGAGAAACTCAGAGTAACAGAAAGGAACTTCTGTGGGTGGAATAGATTTATTATTTGTTTTATATTTATTTGTCATCTTGACATTGTTGTCCAATCACAGACTTTAGACAGACTTTTAGCTGGGCGGGCAGTCAGCACCATCGTGCACAAAAACACACATGGTGGATTCTGATGATTTCATGCACTTTTATTCAACAGTAATATAAAATACTTCCATTTTTTGCTAGTTCTTTTTTTGTTTGCAAGTGCATGCTTTGTCTGCCAACAGTTTCAAAGTGAAATGACAAAAGCAAGGCTTTATGTTGCAGTGAATTACTGGGGCACTTAAAACTGTTTTTTAAAAATACCACCGGACAAAATCCTCTTATGGAGCAGTATCAATCCTGCAAAAGATATACAAAGCAAAAGAGATCCAAATAATAATAATATTAATAAACATAACAATAATAGTAATAATAATAATAATTATTAGAACAAAATGACACTTTGAGGCACGTTACAGGACAGAATCTAAATGACTACACCATTATATGACAATAACAGCTATCCATGCATTTGGATTTCCACGTGTAAACACAAACATATCTCACAAGAATCGCTATCCATGCTGAATCTATGTACACAACGAGTGCACTTCAAAGCTTATATTAAAAATAGCATGAGTCCTCTTCGGTCTTAAATAGTTCAACGCGTTAATTACAAAAGAAGCAAAAGGCATAAAGTAGTTTCATAGAGTGGCTATAAAGAATGTCGGCTTACAGTTCCAGTAAATACCTGCTAAGCACACTACAGTCCCAAATATTTCTTGGCAGCCAAGTTAATTTAATTCCTTGATATAAGTATTTAATTACTTTTATAAAACATGCATAGGCAGATTCTTCAAGTCGTTTAAATTTTTTTTATACAGAATATACTTTTCCCACTGAACTTTATATAGTATTTAAAATTTTGTTCACTATACTTAAAATTGAAGAAAATAAAGGTACCACTCATCAAAGCAGATTTCTAGCAAGCCACAACCAGTAACTCTACCTTTCAAGGAAATAAAACAAAGTGTCAGCAAATGAAAAGTAAAAAGGCAATTCCAGTTATCAAATTCCAAGAAACAAAGGTATTCATTGCCAAAGTTAACCATTTTATAGAGAAAAGGGCCAAAACACACACTACATAGACCTGAGGTAAGCATGACCTGTACAGAACCAGAAAACCTTTCCTTTTTGGCATTTTCAACAATTTTGCAACATTCGTTTAAGACTAATTTTATTTCAGAGCTATTGTTATGATAAGAATAGCAAAAAAAAAGTTATCAATAAATAGTCCTTATTTAGTTTGTACACCTTTATATTTTAAAAACATTTCATACGTACTGTCCGTTTTTAGTGCTGAATTTATGTAAACGTTAAGAGTTAGTTAGAAGATAAAGAAATTTCCCACGTCCAGTAAAGGATGAGCCTCTCCACAAAATAAAAAAATAAAGAAGAAACCATCATAGCTCTTTCCTCACTGTGGCAAACACACACAACCCTGCCCACATAAAGAGTATACCGGCGATAACGTTTTCATGTGTCTACAAGCATGTTTTTTAAAGGCATATCCAAAAAAAGAAACAACAGCCACCCCCACCGATGAAGAGGTTTTAAGCATCATTCTCCGAGCTGCTTCTTTCACTGCCGTCACTCGTTCTCTCACTCTCTCCCTCTCCCTCTCTCTCTCCGTCTCTCCCAGTCCCTCAATCGCGCAAAACCAGGCCCCTCCCCCACAGGCTATCCGCCACGGGGAGGAGACGGGCTGGTCCCGCCCAGCCGGTGGGGAAGCAGCACGCCATTGGCCCGCAGCGTTGAGTGGCGGCTGCCGCTCACTGGATGTTGCTGCGGCTGGCCCCGCCCCCTGTGGGGTCGGTGCCGTTGGTTTCGGAGGAGAGGGCGCGGTTCAGTGAGTTCTGACTGGCGTCTGTGGGCGAGACGTCGCGCCGGGGCGGCATGCGCTCGTTGATGCGGTCCAGCCCCTTGGCCTCGGCGAAGCTGGTGATCTTGTGCTGGGGGGAGAAGCCTTTGATGGCTGGGGGGGGGAGAGAGAGGGGAGAACAGGTGCGTTAACCCCAGGGGGGGTGGTGAGGGGATCCAAGCCCACACTCAGGTCACTATTTAATCAAAAGTTTGGGAATTTTGTTGATGGGGGGAAAAACAAAAAAAGCTACAAGAAAAAAAAGGTTTTTTGTTCTGTAAAATACATACATTAATAATATACTGATAAATCTCTTGTCTCAGCAGTTATGATGGGAAAATTTTGACACGCTAATGGCCACTTATGGTAATGGTGCAGGCTTCATGGGCTACGCTAACGAGGTCCCCACCCACAGTAATGTTCTGCTTAATAATGCCTCAAAAAAACAGTCTCTGCATGCTATCTTGGGTGAGCACATTAAGAGAAACCCATCCGATAAGAAAAGACACACAAAATGCTTTTTATTTGAGTTTTAGCGCCCGTGGATGTTTTGGTGAAAGGCTCTTATCGTCACGGCTTGGGCCGAAACATCAACACGCACTAAAGGTCGAGTAAAAAGCCTTCTGTATGAAGGCAGGCTTTTCCCTTTGAAACTCATCTGCGAAATGATCACACCTAACCCTCTGCAGCAAAGAGAAGACAAGGAAGCCTGTATTTTAGATTTAAACTCCTAAAAGGGGGTGTAGAGAAATCTAATTTCAGACTAAAACAACTATTTAAAGGATAGGTGACAAGGGGCCTACCAATATCCTCTCGGTATACTTCACCCGCTGCATCAACCAATCATTTACTTTGTTACTGGGGCAGCCTGTAGCCTAGTGGCTAAGGTACATGACTAGGACCCGGAAGGTTGGTGATTCAAACCCTAGTGTAGCCACAATAAGCCATGATTGGCTTTCTGCGCAAATCTAAACATATTCTCGAAACAGATCTGAATGGTTCTCCAACCTAAAAAGCAATTTTAACTACACAAACAGAAATAATAATAACTTTGGGCAACTGTAAATACCATATCACAATTACACAACCATTGATAATGAGGTATTTCTGTATAGGAGAGATACAAAGAGAAACACGGTGGTAGAGAAGGTGTACATACACAGCACTAATACAGCACAAGGAAAATAACACACTGGCGGGGTCTACAGGGGAACACTAACCGCCTGTTAAACCTGTTCAGACATGCAGCACACTACAGGTCGGATCTACAGATCTACTTCACCGCGCCATTTTAAATCTGTCTTTTTCAGTAACAAATGGTGAGTCGAAACGGGAGCCCCAGACCAAAGCTAATCAGTAGTTTTGTTTTGGTTTTTTTCCTAAAAAAGCTTTCCTGCCCTTTATTTATAAATTTGGAAAGCCCGATCTTGTTTATGGGCAGCAGTTGTGGTCGGTTCAGGAGCGAGAGATGAGCCTTTAATTCTCTCCTCCAAGGCAGCCGATGTCAGTCGCTGCTCTTCATCGGACCGCAGCCCCCACAAGACACTGCACTTCCTGTTTCTGATTAGTCGGGTGTATTCAATCACTGCCTTAGGGCAGGTATAAGAAAGCTTTTTCAGCGTCGCTTCGTTTGAAGTCCAATGTGCTGGAGTACAGGGCAAAAAGAACAGAAATTGTTCCACTGTCCAAATACTTACGACCTCACCTTCTATGATCTGGATTTGATGCCAGGCCTTGGGCCCATCTGTGCACACCGACACAACAGCGAAAGCCATTGGTCATTTTTATCTTTTAATTTCCTCCTTTTTACAAAAAAAGCTGTAGTCTTATCTGTGTTACCATACTGACTTCCCCCCCCCCCCCCCCAACTTCCAAGTAAAGTCAGCATTAACCACTCCTTTTTATCTCTGATGTTTGCTGCAAAATTCTGTGAATTTTCATGTTCTGAGAATACGGTAATGACTGCTGGCTGCGTAACAGGGGTTGTAACGGAAGTGTGTTGCTGTTTTGCTCAGGTCAGACACGGGTTGTGAGCGGCTGACACACAGAAGAGGACAGAGGGTTACAGGAAACACAAGGAGGAAGCAAAGTCAACACAGATGCACACCATCTACTAAGAGTTGGCTAGGAGGAATCAGCTAACAATTCCAACGTAAATAGCAGCTCACCAACTGCTATTTATGCTGCAGTTGATGTTGTTCTTGCGTTGTATGTTTTTCTTTTGTTGCTTTTTCATTTTATTTTTAACTCCTTTCTTTTTTTGAGAGGAATCCAGTGTCGGACTGTCCCATTTTGGACTACTCCCCATGGAAATGAGACAATGCTGATGCTCTGATGATGACTGCATCTGGCTGATCTTTAGCGCAAAAACAACACAACAGCGTTGACTGAATATTCATTGTTTTAAAGGGGAACAATTGTATGAATCCTCTCATTAGTTTCCCACTGGGGGAATGTTTCCTGAAAATGGAGGCTGCCAACCCTGCAGAGAAAGTTTCCCTGTTTTCCCTGGTAGAAGCTTCAGTTTCTTCCAGCTTAAATTGTGGGGACAAATTTAGCTATTCTTTCCTACAGGCCTTGCCCATATTTTGCTTCTTCTTACACGAGTTACACAAACCACTCCCTACTGTTTGATTGTCTTAACAAGAAAAATGAACCTCTTGCAATCAATAGTATAAACACTGACTTGGCAGGTCTAAATGTCTCCCGAGGTGGTGAGAACTATGACTACATAAACAGTGGGAGGATATGAGAGGATGTGTGAGGATAGATGTTACCAATAAATGTTTGCACTGGCAGGGCTTTGGCCTACAAGCTAGACGACCAAACTTCCTATTGGATAAAGAGATGAGAGCTACTGGGGTGCGTCTTATGTGCAAATATTTACACAAGCTAAATTCACTCAGCCATACAACTGTTCCCCTTTAAAGCAAAGACGGCTTTGCTTTTAAAAAATATATTTGTGGTTAATACTACGCCACAGTTTCTTAGCCTGACAACCACACACTCTGTACAAGCTATGGCAAAGAAAGTAAACCCAGCGCCACCCTTGTTGCTGGGGGCAACAGAAAGGGCCTGTTTGGCCGATTTACCTGCGTCTGCCTCAACTGCCTCAACAGTAGCTGAAGAGAAGAAGAGGGGTTGCAAACGAATGAGAAGAGAGAGCAGAGAATTTCAAACTCCGACAATAACGTCAACCACAACGTCAACCAGCAACAGGACAGCTTCGTGAAGACTCAATGTTTTTAACAGAAATGTTTGTCTATTCTAGGGGGGTGGGGGGGGGGGGGGGGGTGGGAGGGGCACTTATGAATGCTAAGTTAATAAGCAAAAAAAAGAAAAACAGAAGGGTGTTAAGCAGTGTGCCGTGTGGGACACCTAATCACATCACCTTGTGGGACCCCTTGGACATCCACCTTTTCATCTAAATGAAAACATTTTTGTAAACATCTGTGCTTTCTTTGCAAAATAATTGACTGTCTGACACCTAGCAAAATATCACTTATTCAAAAAACAGGCAAACAAGGATGGGTGGCACATCCCAAGTTAATAAAAGAAAATAATAATAATAATAATAATTTTACCAAAAAACCTTTTATGGATATCAACTTGATACGTACTCGGAGAAGTTAACCAAGACTTTCATTAAGCCTGAATTTGCACATTGTGCTGAGATGAAAATACATGCTGAAAGAAGTTACATAAGCTAAGCAATATTAGATATTAAAGTGCGTTTACATTTTTTTCAGACGTAAATATACAGAGAGCAAGAACTACCTATTCACATGAAATAAAACATATCAGAGAACCAGAGAAAACCGAGGACGTGTGACAGAGGGCAGAAATATGGGCGCAGGAGCAACTAAACAATAAATCGCATACTAAAGTAATAATAATTATTATATTATAATAATTATTATTATTATATGGCAATAAAAGAATAATAGCGTAAAACCTGGTTAGGAAAGGGGTGTACACAGCAGGAAAGTGTGTGAATAACCGCAGGCATAACCACACATCCACACACAGCACACAGCGACAGTCAGAAGAAAAGACTGAGCACAGTGCCTGTCCCAGAGTGGGGGAAACAAAGCGATGGAGAGGGGATGTGTTATTGGAGTAAACTAGCCTTCCACATGAAAATATCATTATAACAAAAACTCTGCTAGCTATTTATTAATACACAAATAACATTCATTATTTACCTTCAAGATGAGCCTGATTTTGAGGATAAAAGAGCCTTTCGTAAACTTACCGTCAGTGATGCCATTACCAGTATTTTTGCAATAATTTGAGATTAATCCAACATGCAGTGCTTGAGAAGCGAGAAGTCATAAATTCACTGTACAGTTCATACACACATAACACAGAAAAACCCTCCGAAGGAGACCCACTGGACATAATGACGAAAAACACAAATACACACACACACACACGCACACACACGCACCCAGGCGCATATAAGGGCACACAGAGTTTGAGACACAGACGCACGCTCAGATGTGTATATAAATGCATACAGAGACAAGCACACAAACACAACCACACCAACACAAACGCACGAGATAAAACCCAGAAACAGCACACTAGCTGATGGAAGGGACACGACACGGTGGCAGAAGCACACTTCTCTGCTCTACCAGGGAGGCCAGGCCTCGCTCTGATTCTACCAGCGCGGTGGCGGGAATCTCAACAACGTCACACGGCCTCTGACATGCTTCAGACCCACAGCTCTAGAGCCTCAGAGACTCTGCCAGATGTCTGCAGATGTTTTTCCAGAGCAGAGTACATGGTATTACATTTAACATGCTAAGACTTTACAGGTTCCTGAAGTTGAGGGCGCAGGGAGACAATGGGGGGTGATGAGTGAAGGAAAAAGGCACAGCGCAAGACTGTACGTGTGTGTGCGTGCGCGTGTGTGTGGGTGTGTGCATGTGTGCGCGTGTGTGTGCGCGTGTGTGCACGTGTGTGCGCGTGTGTGCATGTGTATGTGTGTGTGTGTGCGTGCGTGTGTGCGTGTGTGTGTGTGCATATGTGCATGTGCGTGTGTGGGGGGGTGCCTGATGGAAGTAATTTTGGAACCACTCTGCTAGGCTCTCACACAGGTGGCTATATGCACTGACAGAGGGAGGTCAAGGGTTCCCACTTGGGATTGGAACCTGCAACCCTTGCAGGTAGCGCTGTGCCACTCAGGAGAAGGGTGGAGCAACATAGCCATAATAAATGTCCAACATGTCACAGAGAGAAGAGTGACGTTGTTCTGATTCCTGCCTGTCTGCGGACAGGAAGGCGGGTACCAGTTATCCCCTTTCGCACACAGTTAGGAGCACATGTCAAATCTTCCTATTGGCTGGGCTCCCCTGCCACTAACAATAATTGTACTTCTGAAATTCTGAAGCTTTTTGCATTTTGTTGGCAAAAACAATTGATTCTTTGGACAGAGATTACAGTAAAATATATAAATTATTTTTTGGCCTAGTTTTTTTTTAAATATCACAAATGAATTATTTTCTGTGATGAAAAGGAGATAGAATGTCAACTCGGAGTGAGCTTTTGGAATTCGGCATGGGGAGGTGAGGTCTACTTTTTGTCTCACAAAATACTTCTGATGGAATACTTGCGCAAAAAGTTTATACCTGCGGTTTCTAGAGAGGAAGAGAAGAGAGAGAAACACACAGACAGACGTTTGAGACGTCCAGTACATTGCAGGTGGGGAGAGAGAAAGTGAGAGAGAGAGAAAGAGAAAGGGAGAGAGGGAGAGAGAGAGACACACACAAAGTGAGAAAGAAAGAGCAAGACAGACAGAACAAGAGTCAGAGAGAAAGAGAGATACTGAGAGAGAGAAAGAGAGTCTAAGAGAAAGAGAGAGAGAGAAAGGAGAGATACAGAAAGAGATGCAGAGACAGAGAGAGGGCACCAAGGAATACATACACTCAACATCAGCACACATCTGAAGAACATCTCAGGGATTGAAGTCTCACACTGCACTAAAACACCACGACACGGTTAACCTGTGCTTCAGCACACAAACTTAATACTAATACTGCTCATGGCCATTACAGATTCTTACTATGGGAAAATGTTTTCTTTGTGCCTTCTGTATAGTCAAAGATTCATACTTTTTTACCTTTTTTTATTATTATTATATATTTTGTACAGTTTAATGGCCTTATGTGCAATTCAGATGATCAGGCTTTGGAATACTGGTGATTCTGACCAATCAGAGAAAAGGAATATACATGACATCACACTCCATTCGCTTAGCAGAGTTTGTTTTTATCTAGAGCTATTAATAAAAGCGGAGAACTTGAGTGTTCATCTCAGGAATACTAAAGTATGACATAACCAGGAAGGCACAGAAGGCTTATGTATGATCAATCAAGTGAAGTTAGCTGAACAAACACATAGTAGGGTAGGAAACGTAAATATATCGCTAAACCATCCGACATATAACCTATAGCTGTATCTACAGTGCCTTCAGAAAATATTCAGACCCCTCCACTTTATTGTGTTGTAGATTTAATATAATGAGAGATTTTAGTTTTTGCTCAAATTTGCTACATTTTCTAAAACATGTTTTCACTTTGTCATTATGGGTTATTGAGCATAGATTGATCTGGAAAAATGTTAATTTTATCCATTGAAAATTAAATCTACAACACAATAAAGTGTGCAAAAAGTGAAGGAGTCTGAATACTCTCTGAAGCGAGTGTATATCTGTGACTGAGCATCAGTGCTGGGGCCTGGCCAGTAGGGGGCGTGAGGCGGGGCGTAGAGGAGGGGCTCTTACCGTTCTGCAGCTTCTCCTTCCCGCCGGACAGGACCCCACTGGGCAGCATGCCGGTGGGGGTGAGCCCCTTCAGAGTCAGCACGCTCTCACTCTCCTCCCTGAGAGAACACACGGCCGGTCAATCACTGCCCGTCAAATACCACCTGTCAATCACTGCCTGTCAAATACCACCTGTCAATCTCTGCCCGTCAAATACCACCTGTCAATCACTGCCGTCAAAAACCACCTGTCAATCACTACATGTCAAATACTACCTGTCAATCACTGCTCCTCTCATACCACCTGTCAATCAGTGTGTCAAATACAACCTGTCAATCACTGTGTGTCAAATACCACCTGCCAATCAGTGCATGTCAAATACCACCTGTCAATCACCGCTCCTCAAATACCACCTTTCAATTACCCCTTGTCAATCAGCCCGTCATTAATCCCCTCCCCGTGACATCTGCCGGCCAATCACCACCTGTCAATCACTCCCATCAATCACACTGTCATTGGTTACCCCAAAATTTCAGTACCCAGAAAAGTAGCCAGCTAGGGGAGTTTGTGAGGGGGAAACAAACCGCTCGAATAACATCATTTTAACTAATTAGCAATCCTTAAAAGTGCACTATAAGCAGCGGGCCAAGCTACAGTCTGTAGGGCGTCCAGCACCCCAGACCTCCCACCCAGAGCCCAGGCAGATTATAACGACTGCCATAAGATGTGTGACTTGCTATAATGGTGTTATGTCACACTTATGTAGGCGTTATGGTGGTACTGCATTTTTCCCCAGTAGGGTCACCACTGGTTTGTGCTTCTGGGAGAAACGCGCTGGCCAACCGGACAGGATAAGGCCGGGCCGGCTCCTTACCGCAGGACGGAGAACACTCGGGCCATCTTGCCGATGGCGCGGATCTTGTTGCGGATCACCTCTTTACGGGCGGACGCTGTAGCTCCTGTGGACACGCACACACAGAGACACACACACACAGAGACACACACAAGCACACACAGACATAGATCAGGTGAGACTGCAGTACACAGCAGGCAGCGACATCGGGCATCAGTGCACTAACAGGCCTGCAGCCTTAACTTTTCCCCCAAAACCTAAACCCCCTAGAAAGTAGGGGTGTCCGATCTGGTGTGAAAAGGGCCGGAGTGGGTTAACCCAACACTGCGACACCCGATTCTAATTACCAGATCATGGTCTTCAATCAAGACCTTGAAGAGTACAATCAGGCATCTTAGATGCTGGACAAACCCTGCACCCATTCCAGCCTGTTTCAGATGAGACTGGACACCCCTGCCTTACAGGCTAAACCAGGCTCACTACCTGCCGCACTTGGGGCCTGCAGTACTGCTGGTTCTAGTCTGCCTGAATGGCCAGAGACAACACACTGCTGTGTCAGGTGTAAACCAGTCCCTGACTGGAGGAGAGGAATGAAACCCAGCAGCACTATTGACCCTGAGGACCAGACAGGAGTCTTCCAGACAGGGCTAAACTGACACTAATACAAGAAAAACACAGCAGTAGCAGTACTGTATGTTCAGTAGCCAATCACAGCCACGGTAGAGAACCATAAAGGCCGTAAGTTTGCCAAATGGCACGAGAACAAATGCGCCGTCACCATGTGAAGCACCAGTGGACCTGACCACCACAGACGATAAACCTACACTTGATAGGCTAGCCCTGGTGGCCATTTTGTAATCTGTGGGGGACTGCAGTCACTGGCTGCCTTCCAGGAAGGGGAACACGGGTGGCGTTTCAAGACGAATATAATCAAGAGGAACACTAAAGGTTTGGCCACAGATGAAGGTGAGTTCCGCAGAAAATCACTATCAGAAGGTATCAAAAAGTCACAGGTGCGACATAAATTAGTTTAATCTGAGGCTATCTTGGGCAGTGTGGATAGCTACATTGACTGAGCAGCAGACCTTGAGAATAAACAGCCGAAGGTTCAACCTCCCAGACCCTTTACATGGTTAGCATTATATAAGAGATGTGTGTGTGTGTGTGTGTGCGACACAAACAAAACTACACCACCGCTGTATGATAGTAACATCTGAGCCAAAATCAGAAGCCTTGCACTCAGTACTGTGCCTGTGTTGTAAATTGCCAGCAGGGGGCAGGTGAGAAACAGTATTCCTGTGAGATATTTGCATTTGATGCCTAAGGGAACACAGAAGAGCTGATGAGAGCTTCACTGTAGATCAAATGCCTATAATGTCATGATGTATATCTTACGTCGACTGCTACGTACTTCAGTCTCTTGAATGAGTAACCAATTGCAGAAAGGCTTTAATGATATTCACCTCACTTCGATAAAAGTCCAAATGGACCCAGAACAGCTGGAAAGGCTGTGGACTGCGAGAGAGCTCAGGAGAGGGAATGAGCAGTGTAGAGAGAGGGAGCTGCTGCTCAGTTAACGTAACGCTACTCGTACGCAGGACCAGTGGTGAGCGGAGACCCTTTCTGAAGATGATGAAAGAGGTGGTCATGCTCCCACCGTCCGAGGAATCATCTCTCCACACTGTACCTGAACTCCTCTGTGGGAGTACCCTGATCTACTGCTCCGACAACTACTGATCCCAGTCTTTTAGCCCCTTGTTGTACTTTGTAGTCTAATCTAGGACTGTTGCAGTTGTATTTGTATTTATCTTCCAAACAGACCTGGCATATTTCCCATGTGTACTGGACTTAATGTTAATGGCTGTAAAACTGATTCTTTGTGATTGTAGCTTATCAGACCTGTTCTGTAGTTTGTTCTAATGACCTTGGTATGTACTTTGTTGTATGTTGCTATGGATAAACGCATCTGCTAAATAAAATGTAATGTAATGTAGTGCAATGGGGAATTGAAATGAACGAACACAAACAGGAGAGGAGTGGGCAGGGTGGAAGACTGTCTCTCCCTCTGACATTTTCATCACACATTTATATTATTAATAAAAACCTCTCTGAAGCTCAGGTTCACTGGCTTTGCTTTTGATCAGGCCACAGCAGCACTGTCTATATCAGTGCTACTCACTCCCGGTCCTGGAGAGCCGCAGGGTGTGCTGGCTTTTGTTGTTACTCAGCACTTAGAAGATCGATGAAAGCAGGTAATTACACAGTTATCTCACCTCACCTGGTTTCTTGGGTCTGAACTGGCTGCTGCTATTCAGGCAAAAACAAAAACCAGCAAACCCTGAGGCTCTCCAGGACCAGGAGTGAGGACCCCAGCACACCCTGTGGCTCTCCAGGACCAAGAGCGAGGACCCTAGCACACCCTGCGACTCTCCAGCACCAGGAGTGAGGACCCCAGCACACCCTACGGCTCTACAGCACCAGGAGTGAGGACCACTGCCCGACATGTGCTTAACTGTCCACACGAATGCAATATAAGCACATTATTTTCCATTGTATCTGTATGGTCACGCTAGAACTGTACTGTCCTCTAGGGTTCTCTTCACACTTGTTCCTGTGTTTTATCTGTACTTTGTTGCACATTGCTCTGGATAAGAGTGTCTGCTAAATGCTTTGTAAGGTAATGTAATGTAATTTTTTGAAAATGTGTATAGCTCTGCACAGTTTCTGTCTCCCTCTGTATCTGAGCTGAAGTGCGGTGAACCTTCCGGCAGGTTCCGGCAGCTGTGCATCACCCAGGTGGGTGCTACACAATTAAAACTCACCTGTACAAACTGCCCCTTTGTTCAACAAACCCTGAGCTGTGTTTATTCTGGGATGAATAACCACACTGCCGCTACCTCTGACATTGTAGCCTGAAATCAACCTGCTGCATACAGCGCTTCAGCCCCAGCAGAACTCCCTCTGGTGCCTGTGAGGGCACTTAATGTTATGTTGCAGGTTTATGTGTTGACTCTACCAATACAGGTCCCACCTGACCGCTTTCAGTGATGAAACATGTTCGGTCTGTGCTTTTTGTTGGAACTGTGTGTGCGTGTGCGTGTGTGTGTTTTTCTGAGGAACGGAGCGCCCGTTTACGGGGTTAGACTCATCCAACACGCTGACGCCGGTACCTTTCTTAGGGCCAGAAATAAGCTGTTCTTCTCACCACCCCCAGGAGAGAGAGAGAGAGAAGAAAGAGACAGATCAGATGGGCAAAGAGCGAGGGAGGAAGTGAGGGAGGAAAGAAAGTAGAAAAGATGAAAAGAAATGGCTAAACAAAACTCTGCGAAACGGGAAAAAAAGAAATAAAATTAAGACATGACATGCAAAAGAGTGGAGAGAAAAAACAGTGAAGATTCTAGAAGCCCCCCGGCTACAGGGGACCATAGAGGGACAGGAAATGGTGCTGCAACGTGATGGCAACGTGATGGCAACGCTACCCGCTAACAGGGGGGAAAGGACATTCAACCAATGTAAACCAGACAAAGAAAGGGATGCAGGAGAACAGATAGTAATGAGATGTTAGGGATGGCGCTGATACCATGGAAACGGCTGGTGGAGTCACCACAAAATGAGGTGTTCTGGATGTTCTGATCTGACCTTATATAGACTTCAATCTTCAGGCAAAACTCCTGATTTACTGCACGGTTTCGCTTTAAGGTGTAGTGTACCTCTCTCATCCCGGCTAATTTTATTTTATTTTATTTCTTTTTTATTAAAAAGAACATAAATCTTTAAAAGCAGATCCCGGTAAAATAAAATACATTTGAAATACCTTAACCCTTTAGAGGCCATTAACATAACTAGCATCCAATATTCAGAACAAAAATTCTTTCATCATGATAGGTTTCATCAAAAATTCTCTATTTCTGATACGTGTTTGAGGCAGGTCAGTCTGAAGGAATCTTTTAAGGTTCGGTATTTCCGTGCAAAGCATATTTTCCAAGCATACGGAGAAAGGCAGAGAAACAGAGCTGAACTGAACCGGTTATAATAAAACGGATTTTCGGCGTTATTGTGTGTCAGGTTGCGAAGGAAAGGGCCGTTGCCAAGGCGATCGCTTAAGGCTTTGATCACGACTGTTACAGATGTCCTTGGAACAGGTTCAGACTGGAATGCGCAGAAAATTGGGTCCAAGCTGCATTTCTAAAGTGTCATCGCACGGTGCCAATCTGCCCTGCGATGGTCAAAACACTGACACTGCTGTTTGCCCCCCCCCACCTCATATGAACAGGAGGACAGACCCACATCTGACCCACCTCACCGTGTCTGGGCCCAGTGAGCTCATCTCAGACAGACAGGGGCCAGACAGGGACAATTAGAATGTGACTACAAGGACATCAGGGGCACACGGGTGAGGTTAGTCCTGCACCAGGGGGGCCCAATCATCTGCCACGGAGGGCTGAGAGCATCCAATCAACCACTAGACCTGCTGATTTCACCAATCAACACACCTTCAACCATAGAGTATGGAACTAGTGATTGGTTGGAATGAAAACCTGCATACGGCCCTCCATGGCACATGATTGGTCACCACAGTCCTACATCATGTGACCTGCCTGCCAATAGCTACAATACAATAGCTGGGACTCCCAGTCAGGTAAACGCCATCAGTGAGCTAAACCAGGAGAAGTTCTGTGGTGATTGGATCTCAGACGCCATCCATCGAGAGAAACAAAAAGAATCACCAAGACCTACTTGGGCAGAATGTAAATCTAACTGCCTGAGCTTAACCCTCAAACAAAAATAAAAGAATATAAGAAAAATGCAGATGTAGTTTGATGACTTTGTACTACTTTTTTTTTTTTTGCCAATTTCTCTTCCAGAGATTTTACCTTAAATGCAGTTTCAGGAAAAGCAGCCAAAAATCCCCCATGTGCATTTATGGCTTTGAAACACTGTACAGTATTTCAGCCAGTTTATCTTATTCACCACGTCGAGCACTTTTGGGGCAGACTTCAGCCTTCACGCCGTTGGCCGTAGATAGACACGGGCTCTTTTGTGGCAGAGCAAGCGGCCGTGACGCTCTTACCGTCGATCTCGTCCTCGGTCGTTAGCTCGTCATTGGAGCAGATGCTCAACACGTTCACCAGCATCTCGGTCACTATGGAGACAGAGGAGAGGAAAGATTCAGATGATGTGCAGCAACCTGCGTTCGTGGCGACGGTAATCAAAACAACGCGACTACAGGACTGATCTACGCAGGGGGGATTTTGTGATCCGTTCTCAGAAAAGCCTTGAACTCAAAGGCGAGTTCTGGGACTGGCTGGGACCCACGGTTATATGACATTATATAATGAGAACTGGTAAGGGGCATAGCTCTGCACCGACGGCACAGAACAACTAGAACAGAACCCTTAGCACAGAACAACTAGAACAGAGCCCTTAGTACAGAACAACTAGAACAGAGCCCTTAGCACAGAACAACTAGAACAGAGCCCTTAGCACAGAACAACTAGAACAGAGCCCTTAGCACAGAAGTGCTAAAACACAAATCCGTTGTAAAGAACCGCTAAAACAGAACCCTTAGTACAGAACTGCTAGAACAGAACCCTTAGCACAGAACAACTAGAACAGAGCCCTTAGCACAGAAGCGCTAAAACACAAATCCTTTGTAAAGAACCGCTAAAACAGAACCCTTAGCACAGAACTGCTAGAACAGAACCCTTAGCACAGAACAACTAGAACAGAGCCCTTAGCACAGAAGCGCTAAAACACAAATCCTTTGTAAAGAACCGCTAAAACAGAACCCTTAGCACAGAAGCGCTAAAACACAAACCCTTTGTAAAGAACCGCTAAAACAGAACCCTGAGCACAGAACTGCTAGAACAGAACCCTTAGCACTGAACTGCTAAAACAGAACCCTTAGCACCGAACTGCCAGAACAAACCGCTGGACCAGAACTGCGAGAACAGAGCCGTTATCAAAGAACCACTAGAAAAGAACCACTATCTCAAGCAGCTCCTTAGAACGCTCAAAGAACACTATTACAGGTGTTAATGGGAGAAGGAAGACAAACCCAAACAGCAGAAATATAAGCAGCGGATGTTGACACCATGGAAAGGGCCACATCCAGCCCTGAGGGCGTGGCGTGAGCAGAAATATAATTTGTGTCGTCATGCTGATCAAGCAACCTGGAATCTGGATTTGATGTAGGGGCAGCCTTCACCTAGCTAAGGTACATGACTGGGACCCAGAAGGTTGGCGGTTTAAGCCCCAGTGTAGCCATAATAACATCTGCGCAGCTGTTGGGCCCTTGAGCCTTAAGGTTGCATTGCTCCAGGGGGTATTGTCCCATGCTTAGTCAATCAATTCTAAGTTGCTGTGGATGAAAGTGTCAGCTAAACGCAACTCACCTTTCTCCCCGACGAAGGGCAGAGACCAGGTGAAGACGTCCATGAAGTTAGGCAGCCAATACGGGTGGGGGGAGCAGTTAAACTGCCTGATGTTCATCACGTTATTCTCATACTTCAACACTGCAGCTGCAGGGGGAGAGAGGGAGGGAGAGGGGCAGGGTTAAGAGAGGAGGAGGGATGGAGGTGAGAGATAAAGAGAGGAGGTAGAGAGGAAATAGAGTGAGAGAAGAGAGAGATAAGAGAGCGAGAGAAGAGAGAGAGAGAGGAGAGAGAAGAGAGAGAGAAGAGAGAGAGAGGTAAATATTTTCTGGCACGATGACTGGACAATTCTGAGGTGTGAAAATATTTGTTGGCAAATGTTCAGTTGTGTGGTCCCCCGGAGTGCGTTTTCATTGGACAGGGAACACACTACTCCTCTTTGCCCATCATGCTGTGTGCTGTGGGGCACTCACTCAGCACACACTGTTATCCAGAGTCACAGCGTACAGTACAAGAGGGGGAAAAGTGCACACACTTAGAGTTATTATGAATAACAAAACCAGAGCGGGCTAACCACATTCACAGTGACTGTATGTGCAACATCACTAAAGCACTAAACATAAATGAGCTACAGCAGAGCTACAGCTGACACAAAAAATAAATACACACACACAATGGGCAGCCAACTCTGAAGAGCACAGGGCCAAGAGTTGAGTCACGGGCAGCCAGTAGCCTAGTGGCTAAGGTACATGACAGGGACCCACAAGGTTTGGTCAAGCCCTGGTGTAGCCACAATAAGATCCACACAGCTGTTGGGCCCTTGAGCAAGGCCCTTAATTGCTGGGGGGGGGGGGTTGTCCCCTGCTTAATCTAATCAACTGTAAGTCACTTTGGATAAAAGCATCAGCTAAATACCAATTTGTTTTTTATTTTATATAGTTAATATCCCACACTGCACTGGGTGGATTTCCAAGTGTAAAGAACCACAGTAAATTCCCCATGTATTCCACACAGCACGGCCATCTTACATCGCACAACAGAGCTGTCTCATACTTTAGTAAATCATGTCCATGTAATATGGTTGGCATAATACTCTGCTTGGGGTTGAGGGTGAGGGTTTCTTCAGGAATATTCTCAGCTGTGTGGACAAGCTGGGGAATGGTCTAGACCAGGGGTCAGCAACCCTGATCCGGGAGAGCCACAGGGTGTGCTAGCTTTTGTTGTTACTCAGCACTTAATTGATCAATTAAAGCAGTCGATTACTCAGTTAACTGGCCTCACCTGGTTTCTTGGGTATGAATCAGTTGCTGGTATTAAGGCGAAAACAAAAACCAGCACACCCTGCGGCTCTCCAGGACCAGGGTTGCCGACCCCTGGTCTAGACTCATTACCCTTCACCACCCAGAGTAAGGGCTGTCAAAGAGACCTGCCAACAATGTTTACCAAGTTAATCGTAGTTCATTCATGTAAAAAACATTGTGTTGTGGGGATGGCATTCATATAGCTCTTTTTCCAGCGACTATGGCTATAGAAAGCACTTTACAATCAATGCCTCTCATTCACACACGGCAAAAGGCTGCCATGCAATGCACCAACCAGCTCAACGGGAGCAATTAGGGTTTAGGTGTCTTGGTCAAGGATACGTGAGCCAACCAGACCTGAGTCACTGTTTTTGATTTTGCCTTCTTGTCCTTTTTGGTTGGCTCAATTGAACCAGGCAAGGGCAATCAAGCACAGAAAAGTATTTGAAGCCAAAACAATTACCAGGGGTACAGAGAACAGGCAGCCATGTGACTAACGGCACCAACAAACCCACTGCTTTCTCCTACTCAAAAACTTTAATGCAAATGAGTTTCACCATTTTTTACTTTGAGCCATAATGGCTGCCGAGTGCACTCCGGGGTCAAGCAGAATTACAGAATACTTACGGGAAATAAATGAAAATGGCAGGCGCTTGATCACAGATCTTAAGATAATGATCATGATAATGATAACCCGCAGTCATAATCATTAGCCCATAATATGTGCAGAAGAACTGGGGAGACTGCATTCATCAACCAAACCCTAGAGATGCTGTTCCTCTACCTGCCACCAGGGGGTCCACAGTTTTCACAACAGAGGCTCCCAGAATTTTTACTGGCCCTTAGTTCCTCAGTGTGCTGGACAGCATGGCTGCATTCGAAACTGCATACTAGCATACTAAATCTCAGGCTGATTTTCACTGAAATGTAGCATTTGTAGTAGGCGGTTTCGAACACAGCCCCTGATCTCTTTGGTATAATGACCTACCTGTACTGTGTTCCTATAGGGAATCTCTACAGGGAAATTACAGCTGATATGTCCCTTGTGGAAATAAAACATACTGAAAATATGGAAAATATATTGTTAATATGTAGAAAACTAAGTGACAAAGAGTGCATCTCAGGTAGTCTATAGAAGGAAGATCTACGTATGTGCCACCATGTTAATGGTGTATTATTATGTATGGCTGGATGTCATCATAATCTCATTGTGAATGGTATTTTATGTATTATGTTAGAATAATGTACAGACTGTGAATGCTGTATTTCTATGTATTGCGTTACATTAGTCACACAATGTTTTATGGTGGGTATCTGGGCTGTATAAATGACTCGCATAACTGCCGGATTCACTCGTGTCCTTTCATGGAAAGTCTCTTCTGCTAAACACAAGGTCATGTAACTTAACATCCTGAGATCCTGCGTCCTCAAACGAGACAATTACATGTTGGCTTCCCTGAGCTCTACACAGTATTTCTCTAAATATAAGGGACATTTTAATGAAAAATAAATATATAATATATATTTTGAAAATACTTTCACTGAAACGACAATTGTAGTATGTCCAAAAATGTAAAATATTGAAAAGATTTTCTCCTGGGATAATGTCATGAAGGCATTTTGGACAGCATTCCTTTCCTGTATGTCAAATTCAAGAGTGGGACAACATGAATATACCCTGAAAGTGGGCAATCTGGCTAGGAGCTAATTTGACTGGCGGAGGAGGAGGAGGGCTATAAAAATGGCGGCTATAACAGGACACAACACAGCACTAACAGAGGAAAATGTGAAATTGTGGACGTAGACACACCATACGAAGCCTCAGCTGGAAGCCGCTCACTGTGAGCTCAGAGAAGGCAGATCTATGGAAAAAGTCCAACATCAGCAGCTGACTCTACACTTCATTTACTCATTTAACATGTATGTCTTTAACATGCACACTGACTGAATCTGTAAACATTCTTAAAACCCCAGGAAAGCTCTTCTGCATATATCGGCCCCAACACCGATATACGCACCTGCTCAAATGCCCTCACAGGGGTTTCTTTCAAAATTATTAAGTGTACAGCCAAGGAATGTGTGCCCCTCACATCTAAGACAACATCACTGCAAATAATCACTGCAAAAACAAAACCATAAGACAATCTCAAGTATTTCAGTCTTATATAGACTATAAAAAATGTTCTGCTAAATGAAACAAAAATATTGCCAAAGAGGTGAGACAATTTGAATCATTTCAAGACTTGTGAAGCAAACTAACTAGTAATACGCTAATATTTTCTACTTGAGAGAAAAGAAAATACACTTTTAAATCTTAGACTTATAAGACTAAAAAACTTAAGACATATTATCGTGCTGTGTGCGATATATTACTCCCAGCTGGGGCTCTGGGAATGAAACCTTGAGCAGGACACTTAATCTGACCTGCCTTAGATTAATAAATGTATAAATCACTACACTATCCAGATGTATAAATGGATGGTACAGAGAAATGTAAGCTATGCTAGCTGCTAAATACCTAAAAGTGTGAACCCGTTTTCACTCAGCGCTGTCCTGGCTCAGTAACGTGGTGATTTTATCCTGACCGTCCGGCCCCAGGGAGGTTCCCCGTGTGTTCGGGTGTGTCGGGGGTGGGGGCGTTCAATCTGCAGCGCTGTGCGGGATTGATGGTGCCGGCTGACTGAGCACTTACAGCTGGGGTCGATTCCCATCCATCACCGGCTCTCGCCCAAGTCTCCCTCCCGAAAAAAATCGATCACCCAGCAGGTCCCATTAGTGCTTAATTAAGAGCCCCCAATCAGAGGAAAACCGACCGGGGGAAGGCCCGGAAACCTCCCGTCTGGAGCCTTAGGAGCTCCTTTCCACAGTCACAACAAATCAATGAACGGCTTGGGAATCTTACGACTTCAACCTTACGGGAACTGTTTCACAACCTTAAACTGTGGCACTGCTAATAAAACCCATGCCTTTAGCTTCATGACCATGCTTCTACAATCATTATGCGGCAAAAAAACTGCCTGTTTCTCATGCATTCAAAAGCCATTACTAACCATGATCCATTTGTTCTGTACTTTTTGTGGTCTTCACATGAAACATGGTCAGCCTGTAGCCTAGTGGCTAAGGTACATGACTGGGAAGACTGGTGGTTCAAACCCCGGTGTAGCCCTAATAAGATCTGCACAGCTGCTGGACGTTTGAGCAAGGTACTTATCCCCTGCTTTGTCTAATCAACTGGAAGTTGCCTTGTATCAAAGCGTAACCTAAATAACTGTAATTGTACTGTATTATGTATACACTTTCCACTGTGTTCCACTGTGGTCCACACTCTCTGGCCTTTGGATACTCGGCCAAACGGCCAATGAGAAAGTGCTGCTGACCTAAAACCACCCACACAAAGGTTACTTATACAGCTATACAGTCATGGAGTTAATGGGACACAACACTATTATCAACAGTATTTTAGTCTTATATTTAGACTTAAAATGTTATTTCTATTACTGTTTTGGTAAATAAGACAATACTGCCAATGAAGTGACAGTCTGACTAATTCCAAGATTCACTCATGGGGTAAGAAAATGTCACTCGTCAAGCAAACAGTAACCTAAAGCAAGACAATATTTTCTACTTGAGAGAAATAAAAAAGGATTTTAAGTCTCATTACAACACTAAAACAATCGTTCACAGATTTTTCTGCAGCGAATGCCATGCTAATGTTGAAGCAGGGCCAAATAAAGTTACCCTACCCTATCTTTGACTGCTAGGTTTGCTATTTTAATAGAGAGTTTTGAGCCCTGTGAGGCGAGGAACCGGCAAGTCAGAAAACAAACAAGCAGAGCCCTTCATGGAGCTATACACACTGTGAATAATCCAGTACTTTCATGAGGTAAACACAACCGAGCATATCAGTGATGTTCCCCAGATTCCGTGTACAAATACCCAGCTTTAGCACTGCGCAGGCAGTAATAGGGCATTATGGGAACTGGACTAACAACTCGGGGGTTGCGAGTTCAATTCCCAAATGGGGCTCTGCCAGTGAAACCTAATTAAAATATACCGAAGATGAAGATTGTAAGGCAGCAGGCCTGGTGATGAAAATGTATGTAATGAGAGCGGTGTGAACCGGTCCTAACAGGAACACTCCGCGCTCGTTAATGAAAGGCTGTGGAGAGAGAAGGCTCACCTTTGTTGTTGTACACATCCAGGTAGTTTGGGGCTGAGAATATCGTGATGAGAGACGGGAATCCTGTAGTTTGGCTCTTCCTATACATGCGGTACCTGGGGGAGGGGGAAAAAACAGTGATGTATTACAGCAATCACCAATCAACTGGCCAACAACTTAATGGCCAGTGGGGTGGGTGTATTTCCAAATATCTCTGATTGACAGTCGATATCTCTTTACAGCTTCGCCCCAGTGTTACTGAGGTAGTAAAAACAAGCACTTTGATCACAGAAATAAAAGATGATAACAAAACAATGATGAGGGTTTTTTGGGAGTTATTTGAAGACATTACATTTGATTGGTTTAAGTAAGTGCAGTAAAAAGCTGGAAACCGTCCAGCTCACATAGTTTCAGGGTTTTCAGGGTGATATATATATATATTTTTTTTGTTACAGCTCCGTATAACCAAACTACACTTGGGAGAAACGGTTATTAAAATACGTTGAAAATGTAAAACTTAAAATAAAATTAATTTTTGAGGTCAAAGGTCACAGTTCCAGGGTGTGTCCCTCAACACGGGTTCTGGGTCAGCAGTTTGTTTTAACAAACAATTGTAGGGTGTGGAAATTCAGAGAGGGCAAACTGATCCTGGGTCAGTCTATAACTAACCAATCAGAGCTACTTACCCAGTGTCCTGTGCCTCGTGGGCCCGGATCACTGATAATAAGTTATTGTGCTGGAGGAAGTCACAGACTGCAGGGTAGCTGCAAGGCAGAGGGAATATCAGCTGTTACGTTAACGTCAAACAGCACAACCAACTGCTCACACTCCGAAGCAGGGGCATCAAAATCCAGTCCTGGAGGGCAGCACCATTTCAGAACATTTTAATTTAAGTCACTGACAGGCAAAATAATCCACACATTTGTCTTGAGTCCTAAATTCATAGCCGGACCATAAATACCTGCAGGCCCTCCAGGACTTGAGCTAAACTTTGACAATACATTTTAGTTCAGTATTTACATTACATTACACTCTATTCCACATTCATTAACCCAGAGCCACAGACAAAGGCTGAAGGAAAGCGCATTCATCTGAATATCCCATATCCGTAGGGCTTAATTATATCACAGCAGTTTTAAAGTTGAATAAAAGATCTGCATGGTATTATTCGTTTAATTCCGGCCCAAAAGAACAGCTGTAGTTCTCGCAGTGCATTTTTCCCACCCTCATATCAGATGATCCCTCTCCATTACCATGACGATGTAATGTGTGTGTCATCCGAGGTGACGATCCGCGGCAGTCTCCCGCTACTCCAAAGCAGCGGTTATGACGTTCATCGCGGATGCAGTCGTGATTTCTCCCACAGACTTCCCAGCCACCACACAGACACCAAACCCTTCAATAACTGTCAACGGACATATTATATCCCGGCGCTACCCCCTCCAGCCCAGCGACACAGACAAAGGAGGACGGCTCTGCCTTGCTCACGCCTACGGTTCTCACGGTGCCCCAGCAGCAGTGGCGTGTACGGCTGTCGAACAGGAGCTGCAGAAAAGACCGCGGCCTTGAGCCTTTCACTGTCTGTATGGCCCTCTGCTTTCAGACAGTTTATATCCACAGAGTGAACACAGAGGGACCCACCATCCCTGCTCAGGGCTCGAGTGCATCGTAAATCAAACGGGACACGTTACGCGTGTGTGTGCTTTTATATACAGCATATTATATTCATCAAACTCAGAAAAAAAGGTTAGGGAAAAGGGTATAAGAAGGTAAATAAAAGTGCGGCCAGGGGTCCAGCAACATCCATTCGTCTTCGCTTGCAGCTACTTATTAGCACCTAAATAAACATTTTACCTTCAGGGAACATTCCGGAAATGTGTTCCTGTTAAAACGAAAAATTACCTCCACCGTACCTCTATTTCACAGCGCATAAATTCAAAGGAACATTAGAAAATGGATTTCTATGCGTGAGCGTGTAAGCTTATACATATATTAGTGCATGTGTGCTTGTGCATACTCGCCAAATCAAACAAGGAAAGTGTGGGGTTGAATCAACAAATGGTTGATGGATTTTGGGGCCTACAGTACCTGTAAAGTATGACCATCCATTCACCGTGTTGTGAGAAGTGACGGGGCCTACATTACCAGTAGAAGTAGGTGCAGCCTTGCACCGTGTTGTGAGAAGTGACGGGGCCTACATTACCAGTAGAAGTAGGTGCAGCCTTGTACCGTGTTGTGAGAAGTGACGGGGCCTACATTACCAGTAGAAGTAGGTGCAGCCTTGTACCGTGTTGTGAGAAGTGACGGGGCCTACATTACCAGTAGAAGTAGGTGCAGCCTTGCACCGTGTTGTGAGAAGTGACGGGGCCTACATTACCAGTAGAAGTAGGTGCAGCCTTGCACCGTGTTGTGAGAAGTGACAAGGCCTACAGGACCTGTAGAATTTGCAGCACTCACACTGTGTTGTGAGGCTGTGAGAGTCTACAGTACCTGTAAAGTATAAGCAGCCTTGCATTGTGTTGTGAGAAGTGATGGGGCCTACATTACCAGTAGAAGTAGGTGCAGCCTTGCACCGTGTTGTGAGAAGTGACGGGGCCTACATTACCAGTAGAAGTAGGTGCAGCCTTGTACCGTGTTGTGAGAAGTGACGGGGCCTACATTACCAGTAGAAGTAGGTGCAGCCTTGCACCGTGTTGTGAGAAGTGACGGGGCCTACATTACCAGTAGAAGTAGGTGCAGCCTTGCACCGTGTTGTGAGAAGTGACAAGGCCTACAGGACCTGTAGAATTTGCAGCACTCACACTGTGTTGTGAGGCTGTGAGAGTCTACAGTACCTGTAAAGTATAAGCAGCCTTGCATTGTGTTGTGAGAAGTGACGGGCCAAGGGGCCTACAGTACCTGTAAAAGTAGGAGCAGCCTCGCACCGTGTTGTGCGTGAAGTGATCCTGGTTCTTCTCGCTGCCAAAGTCCTCCAGGGGGTCAGCCCAGAGCAGGTCGCACATGGGCCCGTACGCTGGGGGCTCTTTGAACCTGTCTAACTGGAGAGGGGGGGGGGGGTCAGCGACTGCCGAATGCCTGCAGTATCAGCAGATCACACGCAAGTACACAGTTCCACACCAACCAGCTACTGCATTAGCGCTTAGCAGATGATCTTATCCGGACCAGCAGTCAACAGATACCATCATGAAGAATGCAGTCTTTCTTTTAAAACAACTGGACATTTTATTGAATTCAGGTAAAGTACTGATCAGAGCTAGGTTACCGTAAATCAAATTGTGGCCGGGGTCTTTTATTTACTTAGGCTGCACAAAGCACAGGCCTTTATTTGGGGCAGGCTTGTATTCGAGGCAGGCCTTTATTTCTTATTAGGCTTCTGTTGTAGAATTTTATTCTTAGAAATAAAGTAAAAGGCTACACTTAAAGTGGGCCAACACTATTCAACACTTCCTGTAACCGTTCAGAAACGCAACTTGAGTAGCTAAACCATTAATGAAAGCCAAAACAGATGCGTCTTCATAAAATAACAACTTGCCAGACGCCTTCATGAACAATAACAAATTAGCGTAGATAACAGCAAGTTAAGGATTTTTTTTCCTAAAGTGCGTTTTATTGTGAGACATGCGTTTCATTTGGAGCAGCATACCAGTAGGCTATCAAAAGATTTTCGCTTTGGTTTGGGATTTAATTTACTTTTGGACTGTTTGATTCAATTGCTAAATGTTGGGACTGATGGGTGCTGAAATCTGGGGGGTATTTGATGGTTCACTGTTAAGTTTTATGTAGTTGAAAGAGTGTCGGGAGTCAAGGCAGCCGCTTTCATTCATTCATTGAACGTGCGCTGTGCTGTAAATACATGGAAACCTTATTGCGTAGCCAAGTAGCCTAAATTGAGTTAATTTTTAATTTTGCCTGATTAACTTTTTATTAAATTCGTAGGCTGGAATGCCTCGCGGCAACAATTGTGTTTAAATGTATACTGCTTGAGCTTTTGGCAAGCTACTCAGAAGGGGGCGGCAAGCGACTGGTAGCTTGAGAGCAACGTGTTGGAGACCCATGGTGTAGGACAACGACTTTTCATTGGCAACAGTATTAAATTCATTCATTGAGTTAAATCGAAACAATGTCTTCTAGTGCTCATGGACTGATAGTCCTACTGGTGGGCAATATTACATAGTATTGTATTTGGGGGCCGGCCTTTATTTGTCCAAATCGACCACGCCCCGGGCTACTATCTGATGCCTGGCTTCAAATAGAATCCCGGACACAATTTGAGGATTTACTGTAATCATTTTGGATCCTAATACTTGTCCACACTGGTGTATTGAACCTATGAAATGCTCTCAAAAATGTTCCTCTCCAGAAGACCAAGCACACCAGCCTCATAATGGCTTCATTACTGTCATTGGCACAACTCTGGTCTTCATGTTGACAAATGCAATAACAGCCAGAATCAAGACTAGATACTGAAAGCATTCTCATACCTGCACTAAGGCAGCGATTGAATACACCTTACAAATCAGAAACCATTTATATTGGTCTGCTAAAATGGAGGGAGGTCGTACCACTCTCCAAATAATAATGGACTGCACTGTACACCTGCTTCGTCTAATCAACGCTCTCAGAAGGTTGCTCACTTCCAAGAAAAGGCTTCTTTTGTTTGTTTGTTTCGTGCGGAGAAGCACTTCATCCGTAGGAGTACAGAATTACATCTGATGAAAACATCTAATTAAATCTGGACGTATGGCCCCTCCCACCACATGTACAGTACAGTGCAGTCTATTTCTCCTGCTAGTGAGGGGCAGTTTAAATTACAGCATGCAGAGAACAAGATGTGCTTGATTTGGTGAAACGGGGAAAAGAACATAAAGTACAGTGAGAACTGGAGCGGTTACTGGCACTTCTGCCCCGCTTTGAGGTCAGCCGGCTGGGTTTATATGCGGCTCCCCAGGGACCTCCGCTGCCCTGCCTGGGTCTATATTTGTTTTATATTTTATTTTTATTTATTCATGTATTTGTCAGGGACCATGTACAACACTGTTGTACTGTACCGGATTTAGCAGTGGAGCACATTTTCATCCACAGTCCCTGGGCTACTATACGTCCACAGTACTGGCAAAGAAGTTCAGTATGCTGGGTGCTTTCGGCTCACTACGGGGCTGTGTTCATTTTGTTTTCTGGTCCTGTTCTTTGGTATAGGAGGGTGTATGCACGTGTACACACACACACACACACACACACACACACAAACCCATACACACACCCAGTGCGCGTACACACACACACACACACATACAGACACATACAGACACATAGAGAACAAACACAATATCGTGCATGCAGGCATACACAGACACAGACGTGCATGCACAGAAACACGCACACACACGTACAGAACAAACACAATATTGAGCATGCAGGCATACAGAGACACATATGTACATGCACAGAAACACACATGAACACATCCACAGAACTCCACTGAAAACTGACACTACATAGAGACAGCCTCTCTTAATGCATGCGTGACCTGCTAAGCCCAGCCTGAAACACACACCGCCCACCTCCGATAATAACAGCCGTATCTAAGGACTAAACTCTCATGTGCAGCTTTAACACAAAGGCCGTTCTGCCCGTTTCATTTTCTTGTGAGGATGGAATGAAAATGCAAGAATGCAAAACTGGTAAGAAAAAGAAAAAGAAAAAAAAGAAACTTCGAAGCCAAAGGCCGTAGATCACTTGTAAGAAAGAGTGACTCCAGGGAACCGCCCAGTTCAATTACGAGCAGGCGGTGTAATTGGACAGGCCAAATCCAATCAGCTTTTATTGAAATCGGCAAACGGCGAGGCCGGACTCATTTTAATCAGGCAAAGCACAGAGGCACTCCCGAGATACGGCTTCTCTTCCAGAGAGAGCAGACTGTTCTCCGGTACCACAACAGGAAATAAATAGCTGTGGAAGTGGGGGAAAAAAACCCTGCATTTTTATTGGATGAGAAGTATAAAGTGCAAACAGGAGAGACTTTGACCTGAATTCAATAAGCATGTTTCATCTTACACTACTGAATGGCTATTTTAGTTTAGACTTTTTCCACAAGGAAATTTTGAGAAGACCATTAAGCGCAAAAATGAACTCTCCAAATGGTATTTTCCTTTTCAAATTTGAAATTAAATAATTATTGAGTGCAGCCATGCCTATGAGAGGTTTTTGGGTCGTTTTCTTTCCATAATAAATTAACAATAAAAGCCCTTGAATTCTCTCATTAATTTTTGAGCAACTAGCAAATGGCTTTGAGCAACTAGCAAATGAATCTTCCAGTTCTGGGCACCGAGTCTGTGCTATAAAAATGTACTCAAAGAAAAAGGCTTGTGTGTTCCCATTTTAAGTTCCTGACCTGATTGCAAATACAAAAGAAATCTCCCACTATAAAATAAACAGCTCAACATCACACCACACAGTTAAGAACACAAATAATCTCCACTTTTGAGCTGAAACATTTTTGCTAGACATTTGACTTGAAGTGTGAATTCTCCAGTGTAAGGTTGTTGCGATTCAACTACTTCTTTGTTCAAGAACTAAATGCAAATGGGTTTTCTGATTGGCTCTACTGCCTGAATCTAGCCCCAATTGGAGAGGAGGAAGGGTTTTGTTTTAACGTGTTAATGTGCAGCTTTCAGGAGGGTGTCATAAGTAGTCAAACAAAAGGGAACAGCTATAATATTACACTCAAGTTTATGGGCACATTATAGTTTTCAGCTAAAAAGCTGACGCATAACTTCTGACATTAAATACAAGTTTCCCAGCCCCAGGCTAGATATGAGGAACAGTAGCACTATGCTTCATTTTACAGCCCGTTAATTACCTAGTATTAACTAGGTAAATACACAGCTGCTTGTGTAATTGTTAGTCAACTACTTTGATTTCAGTGGTAAGTACTATGAAACAAAAGTCAGTACCATATGAAAGTACCACCTAAATACATTTTACAGTCCATTTCATAGTACATACCTCTGAAATCACCTAAACAGTACCTGGTATTTACGGGCTGTAAAATAAAGCGTTACCCTAAAAGGCAGAAGGGTCAGAATGGCTTGCGGCAAACATACTTTCCTGATGTCGTCGAGTTGCGTGATTTCCGGGGACAGGCCTCCGTGGACACACAGGAACTGCTGGTTCATGAGCGCGGCCAGGGGGAGGCAGTCAAAGGCATCCATGCAGGCATCGTACACCCTCTCCGAATACTTAATTTTACCTGCCGGGAGCGAACACCAACACTTGTGTGCTCACATTCATAACCTGCCAATGTGTGCCCTGCTGTAAAAGCGATCTATGCCAGCTTCACCAGCTTGAAAATTGAGCTGGTCAAGCTGGCCTTAAGCTGGTCTGGCTGGGTGTCAGCTGGTCAACCAGCATGGCCAAGCTGGTCATAAAGTAGGTCTAGCTAGGTATGAGCAGGTCAACCAGCTAGTGCTGCTAGCTTGTCTGCCATTTCAAAACATAGATTGAGCTGGTCAAACCATGTCAAGTTGGGAGCTGGTCTGAAATGGTGTGTGTATGTGCGTGTATGTGCATGTGTGTGTTGCTCGATACTTACATTCTTGCTTAAATGTGAAATACTCTGTTAAATGTCTACATTCGTGGTTCCCCCGGAGAAGAAACAGTGTTTTGGGATAAAGGATTTTTAAGGCCCATAAATACAGCACACACTGCAAGAAAAACAACAAAAGGGGTCAGAAACCAGAAAACAATTAAGTGGAAGAACAGAAACACGATCCTCTATGTTAGCATTTCCCTCCATGTCTATGTCAGTGAGAAGGGTGAGGGAACCTAGCGATGAAAGCCTTGGGCTACCAACACCCTCACACAGTCATTACAACAGCATTATAGTGACTAATCAACGTGCAACAGGAAGCCTGTCCAATCAGCAAAACTGTGTTTGCATCTAGGCGAAATGAGGATTCCAGAGAATACTGCCACCATCTTGGTGTTTGTTTCAGAGGAAGCACGTTCCTCCGCTAATTTCATTTTATTAATATCTTATTAATAATCTTGCATACTAATCATCTAGTGTACCCATTCATGCAGTGGAGGGTGATAGAGAAGAAATCTACTTACTTCAATACTGAAATAGCCTCGGTCAACGTAATCTCCTAAAAAAAGATACCGAGTGGTCGCTGGTGACCCTCCCACCTCGAAGAGCTTCATCAAGTCAAAGAATTGCCCATGGATATCTCCACAAACTAGAGAGAAGGGAGAATGAGATGGCCTTCAGACACAGACGCACACCACACACAATATTGAGATTACATTTTACCAGGCCTGCTTATCATCAACTACTGTACTTGTACAATGTAAAACAGATCGCACAACTCCAGTCCTGGAGAGCCACAACAGCAGTGTTTGTGCTGCTGCTTTGTAGTTTAATTGTAATTAGCATCCTTGAAAATATAGGCCTTGGAAACATGGTGCGTGACATTTTTTGCCAATCAATGACTTAAGCATTTCAGTGCTTAAAAATGCCAGAAATGTATAGGCAATATTGTTATCTGTTTTACACAGCTAAAAATCATATACACAATGTTAAACATTCAAATAACCATTTAAATAAGCATTACTTAAACATTTTCCATTCAGAATGAGCTAAAAGTATTGTAAATTCATTTATTCAAATTTGTGAAATACAGTTCTTACCAGGGAAGCAATTTGTCCTTAACTTTGCAAAACAAACTTGACTTCAGGAAAGATTAGCCTACTTCTTTTGTTTCATGGGCAATGGGATCTGGGATACTACCAAACTTATTTTGGTTCACCAACATCAATGAACACTGGGTTCCTTTGCAAAGGAAACCTGCTCCACTCTTAGACTGAAGTCCACCCTGAATAATGTGTGTGGCCAAACTAAGCACCTGAAGGAAAGTCAGTAAACATGATATACTTGTTATCAACAAAGTCAGTGAAGGCAGTTTGTATTAGCTATATTTCTCCAAGGGACCTTCATTTGTTTCACGTCTGAACCACTGAAAAACAAAGAAAATGGCTGCCGCAAAAAGAAAATCCTTCATAATTTTGACAGGGACAGAATAAAAAGGGAAGACAAATATCAAAACTGTTTGGAGAGGCCAATCACCATCAGACAGAGATCTATGACAGTGTAGGGGCAATGGTTGTTGGTCTGGGCTTTTAAACAGAAGGTTTCCAATTAAATAGGGGCGTAGCATAGTGGTTAAGGTAAATGACTGGGACATGCAAGGTCGGTGGTTCTAATCCCGGTGTAGCCACAATAAGATCCGCACAGCCATTGGGCCCTTGAGCAAGACCCTTAACCCTGCATTGCTCCAGGGGAGGATTGTCTCCTGCTTAGTCTAATCAACTGTACGTCACTCTGGATAAGAGCGTCTGCCAAATGCCAATAATGTAATAATGTAATACCTACATGCGACATCACACTCTAACCCTTAACCAATACAATTAACAACACCACCCAACCACACACACACACACAAACAAACACAGATGCACACCTAACACAACACACATGTACATTTATTCCACCTTGCCTTCTGTTTTCTCCCATCTCTTTTCTAATTGTATCAATGTTTTGCTGACTGCTTTCCCACTGCAACACAAACGCTAATATTACAACCCCCAGGTATTCACAATATATAGGCTCAATGTATGTACATATGGGCACATACTTCTAAATGTATACGGATGGATGAACGGACAGACAACCAGACAAACAAACAAACAAACAAATAAATGGGCAAGCAAGCATGCACTGAATGCCAAATGCGCTTCAGAAAATAACAGGCTGTGTTCCTGGACAAATGCAAGCAACACAAGCCATTCGGCCTGGAAAACAGCTTATCCAAACCAACTCAATAAAGATAATTATGATAATGGCAATAATACCAAGCTGTGGGCACACGAGCCAATTACATAACAAGTCAACACAATGAAGAAAGAAAGGAAGGTGCAATTACACAAGACAGCAGCAACACAACACGGTTTCAGCAGCACAATCGCTTCCTCTGTGAGAAAGGCCTGTTAAAGACCATTCCCCAGCACGCTCTGCACCTCAGCCTCAACATAAATATTTACCTTCAAAAAGGACAGACGGATGACAGACGTGGTTCCGACTCACCAAAGTCATATTTGTGTAAGCAATTTGTGTTCATTTTACAGTTCATCTTCTGTTTATGTGAAAATATATTCACTAATCAAGATATTTACATCTCGGTAAATATCTGGTGCTACACTCGGGAATAGTCATCTCCGAGACAGACAAAACACTGCATTAGTTCCATCAAGTCATCTTCCAGGAGCCTGAATTCCCTGCAACGCATCTGTAGTGCAGAAAGGAAGGGCCCCGCTGAATCTGCCAGACAAACGCAGCTTTAATCACAATCCTACCATCAGCTAGCAGCAGTGAGCAAATATGAAAACACTTTTGCTGAAGTTTTGTGAATGTTTTGTGGAAGGAATCTATTGTGTGTCAGTGGATGGACGACGGGTTATAACCCCTATTGTGGCTGTGGCTGTGCTGTAGAAATTCTGAGACATCGCACCTGACCTCCCTCTGGCAAACACCCGGCAGCTGGAACAGACAGTACAGGAACATAATCCCTCCCAGTCCCCGCGGAACAGGAAACGATGCACTTGAACCCGCGCCCACAGCGTGGTTTTCCTGACAGCACTACCCACAGGAATAAAGCAGCCCTTCAAACGCTTTCCACCGACATAACGCTCCACAGGAGAGACTAAATTAATTTGCCTTAAATCTAATTAAGCGGATTGCCTTCATTATTTAATGCATCAGATGGGAAGTAATCTCATCCCACTCCGACGGCAAATTGCCCACACACACACGCACGTCAGAGTCATTACAGAATTAAATGAATGGTGTTTGCCAAGCCGGTTTGATTAGCAGCAAACCGAGGCTATGTTTAATCAGAGCTAACAGGCTCACCAGATATCGAGATCCTGTGTGTCTTCTTGTCCTCTCTGCTTCTTCACTACTGGGGCCTGTGGAAAGGTCAACATCCTCATACCTGGCTAGGTGTGATCTCATCCCCAGACTCCAAGCCCCGGGTAATGTACACACACCGTTTACACCATAGCTAATAAACCCCCTTGCAAATACATAAGTGTTGCACAGGGATACTTAGGGAGGGAGATAAAAATGTTACACTCTACCCATAATCAATATATTTTATTTGTATACAGTGCTCTTCACACCATGGGGCCCCAGGGCGCTTAACAGTTAAAAACAATTGCAACACAATTGCAACACAACAAGCACCCGCCAACATGAAGGTTCTGGTTCGATTCTCATCTGACTGTGAAAATATTCCACTTGCTTTAATTCGTTATTCATAGAAAGGCCACAGTACTCTGTCACTAGAGTAATCCTGACAGGCCCATTAATCAGCATAATTGGGCTGTAGTTAAATAAATACTCACTGTATAAGCACTGTCTGAATGCAATGTACATTCACACTTACATTATCATTCAAAGGCTGTCACCGGGTTTGAAGACTTGAACAGAAAAATGTAAGAAAATATGATGGCAGGCTGTTCAGTACATTCTGAACATAAGAAAAGGTAATATTATACTATGTTATATTGCAATGTATTGTAGTATTACATTACATCATTGGCATTTAGCAGATGCTCTTATCCAGAGCAACATACAGTTGATTAGACTAAGCAGGAGACAATCCTCCCCCGGAGCAATGCAGGGTTAAGGGCCTTGCTCAAGGGCCCAACGGCTGTGCGGATTTGAATGTGGTTACACTGGGATTAGAACCACTGACCTTGCGTGTCCCAGACATTTACCTTAACCACTACACTACAGACCACCCCGAATTATGATGTAGTAATACTATAACCAGAGACCTAAAGAGAGTCAGGGGAGAGAATGCTTCCTCAAACATTACATCACCTTCTTTAATGTTCCTCAAACTCCACCTTTCATAATGTTCAGGAGGGTGGGTAGCAGAGGCTGTTAAAGAGTAACTCACCGTTTCAGCCTGGTTCCATTTATTCCACCATTTTGGGTGGAGTAGATGTGTCCACCTAATTTGCATAAATTATTTTCTATACAACTCAATTCACACAGAGCAGCTGCACCCAGCGTGTGAAACTCAGAATAAAGTTCAAATATGAACTGATGATCATGTACCCACGTACACATTTACACAAGCAAATGTTCCCATACACTACATCACAGCTATTCCATGAATGTGTTTAAATGTGCTTTTTCTTGACAGGATCAGGTGTTCAGTGGTCAGAAATAAAATTCTTTGGCTAAATAAAAACGATGGAGCTAGTCTGTGTTCACCTTCTCAAAATCCACTCCTGGACCAGCAACGCTGCACATGCCTGTAGCTGCCCATCACCATGGAAACCCCACACATCGGCATGGAAACCGCCTCCGAGGGAGGGTAGGACGCTGGAACTTAAGACCCAGGCGCTTGTGTTAATGTCCTGTTTACACGCGCAGGTTTCCAAACGTCAGCGCCTGAAAAACCTCAGTCCTCTGGTGCACTGCAAGCACACAGCATCCTTTCAAAACTCAACAAGATTTCCATTTTCATGTACACATATAATTACCTGCTTATACAAGTATGCATATCATAATGAGATATGAAGTGTTTATAGACAAGCTTATATGCATACATAAGCATGAAAACCTTGGTTTCAAGCAGATGTGCTCAAACTTTTAACTGGTACTCTACTGCTAGCACAAGGCACTTTATTGAGTCTGATCATGTACTGAAGGAAAAACAATAATTAATACTCAACCTGTATCAGCATATGCTCAACGGGCACTCGTAATTTCCGCACAATTTTGCTGCTATAATTGACACTGTAGTGCCATGGGTTTCAGAGGTCATGAGAATCCCAGAATAAATCAACCAAAACAATCTTCTGCGGAACTGAAGGGCTGTTGCTACTGTTTACTAAAATGTTTCTGCAAACAAAGTCTTTTCCATCTAGAAAAGTGCCAGCTACAAATACAGCCAATTGCAAACACCGCCAAACACAAATACAGCCAATCACAAAGACAGCAAATCACAAAGATAGGACCATCAATGCAGCCAATCACAAAGATAGGACAGCCAAATGGGCTTGCATAAAAAATCAATTTTCACACATTCTGCCACTGGTAATACATTTCCCCCAAGACAACCCTTCTCATGTTAAACTGCAGAAGCTAAGCAGCTATACCACCCTGTACCCATCTCATGTTGAACTGCAGAAGCTAAGCAGGTGTGGGCTTGCTTTGTATTTGAACTGGAGCTTCCGGAAGTGGAATTGTTGGGCCAGGAGGGGGCGCTCCTCCCTCTGGACGATGAAGAATTCCACAGCAGTATTACAAAGCAATACAAGTATACAATTACAAATACTGAAATACGCCCAACACTCCAAAACTGTGTGTGTGTGTGTGTGTGTGTGTGTGTGTGTGTGTGGGTGTGGGTGTGGGTGTGGGTGTGTGTGTGTGTGTGTGTGTGTGTGGGTGTGGGTGTGTCTGGCATTTTCGTTTACATTCATTTTCTACTTCATAATCAATAAAAATGGATTCAGAGAAAAAGTGCTAAGCAGTAAAAACAGTAATCCACATGCCAAAATCAGCTTCGCCCACCATCATTAAAATTCAAACAAAAACACAATCAGCAACATGCATCTGAAAGTGACAGAACAAGGAAAAGAGCACTCACAGAAACATAATCTATGCAGGCTTATCATTTATTATGATGTGAACAACAGAACCAAATGTGCTAATTATGCTTACTGTGGGAGAGCCAGCCCTGGGCCCGGCTGCAGAGAAACGAGCCTCGGTATTCATCAGTGACGAGAGTGGCTATCCACAGAGAGAGCCGCCAAGCGTCTGAGAGAGAGCCGGGTTTACGGAGCTCCCGGGGGTACTCTGTGTCAGCAAGAAACAGGGGGGGGGTCTGCCATTCATTAAAAAGTCTGGAAGTTATCAGGAGGGCACCACTCGCAGTGTGAGCCTAGAGCGACAGCTCACTAAAACCAAAGCAAGGTGACGGACTATGACATTCCGGATGAGCGTTTTAAACAGAAGCGGCCTGTCAGTTTTTTTTCCCTGTGATAACGAACTGATTGTAAAATTGGAAATGTGTAAAGCAGCCCCTGGATTTAGTGTGTGCAAAGGAGACAGACGCACTGAATTGCTTAAAAAATAGCTGCCATTTAAGGTTGTTTACATTCACCAATTCATTACCATAGCGCTGCAACTCTGCTACATGACAATTTAAACATTCAATGCCCCTCTGGCAACCTGTCAAGTGGCCCTCACTCAGTACAGTACATTACATTATTGGCATTTGGCAGACACTCTTATCCAGAGCGACGTACAGTTGATTAGACTAAGCGGGAGACAATCCTCCCCTGGAGCAATGCAGGGTTAAGGGCCTTGCTCAAGGGCCCAACGGCTGTGCAGATCTTATAGTGGCTACACCAGGATTAGAACCACGGACCTTGCGTGTCCCAGTCATTTACCTTAATCACTACACTACAAGTCGCCCCGCACTGCGCATTATGGGGCATGTAGTTCCATGGTTAAGAGAACAGACAAATGGTTGTGGGTTCGAATCCCAGTGGGGTCCTTCAGTGCACAGGTTTGAGCAGGTTTCTATTCCTAAATGATTCAGGAAAACAGCCACATATACAGATATGATTAACAAAGTTGTTATGTACGGTACTGAGGACCCAAAAGCAGACCCATGGAGAATCCAAAAACGTTGTTTATTCAGTCCAAGGTCAGTCCAACAGACAATGCCCAAATCGAAAACGATTAAAGGTCAAAATCAGAAAAACGAAGGTACAAAAGGGCTGAGGGAAAAATCAGAGTCGGAAAAGCGAAGAAAATAATCAAAAACCAAAGAAACAGTTGGGCAACCAAAACAAAAGGGCAAGGCAAACTCGGAAATCAAAACAAAGGGGTGTTGTAAGAATCTCAATAAACAGGCATACTTAAATCTCGGCACTGAATAATGATCAACATTCTGACAACTAACACTGCAGAGACTCAGGTTTAAATGCATGAGGGAAGGTGACAATCTAAGCAAAGCTCAGGAGAAAGGTGGGCTAAACAAATAGACAACAGGTGGGAAACATAATGGGGTAATGATACAATAACGGGGAGACGAAAACGCGGACTGGATGCACGTAAACACACATGCAAAACATATGGCTCCGGATTAGGGGGTAGACATTTGCATAGAGTGAAGACGTAGTGATAGTAAGAGACAGGTGGGAATACTTCGCTGAAACTAAGCAAGTAATCAGGGATAGCATAGGTAGGCGGAGTAATAGAAGAGCGTGGACGACTATGAGATTACGTTAGTCAGTGAATGATTAAATCTAAACTACCCAATTAAAGTGACTGTTAGTTTGTTAGTTAGACAGACAGTAAGTGAATTAATCAGATTAGTACTGTACAATATCTAAATTAGTAGTAGTTACTAAGAATAGTGCTTTACAACATTTAACTATTGAGAGAAGCCGGAAGTAAGGAATGCGAGGCTGGAAAAAATCCGGAAACTACCAAAATCACCCAAATACTGAAGCACAGAGACAGGGGAGTGACTCGGGCTCAGAAACATTCAGACACAGACTTGACAGGGGATCACGAATGCAAGGACTGTAATGGGAACAACAACCAGATATGAATTATATGAATAAATAACCAATAATAAATAAGAATAAACAACAATAAACACTAAGACAGACAAAACAGACTCAGAAACATAACAAAACGCTTGAACCAAAATGAAACCAGTGCAATGAAATATGTGAAAAGAAAGATGCTACTAAATCAAAAGATCTCATATCCTGTCTGTATTTCTTGAATCCAGAAATATATAATGCTGAGGACCTAAATGCCTGGGTGCAAATACAGCCAAGAGAAGTGTTTTCTGCTAAAAGCTCATTAAAATATAAAATGGGAACACCTGCAGCACAGCAAGATTATACCCTGGGACAGGCATTTTGTCAGGACCAGAAGAAAGTGATCTTGAATTTGTACTTAGTTTAAAAGACAAGGAATGTAAACACTGATACTAAATACTGCCACTCCTGTGTGTCACTCTGGATAAGAACAACTGTAATTAAATAAATGTAATCCTGCAGCAAATTGGTATTTCTGAGAGGCAAACCAAGAAAATGCAGTGAATCGTGACGCCATGCAATGCGGGATGTTTCTCCCACAGATCAGCCATTAGACAGAGGTCAAGGAGTGTGTTTGACCTCAAACAGGCCAGCTGCTACGTAGCAGCACGGCAAACTGAAGATTAGCCAATTAGCTCTGACAGCCAGGACAGCAGGGATTTCCATGGCAACAGGCCTCGCTGCAGAAAGAAAACACCGAATGCACAGCAGCTTCAGCCATTTCAGACGTTATAAGACGCAGATGAATTAACGCAGAGAACATGACCATGTCCTCGGGGGATAAGGTCCACTCACTACACTAACTGGGCAGCACTTTCATCCAAAGCGACTTACAGTTCATTAGGCCAATCCCACCTGGAACAATGAGGGGTTAAGGGCCTTGCTCAAAGGCCCAACAGCTGTGTGGATTGTGGCTACATCAGGGCTTGAACCACCAACCTTCAGGTCCCAGTCATGAACCTTAGCCACTTAGCTCAGTAAGAATTGGGACTCCCACAACCTCTGCAGTTTAGTGTAATGCTCTATCAACTGAGCCATAGAATTACACTGCATCCCTATCGTCAGGGTCTGCTACAGAAAATTCATTTCTGGTGCACCGTGCTATCCAACTGACTCATTCAAACCCATACCGATCGCACTCCATAGCACCCGTAGCATAGAGCAGTGTGGAGAAAGAACTTTTTAGTGCTCTGCTAAAAATGTATTTATTATTATTCTTACATAATCACCACAGCAGATCTTCAGCGAGATCCTCTCAAAATTTTTATAAGTGCAGCTGGACATGCACTGAAAAAAAAAACCAAAAAAACAAACTGTGACTTTTAAAAATAAATAAATAAATAAATAAATAAGCAACACTCCACCGCTATAAACTCACACAAACACACGCACAGCATTACTGTAAAACTATGAACACCAGCGGCTTTTGTCCCGAGAAGTGGTGAGAGGCAGCTCCTCGTGTGGCTGGGTGCACAGCGGTGTTAGCACGTTAGCGGCTGAGTGGGCGCTCACACCCACACGCTGATGTTAGAGTGGGCTTCAGTTCCCCACGACTCTGCCCTCCTCATCCCCCAGGGCCAGTCCTCCAGACAAACACAGCTGCAATCCACCAGCGGGGATCAGAGGAAAATAAAAATGCACTTGGACACACCAGGTTTTCCTGCTGCAGGAGCACGAGGAGAGATTTCAGACAGGACTGCAGACCGTCAAAAACAGGCATGACCTCAGTGGCCTCCTCCCCAGCCGCCTACGGCTACGCCTGAGGGCAGACGGATTTCACCTCCTGCTCATAGCCAATCAAATCCACATCCTGCTCATAGCTAATCAAATCCACATCCTGCTCATAGCTAATCAAATCCACATCCTGCTCATAGCCAATCAAATCCACATCCTGCTCATAGCTAATCAAATCCACATCCTGCTCATAGCTAATCAAATCCACATCCTGCTCATAGCTAATCAAATCCACATCCTGCTCATAGCCAATCAAATCCACATCTTGCTCATAGCTAATCAAATCCACATCCTGCTCATAGCTAATCAAATCCACATCCTGTTCATCGCTAATCAAATCCACATCCTGCTCATAGCCAATCAAATCTACATCCTGTTCATAACCAATACATTCAAACTACTGACCATAACCCATCACATCAAACTACTGACCATAACCAATTTAATCGAACTCCTGCTCATAACCAATCAATTCCACCTGCTCCTAACCAATCAAATCCACCTCCTGATCATAGACAATCATATCCACATCCTGCTCATAAGCAAACATTTTTCACAACACATTATACAGCAGACTGCGACCCAAAGTTCCCCCAAAAAGGGCAAACTCAAGATGACAAACACAAATGGGGCAAAAGGACAGACAGGGAGAAAGGATCCAGATTCAAGGACCCAGAACAGGGTAAGGCCACTGTCCTCCGTCCAGATCTGGGTGGGAGTTCATAGGCATGACCAATCCAATTTTAATGATGATATACATGGTGATTTTCACCATAGCAACAATAAATAAAACATAATTTATTATAAATACGGTTTCATTCAGCAGCCCTCTGACAAGTCTCACACGCACTCACACCACTGAAAAGCTCAAATACCTCTGGATACAGAGCAATGTGAACTCTTGCTTCTTTAGAGCTGCAAGAGGCAAATGACCTTGGAGAGAGCATTGGATTCAGGTCCGGGCTGAAACCTCTGCCCAGGAGAACAGCAGGCAGAATCAGCCCAATCTCAGGGTTTGAGAATAGGGTTGACTGTGAAAGCATTCACTTCAAAAACACATTTGTGAGGTTATTTTTGAAATAAATTTTAGCTGAAAAAAGGCATAGAAATGAAAGTATACGATCTGTTTGCTTCTCCATGGTACCCTGAACAGATTCCAAGTTAGGTCCAGAACAACGGTCTCTAAGGGTTCAAAGGCTGTGCCCCATCAAAAATTCAAACCTGCAACCCCTCTGTTCACAATTCCAATTCCCTTAACACTGCTGCCAACAAACACACAGGTGTCACATGACATTCTGGCAGATTCTTAGAACAGAGATGCGTCTGCCTACCATGAACCTGAAATGCATTGCAAATGTATGCATCTTATGAATATTCATGAGGTATATGACCTATAGAGAAGTGCCGAGGCGTCCATGTTCATGAATATTCATAAATTATAACATGACACTGGAAACCCCTGTAATGCTGAGAGGGTGGAAAGGACACAGGAGTGGACCATCTGGTCGCTGCACAGAATCTGTACTAACACTTTCAATGACCCTCATTAACTCTTTCAGTCCCAAACCCAATACAAATTGGCTCCACAAAAATCCCAATGGGTGGAGAAATTGGAGAAAATTCAGTAGGGCTCAGAACAATAGTCATTTTGATTGGTTGATAAGATATAAAGTTGAGAGTGCCTTATGCCAGTCTTGGGATTTTACGATAGTTACGCTTGGACTGAAAGGGTTAAAAAGAGAGGGTGCGGTGATGTGCAGATTAGGTTATGGTTCAAGTGCTGATTTGTCTCACAGGTTCAATTTCATTAAAACTGAGAGTGTCTAGGAAAAAAAAAAAAAACTCCTGTTCTGGAAGACTAGATACGAATAACAGAAACAACACCTGGACTACACAACAGCCAGTGTGACAGAAGAGACAGAAGAATATTTGGGATTTGGTGTGGTGAATATGGTTGGCAGGTCAAGCCCTGGTGTAGCCACCATAAGATCCACACAGCTGTTGGGCCTTAACCCCGCATTGCTCCAGGGGGGATTGTCCCCTGCCCAGTCTAATCAACTCAAAGTCGCTTTAGTAAAAAGCGTGAGATAAATAATATTATATGGTGATTTTATTCCATGATCAGTACAGCATCAGCCAAGATGTGTTCTCTCACACAGATCATGGAGATCGTTCAACATTGAAAAAACAAAACAAAAATAAAAAATTGGATTACAAAATAAAAGCAGGCCTCTTTTTTGTGAGCGGGCGGTGAAGCTGACACCTCGAATGTGAGAAATGTCGAGAATTAATTCCTGCTCAGAGTCAAACACGTCCCTCGGCACCAAACAGGAAATCAAGGACAAGCTGTCCTCCAGTCATTCAACGCTTAGAGACATGTAGAGAAGGGTCGATCGTCCTCATTTCAGCCTTAAAGCACACGGCAGGAACAGAAAGCGCGACAGACGCTCGTACTTCTGTAATCTGACATGACACGCAACTCCACCTGGCTCAGTGTCAGCAGTCTGCACCGAATTCCCACACAAACGCTAATTAATAATGTATTAACATGCTACGCTGCGGTAACAAATGTGTTATAAACTATTCATGAAGGAAGTCTGCACAAATGGTTTAGGAACGCATATGGACAAAAGAACAGACGAACGCTGGCACAGTTCAGCCTGTGTCAGCCTGTCACGTAAACAATAAAAGGTGTAGGACACCTGTTCTCAGGGCTCAGTGAAGGGACATGTGGGCGTGTGGGCGAGGAGAGAGAACGAGTCGCGGAGCTGTCAGGTGACCTTTCATACAGGAGAGCGGTTTAACGCCAGACAGCCGGCCGGAGGGATTACCGCTCCAGAAACAGATACGGGAGAGGCGGGATGTCCACCGTCATCTTTGGGTTTTTATCCCCATGGAGACAAACTGGGCACAGTCACCGTCCCCCTGGAACCAAATTCATTCTGCCAGGGAACTCAGACCCTCCTGACTGCCTGGGAACCGACTCAATTCACAACACACAAGATGAACTGAACACCATCCTATCAAAGATAAATAAATAAAAACTTCTAGAGCTTCCTCTACCATAGACATTAGTGGGTCACTAATTTAGTCGCCAACCATCAACAATTTCTAGTTTACTGCAATATGATACCCCACCATGAGTCCCCTCCTGAATATCAACTTAAAACACATTAACGCAAAATACAATAACAGCCCCCACGCATACTCACTTATACGAATGAACCAGTACCAAAACACGATAACCTACGTATAGGCCTACATTTGAATGAAAGCACATGCAGTACATGCACTGCACGTGCAACATAAGCTCACTTTACTGCTGAGCTGTAATATCCTCACCTGAAGCCAGATAGCTCCAGACTGCAGCCAAAAGCCTTATGTTGGGACATTATGTGTTGAAAAAAGGAAAACTACACAGGATTCTAAACTATGCGACAATTTTAAGCAATGCTCTAAGAGCTCAAACAATGAACAATTTGATGTGATCCCAAAAAAATTATTTAGGATTCCAAAAGGTATTACAAATTTCAGAAAGGCATCTCTCCATTGGTCATTTGATGGACAGCGATGTTAGTACAGACAATGGCGCAATCCAACCTCAATCCTGGATACAGATATTGGACGAAATGGAACAACAGGAGATAAAAATCGGAAAAAAAGCATCTGACCTGAATGAGAATGAAGAAAGGAAAAGCAGAAGAGTGATTTTATGGAAGTGGAACGTGATGAAATGAGGCTGAGAGGAGTAGGGCAGTGTGGCTGCAGCAGATGGGGATTATATAACAGGATTAATGCAGACTGGATAACACAGCGTGGCACAGGTACAGACCAGCGACAGAATGGTGACAGAACAGCTGCATAAGATTAACAGAACAGGGACAGAACAGCTGCATAAGATTAACAGAACAGGGACAGAACAGCTACAGAACAGCTGCATAAGATTAACAGAACAGGGACAGAACAGCTACACTAAATTGACAGAACAGTGAGAGAACAGCTGCATTAAATTGACAGAAGCGAGAGAACAGCTAAAGCCACTTCACTGATGAGGAAGGACACATTGGGGAAAGAGCACCAATCGATTTTTCTTGAGTAATCATTACTTACTGATATTCTGATTAAATAGTCTGTCAGGCTTGTTTGCTTAAGAGTCTCTCTTTTCCATCAGATCTGAGTGTAAAAGCTCTTGGTGCGTGGTGTGTAAAAGCCCTCCATAAATAGTGCTTTTCAGCAGCCAGTGTCAGAGTTAACTCAGTGACACTCGCCCTGCCTGGCCACCAGAGGGCCCTAGCGTTATGCTCATGACCTTTGACCTTTGACCCTTTGGCAGTCAATGTGAAAAGTCACAGGGTTTACGGTTGAACCCTTGGGTGAGTCACAAAGCATGAATAACAGCTCCGGGGCAAACGTATGTAGATTTAAACGGTCGAATCTGCATAATAGAAGCCGTGTAAATTGATTCACAGTGTTATGTATGGTAATATATGCGCCATGCGATGGAAATTCACTCAGTTTGTCAGAATACACAGAAAGGCTGCATGGACTCACTGGTGCCACGCCGTAATGAACAGAAGGGATCAGTCACTCGCTAAGAGCAGCGTTAGAAACCATGAAAGAGAGGGAAAACTCGACAGTCCCAAATAAAAAGCGCTCTCATCTCTCGTAATGAACGAGCGCCGTCAACAGGCCAGGTCTGCTGAGTCGGTGTGAACACCATTCCTCCATCTGCCGCTCAGAACGACATGTCAGAACGACGGAAAACAAAACGAGTAAAAGCCCAACGTCTGTGCGGCTTTTAACACCAGACAGCCAGAAGAGAGCAGTCCTCAGCGGGAGAGGATCAAACTCTCTGCAGCGGTAAATGACAGACGCAGGTTATAATAAGCGCTAGTTAGCTTCTGCCACACAACACTTCTGCAAGCTGTTTGTGGAGATTAAAGCATCTAGATGTACTGAAAACAGGTCAAAAGGACAGGAAGAAAAAACAGGAAAGCTAAACATTAACCCTAAATTCTCATATGAAAACATTCTCAGCACTGAATATTCAAAGGGTTCACCAAGTTTACCATGATATAAAATGCTTTACAACCTTCACCTCAGGAGGTAAAGTCATCAAGTTTGCTTTGATAGTACTCTCCCTCATGATGGTGCCGTCTTTAGTTTTGCAAAGCAAAGGGGCTAAGCAGGGTTCCTTTCTATCAGGGGAGTATAAAACTTCAACCAGCAGCTACACAGTCCTCTAGGACTGGAGTTAAACCTGCAGACACTGTGGCCTTCCAGGACTGGAGTTAAACTTGCAGACACTGCGGCCTTCCAGGACTAGAGTTAAACCTGCAGACACTGCAATCTCTTCCCCATTTCACCAGACAGTGTTTCCTGGGGAGTGGCGCGTGCTGGGATTGTGGAGGTCTGACCTGTGACAGGGGCCTCGATGTCGAGCAGGTTCTTCTCGGCTCTCAGAATGGCCGCTCCGTCGGCGATGAGACGCAGGGCCACGCCCTCCTCCACGCGGCCCTCCTTGGTCATGTGTGCCTTCAGGACATCCACCTTGGGCTTCCCCTCACTGTCGAACACCTCCTTCCCTGTCAGGCGGTGGTTGGGCGGGAACGGGACAGCTGCAGGATGAGACAAAAATAAACAAATATATGAGATTCCAGGACCCTCACACTGCAGCTCTACACCAGCGGTAACCAACCCTGCTTCTGGAGATCTACAGTCCTGTAGGTTTCCACTGAAACCCTAACAAAGCACACCTCATTCAACAGCTAGAGCAGGGCTGCCCAACCCTGTTACCAGAGATCTACTGTCCTGTAGGTTTTCACTCCAAACCTAACAAAGCACACCTCATTCAACAGCTAGAGCAGGGCTGCCAAACCTTGCTCCTGGAGATCTATAGTCCAGTAGGTTTTCATTCAAACCCAAGCAAAGCACATCCCATTCAACAGCTAAAGATTCTGTTCTAATTAGTAGAGTCAGATGTGCCAATTTCAGGTTGAAGTGAAAATCTACAGGACGGTAGATCTCCAGGCACAGGGTTGGTTACCACGGCTCTACACAATCAAGAGATTTGCGACAAAACTACGGAGAGAAAAATACAATGAACACATTCTGTTATAGCATAGTCATTCACAAGACCTGCCTCGGGCACCAAGAGTATCTCTATCAATCAATATCAGAAATACACACCATGGAAGGTGAAAACACGACTTCCATTACATATCCATGTCAAAATCATGTATCAAGAGTAGTATTCACAAAAGTCTGATCTGCGCAAGACTGCTTACAAGACTTCAGGATTTCATTCACTTTTATTACTGAAGACTAATTAAAATATACAACCACAGGAACATTAAAACAGACACTAAGTTAAAAGCAAGGTTAAAATGTAATTCTTCAATTGTTCTTAATTAATTTTCAACATTTGTTTTCATATTTGAAGCCAAAGGGCTGAAGTCAAAATGGCCGCCCTATCAGGAGGGAGGAATTTCCTCCCTGGAACACTGCTGTGTGTGCCGTTTTGTCTCCATCAGTTACACTGCCTCAGTTAGGTAATTAGCTATATACAAGGACAGCTCACTCAAACCCTAGACAAATCATTTCATAGCGGTAAACAACAACAGCTCGATCATGGGCTTATCAAAAAACCTGGCACAAATGTCAGCATGCGTATGATCTGGTTAATTAAATCACTGAAAGCAGAAATGAGCATGAAATCCATAAAAAGAAGCAGTCATCATTATTTACCCTGTATATTTAATGGACAATAAGCCTTTCATTCCACATATTACTGACAGGCAGTCATGTACCAAATCTCACCACCTGCACATTTAAATAAATAAACAAACAAACAGATAAACAACTAATGCTATTTTCTTTTTTTAGCTTGGACGGCGAGTACCACAAATCTAGCAACAAGCCTTGTGAAGGGCATTCTCCTGAGTGTGCATGCGTGGGTGTGTGTGTGTCTGTGGTAAACCAAATGCCACAAACCATACACAAACATGCAACTATTCTTGCACTGGCCTACATTGAGAGGGTTTCAAATGAGCTATAATTAGCTGCATACTGAATGAGCGCTCTGAGGTAAACCGTTGATATGAATTCAGGAAATGACGCCACACACGTGTCATTTAGTAATGCCAATTCCAAACTATTGCAAAGTCTTGCATAGCCCAATGTGGACTGAATCACAATGTGTACCCAACAGTATTCTCTGAAAACGTCTGTTGCCCTTCCTGTGAGCCACACACTCAGACGCAACAAAGTTAGACACCGAAGTACAGAAGAAAACAGTGCTCCAGAGCTGGGGGTACGGGGGTAAGGACCCCCTTACACATTATTACATTACAGACGCTTTTATCCAAAGCAACGTCCAAAAAGTGCATATCAAGATCGTCAGAACAAACTACAGAGCAGGTCAGATACAGTTCCCATAGAATCAGTTATCTACAGCTGTGAACATGAAGTCTAGTACAAATGGTACAGTAAATCAGCCAAGTCTGTAAGTAATAAAGTCAGCATGACAGAGAAGTGACACTTCACCCACAGTTACCCCGTGACTAAACACAATTAATCAAAGTTACTAACAACCGAATCAAAATAAGAAAATGTAAACTGATGGCCGTCAGTACAAATAAACAACGCTTGTTCTGACTCTCCCACCTCCCCCTATAACCTTCAAAACCTTGAATACAGGTGCCCCTGAACGCCCCTCTCCAGGGACTCTGTGGAACTATCACATGTGCTCATACTATACCATATCTGCAAAATCCCCCTGTGCCGAAAACAGCGGGCTCTTATTATAATATTCATTATCATAGCCTCCGTCAAATTTAGGCTTTTAAAAACATTTGAGCCCACTGAATTAACAAAAAAAGAATGGCCCCAGGAATACGGAATACACACTGTGTCCATGCTTATGTAATACCACGTTTTCCAGCCAACATTTCTACTGCTTTGATGGTTCTCTCTCTCTCTCTGAGGGCAGGGGCTCCAGAACAGAACACAATGCTGTTTGTTACAGGCCAACATTATCTGACAAACTCAGAATCTGTCCTTGTGCTGGAAAAGCAGCTCAGACTCTCTCACAAAACAGCAATCTGCCTCAGGCACAATTTCAGTCTAGAAAAAAAAAAAGAAAAGGATTTGGTATTTGTTTATTTATTGTTGTAAAACTAACTCATAAAACCTGTCAGCGGTCAAACGGAAATAAAATAAATTGAGGCATTTGATGACCACAAAATGGCACCTGTGCTGAAAACCTAGGGATAAAATCTGTTGAATGAAAAGGTCAAAGGTCAGCGCACACACACAAGCATCTCATTCTGCCCTCTTGACACTGTCCTCTCACACCTCTTTAAAATGATATCAGACAAAAGCCCAGCATCCTGTCTATTATCAACCGCTCTCTGATCTCAGGCATTGTCCCATCCTGTTTTAAACATGCTGTGGTTCAGCCTCTGTTAAAGCCAAACCTTGATCCCACCATTGTAAATAACTTCTCCCAAATATAAATTTTTATCAAAGGTCCTGGAAAAAATGGCACATTCACAACTGTTATTTTTAAAAAGTTCCAGTCTGGTTTCAGAGCCCTTCACAGTACTGAATCTGCCCTTGACAAATGACTTTCTGTCAACTGTTGACTCGGGAGATTGCTCTATTTTAGTTTTGTTGGACCTTAGTGCTGCTTTTGACACGGTCGACAATGATATCCTAATTGACCGGATTATGCCTAAGGTTGGCATTCAAGGCACTGCCCTAAAATGGTATGCCTCTTATCTAAAGAATGGAGTCTCTCAGGGTTCAATTTTAGGACCTATTCTTTTCTGCCTGTACATGCTCCCATCCGGTTCTATTTTGGAGAAATCCAATATTTTTTTCCATTGCTATGCAGACAATATTCAGCTTTACCTCCCTTTAAAAGCAAATTAAATGTTCACTTAAGTGTCTGACTGCCTTGCGGACATCAAAGCCTAGATGACTAAAAACTTTCTCCAGCTAAATGAAAGTAAGACAGAGGTGATCCTGTTCGGTACGCCTGACTCTCTCTGAGGTTTTTCTATTGACCTAGGGCCTCGACACCACTCTCTTAGACCTCATGCCAAAATCTTTGGGTGTCTTTTTTGATTCCGCCCTTACATTCAACAAACAAGCGTTTTTTCCAACTCTGAGCCAAAGCAAAGCCCTTCCTTTCATTGCACAACTTGGAAATAGTTATTCAAACATTCATATAATCTTGCCTCGATTACTGTAATTCCCTGTACTTCGATCTTAGCCAGACATCCCTCCGCCGCCTGCAGCTAGTGCAAAATGCTGCTTCAAGGCTTTTAACTGGTACAAAGGAACATGAACACATCACACCAATACTCGCTTTCCTGCACTGGCTCCCAGTAGTTTCAGGATTGATGTTTAAACCTTGTTGTTCGTTTATAAAAGCACTCCATGGTTTAGCTCCCCCCTACATCTCCGATCTCCTTCACCCATATTCCGCATCCAGGACACTGAGGTCTCCCACCTCTCTGTTCCTCGATCTCAGAGCGCTACATAAAATATAATATTAAAGACAAACAGATCAAGTGATAAAAAATAAAAAAATGCAGTCACTTAACTTAAAATCCCTGCGTATTTGTGATCTTAATTCACAATATGGATGACAGTTGAGGATGAGGCTTTATGAAGCCATGAATAGTGTGGACATTGTGCTGTCCATTTGAACCCAAAAAAACCTTTAGGAGGTTTAGCTATCCCATTTGATTAGTTCACACAAGTCAGCCCTTTCAAGTTTTCCTAATTTGACACTAACTAGACCAGAGGTGGGCAGTTCCGTTCCTGAAGGGCCGGCGTGTGCGCAAGATGGCGTTTCCACAAATTGCCGTGGCTAAATGAGCTAACTGGCTGTACGCACCAACACTGGATCACTCATGGATCAGATCACAGCGAGGATAGCCCCGCGATCGCAGACTGCCAGGCTTATCAGGAGTGATGCGGCGAGATCAGGATTGCGCGTTCCAGTTTGAGGTGGGAAAAAAACAGTTTGAAAAAGAAAGAAAAAGGAACAGAACTCCCTCAGCTGGACATCAGCCTGTAGCTCAGTTCCAGGAGCTGTGATGAAGGTGACCTGCTGTTTCTAAATGACAGGGCTGCACAAGTTCTCTCACCGCCTTCTCTAACCCACCTGCGGTGTCTAAACACACTGGAGCTGCACATATTCTACTGGATTTCTCCTAATAATAATAATCAGAATAATAATAATTTGTTACTAAGCTGACATTTTTATCCAAAGCGACTTACAGACTAAGTAGGGGACAATCCCCCTTGAGCAATTTGGGCTCAACAGCTGTGTGGATCTCAACGTGACTACAATGGGGCTTGAACTACCAACCTTCTGTGTCCCAGTCAAGCACGTTTCTTTCTCCATCTCCATTTCTGCTACAATGCGTAGCAGGGTTAGCCCGGCTAGTGTGCTAGTATGCTAGTATGCAAAGACTCATATCAGGTTTGCGCTCCCTGATGACAAATTCAAATTAACGTTGTTGCCCTTAGCTAGGGCCGATTTTGCCTTTATCTGACTGATAACACGTTTGTCTAAGAACTCTTTGTTCGAGGTGAGGGTTGAAATCCCTCATTGCACTCTGGCAAATCGCATTACACAACTGACTATAATCCTCTCTCCAAAACAGCATGTAAATATCCAGCATTCCTGCTCCAAAGGGAACCCCCCCCTTCTCTCAGAGAAACAGAGGAGTGGTGCGTCTCTACCTCCGATGACATCAGGAGCAGGAGGGAGGGCACGTACGGAAATGTCACCCATGTCCGAGTCCTCCGCTGTGAAGCGGTGTAATGAAGTCTGAGCCCGGGGAGAGCAAACTCTGCCCCGAGTGAAATTACAGGATCATAATCCATCTCCAATGTGTGCCCTGATATTAATAATTCCAACGAACAAAACAGTAGTTAATTAACAAAGTGACATTTGCTTTGACGGAATGTGGAAACGAGGGTTTTTCGTGATCCAGACGGGGATGGTAAATAATGGTCGTGCTCTCAGCAAGCTTACAGAACAGGGGCCGACGCAGCCAGGAAGAGCCCACCGTGGGCCGATTAACCTTTGACCTTTTGCTCTGCTCACTTTACCGTTACAGCAGGTCAGAGAGGAGCAGAACACAGCACAGAATGCCGCAGAACACAGTGCACTCTGCAGAACTCCATCAGCACAGTCTGAGCACAGCGATATAAAGCACAGCTCCCTCATTAGCAGTCTCCCAAGCATTATTCTTACCTGCCGAGGACACAGACCATTGAGAATACAGACCGTTGCATGTACAGACAGCCATTTATGCCGACCACTTAGGCAGTATACCATGAACAGTATACCATCTCAATTAGTTCCCCTCAGGCAGAAACTAGCCCACTTTCAATACCATGAAGCATATCAGCCCTGTAAGATTACTGCAGTGCAAGCAAATGTGTTTTATTCGCCTGTGACTGCAATACCTTGGGGAAAAAAATATATAGGTCTAATCCAGTTGGTACAGAACCAATATAGCAGGCAATAGATTTAGCTCCCGGAAATTCCCGCTGATTTAATCAAGAGGAACCGGAACGTTGGCAAGGCAGATGGGCAGGGGCGAGTGGCGAGGCCCGACTAGCCGAAAAGCTCCCACACACACCGGAGAAATTTCATTAGCAAACAGCGGAAGACTCCGGCAGGCTCAGGGAGCAGGAAGGCGCTTTTAATCCACCTGGGGCTTATTTCACTGGGCCCCATGTATATGACATGAGAAAGAAGCAGAGCGAGAGACCCACACTGCAGCACGACTCTCACTAGCCCGGAGGCCGGTGGATTTTGAGTGACGGGGGCCTGAAGGAGAGGCACAGATGCTTCCAAACACAGAAAACGGGGGCTGAAGAGACAGATAAATGCAGAATAAATAAGGGCGGATGAGATATCGTTTCACCGCTTGGGAAGTGCACTGGTAACGAAGAGGCTGTGAGTTTTATTCTCAGGTGAGGCACAGCCATTATGACATGAAGTAAGGTGCTTAACCAGAATCCCTTCAGAAAACATCCTCTGGATGGAGTGTCTGCTGTATTCCTGAATGAAAAATACTGAGAAACACAGAGAAATACAGCGACTATAGTGACTATATGGTATAGTTAATAATACTATACAATACTAAAACACTGAGTTAATATAATCACATTCACCAGTTCCTGTCCACAGCTCATTTTCACAGTAATAATGGGCCAGCGAGTAAAATGATTCAGTATTTACCCATAAAATACCGCTTTATATTATTAGCAACCTGTCGACCATAATTGAACTGTTAACACTTTTTTTTTTTTTTTTCACCAATTCGCAATGGTGCCATTTTGGCTCGACAGTTGCAGCAGAAGTTAGTTTCTTCCTGTGAAGCTAATTGGATGAAGGCTGTTAACCAAGACATCCAGTCTAACCCTAGGTCCCTTTCCCTTCCGCTAATCAAACATTAGCCGGCGGTAATGAAGCAACAGAGGTCAGTCTGAGGGAGAAGATGAAGTGGAGGGGGAGACGGACACCTCTTGACACTCTGACCTTTGAAACTGACTGCACAACAGCCCCAGGTAACCGTTTATTCAGAACACGGCAGTTTTCTCAAAGGCGGCTTTGCTGCTGCGCCAGGCCAGTGCCCAGGTGAACTCCTCAGATGACCTGTTCCTAACCCAATTCCCCCAGATCTACCGTTCTGTAAGTTTCCACTTCATTTCATTGGGGAGTTTTTTTCCTCTCGTGACTGTTTGGGGCTTTTCTCCTCAATGAGAGTTCTGAAGAGTTCTGAAATGGTGTTTGCCCTTCGGTTTTTTGCTCTTCTGTTACTCTGTAAAGCATCACGTGGTGTAATGCGTGGTGCTTACACAGATCAAAGTGCCACAAACCGTGGTTCTGAAGGGCAGCAGGGTGGCACCTGGGGTCTGGGGTCTGACCTGGATCTTGATTTTAAAGCCCACACAGGCTGCAGCACTCTCGGGCCACGGAGAAAAACAAAGGCTGTGTAAAAGTGTGTGTGCGTTTGTGTGTGCGTGTGAGGAAACAGAAGCTGCACTTGGGGAAACGTCCGAGGAGGCGTAATCTGAGTAAGTTTGGGGAATGCAGTAGGGAGTTCTGTGAGCCCATAAAAAAAGATGAGGTGCAAAGTAAGGAAAGTGAGTTCTTTAATTATTAAAAGCATCCATTAAAACAGTCAGCAAGCCTTTATTGAGCCAACAGTAAAGTACATTACAGCGGCTATTGATTTTTTTTTTTTTACTGTGAAAATATTCATAGAAAATTTGAGCAGATATTGATTTTCTTTCTGTGAATATATTCAGTAAATGCTTACAACAGCAAAAAGAGAACAAAAAAAATAAGATTCCTCCCATTTCCACCTACGATTATTCAATTGAAAGAGTGGATATTATTGCATAATATAGTACGATATGCGGACTTCCACAGGCCTCCGGGGCAATGTAACTCATTTCTTTCGCTAATTAAACGTCCGAAGTCTTGGTTTTGCAGAGCGCCGCTGGTCGATGGCAGCGTTTCCCCCGTCCCTTGGCGGTTTATGGTAATGACGGCCGTTCCCCGGGTGCCCCAGTGCAGGGCAGCGGCGTGATTAGATTCACATCGTCTCATCTGTGTGGATTAAGATCATTAATCCGCTCCTTCTGAACGAAACGGCTCGTTTGCGATGCTTCCCGCGTGCCGTAGAGAGCGTTTTAATTGCGCTGAAAACGGCGGCGTGAAGACCGGTGGGTTCCGCTCAGGCACGGGCGGAGTGGAGAAGGCTTTTAGTGTTTAGCGTGTATTCTCCACAGAGGACCCGGCTTTCACACACACAAGCTGTCGGACAAACATCAGCCTGTATATCCACCGGGTAAGACCGTCTTCACAAATCTAGATTGAAACTGCTATTCCCAATGGAACAGTGCAGCTTGCGATTTCACCAATTAAAAACGCTAAATTATGCGCATAATGAATGAGAATTAAGTTTCATTCATTAAAGTGGAGAGGTGACAAAAGCTATTTTGAAATTAAACAAATTATAATGCTTCAAAATGTCTTCCTGTTCATTTGCATTCTTGTTGGCAGACACACTGGCGGACACACTGGAGAACACACTGGCGTGTGTGTATGTGTTCATACTGGGGGTTATTCAGACAAGAGCAGCCTACACAATTTAAAAATAAAAACTACAATACAGATGCAAACTATTCCTCTGATAGCAAAGTAGCCCTGCTGCCATGGATGAAAATGAGTTCATGGCACCACATCTGAAAGGCAGAATAAAAGGGTAGAGCAGTTGGAGTACCCTCAGAGAGCGGACGGTGTGTGTGTGTGTGTGTGTGTGTGAGTACCTGGGATGGTGAGACGGCAGTGCCAGAATAGAGGGGTACAGGAACACCACTCAGAGAGCGGGCAGATATTGGCCAAATTTGAAAGGGGGTTTCTAAGCGTGCCAGGCACTGCCACAATAATCTGTATCCACTCAAAAACAGGAAACCTTTTCAGTGAGAAAACAATCTTACACTTCTACTGCGTGTGTGCTTCTGTAACTTTGATTTAGTGATATTCTGAGTAATTCTGGCTCTTGGAAAACAAACCGCAAAGGGTTACCTTTCAGAAGACACTAGGATTATGCCTTTCGTCAAAATGGTTCAAGAATACAAGGCATTTTATTTTGGGTATGCCATTGTGTTAAGAAAAGGAGTGATACTTAAGCGGTTAATTATATCAGTTATAATTACTAATTAATTAAATTAGTTCTCAAATTAATTCCGATGCAATCAACTTAAATTCCCCACACAGCTGTTCATTCCGCGACCCAATCACAAATCATAACGGACAGTTTCACAGGAAGGCATTTGCAGTCAGGGCCAGCTTCCCGAGGCTGTGTGTGATGCCATGTCTTAAATACTGTGCCTCAAACCGCTCAATGGTTGGCTCACATACCTCCATCGCTGAAATGGTAAATTGACTGCATTTTTATAGCTCCTTTATCATAAACTGCCATGCAAGGTACCATTCAGCTCATCAGGAGCAATTGCCCAGGGCAGGATCGAACCGGCAACCGTCCGACTGCCAGACTCTAATGACGACTCATCCTGAACTAATGTCGCCCTAGATATATTACTATACTGCTATATATTGATACTTCATCTATGAATATATCGGCAAATTTTAGACGTATACACGTTTACGTACTAATAATGCACAGAAGGTCAAAGGTCCTGGGATGGTCGTGAAACTGAAATGGAACATTCCAGACATTCTAGTTCCAGAGCACTTCATATCTTTCAGTGATGAGCTTCAATTACTACGTACATCAAGGGTTGAGAAGCTATTTCCCAAAGCCATTTCATAAAATTGCACATCATGGAATACTTTTATTTTCTATATACTTTCATTTCAGTTCAGCTCAGTGTGTGTGTGTGTGTGTGTGTGTGTGTGTGTGTGTGTGTGAGAGAGAGTGTGAGTGTGTGTGTGTGTGTGTGTGTGTGTGTCACAGACCCTGCTGGACCGTGCCCACTGCTCCAGTCTTACTGTCAAAAAGACAGAAACTGGCACTTATTTCCATTCTCTCTCCCTAAATTTAGCACACCCTTTTAAAGGCACACCTACTCCCCAAGTCCCACAGCAATCTATCACAAACCTCATTTCATCAGATCCCAGCCAGAACTAAATTTAATTATTACAGAAAATGACACCCAAAATGAGAGAACACAATCATTTCTCTTCCGTGGCAGAAACAAGACAAAGCCTTTGCATTTTCAGTTTTTGATCGATGAACTAAATCCAAAATATGTTACATCATTACTTTGATAAATGTGAAGTTTAACTTTACAATAAACAGACTTCTCACAGGCAATGAGCTCAGCCCTAAAAACTAGCTGAAGATCGAACCGTTCTTGCCCTAAAGGCAGACGCATTTTATACTGGCACAACAGGGAGTTTTTACACCCTATTTTTCTCTCCCACATTGGAACATAATGTCTCCCATTATTTCATGAGACGGTCATTTCTGTAATTTCTTGGACACCAGCTGCAGTTTGCTTCCACCCAGTTGAGCTTTTCACACCCAAGTCTCAAACCTTGTTTCTAAGACTCTAAATCTTCTGTGTATTTAACGGAAACAACAAAACCCTGCAGACAATGGAGCCCTTCAGGACTGGAGTTTGAGATTCTTGCAGTAGAGTGTAACTGGATTAAGTGTGTAAGCTGCACCAAGCTTAATGATCCAGAAGCTGTATCAGTGATGGCACCGGCCAGTAATTTAATGATAGCCAGCAGAGCGCGTATGAGTGCGCATGGGTGCGTATGTGCGGGCATGTCTGTGTCCGTTTTCACAGGCATGTGTGGGTGCGTGTGCATGCATGTGTGAGGGCGTGTGTGTATGTGTGTGTGCACATGTGCATGTGTGTGTGTGTCTGTGAGTGAGTGAGTGTGTGAGCGTGTGAGTGTGTGAGCACATGTGCGTGTGTGTGTATGAGTGAGTGTGTGAGTTTGTGTGTGTGTGTGTGAGTGTGAATGTGTGAATGTGTGAGTGCACCCATGCAGATGACACACTCCAAAGCACAGGATGTGGTCGGGCAGGAGAGAGGGATATTCTATCACAGAGACAGTGCTCTTGCAGAGAATATGTTTGTCCTACAGGCTTCTCCAGGTGACTGGTTACATGTTCGGTTAAAAACGTGCTCAGGCCTTCTCACTGTTCACAGCGATGGGACACTTTCTCCCCCTCCTTTCGCTCCTGATATCATTGTTCTGAAAGATGGGAATACCCACACTGCCGTCTCAATGGAGGTTTATGAAACAGATTCTGAGCCTCTCCAAATCCCTCCACCTCATACCTGTGAGAAACTCTCTCTCTCTCTCTCTCTCTCTCTCTCTCTCTCTCTCTCTCTCTCTCTCTCTCTCCACATCACAACAGCAGTAATGCCTGCACCGCTGTTGGCCAGGCAGGAAGGAGTACTCGAGAGAGAGATAAAATGAGTCATTCGCCAGCCCGCCTTTTCATTTCTTGTGAACGTACTCCGGCTGTGCTCGAGGACTGGGCTGTGGTAAGCGCACGTACAGCAGTAAGACACTTTAGCCACAGGCTTTCACCGACCGCAAACCACGAAGCGCAGTCCCTGACAAACACGGAGATAGACAGAGTCATTCTGAATGAACAAAAGGAAGTGGACAACACCAAGGACACACATCTTTATATTGTGTGTGTGTTATTTCTATGTGTGTGTGTGTGTGTGTGTGTGTGTGTGTGTATGTGTGCATGTTCATGAAAGTGTGCGCATGTGCTGTGTGGATTGAGTGTGTGTGTGTGTGTGTGTGTGTGAGAGAGAGAGAGAGAGAGTGTGCGTATGTGTGTGGGTGTGTGTTATTTCTGTGTGTGTGTGAGAGTGTGTGTATGTGTGTATGTGTGAGCGCATGTGCACATGCATGTACTGCGTGTAGTGCGTGTGGTGTGTGTACACCGTGTGAGAAATTAAACACACAAAAGGCGTAAGTCAGAAAATCTCAATGACGTGATGGATGTGACCACATCAACAAGCGATGACGTGAGCGGTCTCTCACGCCACTGCGTCAGTCAGAGATGGGTAAACTCCCCTCTGCCGATGCTGGTCGTCCACAGAAAATAAATAAAAACTAAATACAGATGAAACTCAGCCACTTGCTGCGAGGAATGTTTTGCAGAACACCCGATAGGAATGCATCTTATTTTTATTTGAAACAGCAGTTTCCCTATCAGAGTTCAGACTCTGAACCTCGAAGGCGGCGTTCATTTTGAAGAGGGGTGGGACTGGGTGGGCGGAGTCATGTGCGGTGGGCGGGACTGGAAGGACACCTGAATATCTGTCCTTCCATCTTCAAAGGGCTGTGACCTGATTGATCAATAATTCAAGAGCTGTTCACTGGCTGGAGAGGAAAAAAAAAAGAAAAACAGGAAAAAGGGCTCTTCAGATTCAGTTACAGCTTAATGAATTCTCTGGGACTGGCTCTCGTAAACAGAATCATGTCCCTCTCTCCATTTCTCACTCTCCCTCTCCCTCGCTCTCTCTCTTTCTCTCACTTTCCCTCCATGAATAATGCATTCATATCTGGGAACTGATCATTTACGGGACATTTAAGGCCAGCGTTTATGAGTGCTAGATTCAGTTAGGACAGAAGCACAGTCCACACTGGGGTGGAGACGAGGAGAGTGGAGATAATGTGGCTAACAGAACAACCACTGCTCCTCCAGCAGGGCTGCACACCTTCCCACAAGCCAACAGTCTGCAGCTCCAGTCAGAAGTTGACCGTTTACAGAGAATAAACCTGCCCGAGACATTACTTTACACTGCTGCAGGGGTTCCCTAACTGTGGAATTAGGGCATCCAACATCACGACAACCCAACTATCATAAAGCAATGAGGCACGAGTGACTGGTATATCACCAACATACTCACAGCTAAACGGTGTTGTTAGAGCAAACACAACCATGTAGCTACATCTGGGTTTTCTTTTAGTATTCTTCCTGCTGCCACACTCATACCACCGGGAATGAAGACATGGAGACGAGAATTAGTAGGCTTCTATCCCACGTAGAAGTGGAATACATTCACAAACTAAAATGAGCGATAATTTTCATCACGACCTGTAACTTCACGAACCAAAATGAGCAATAATTTTCCTCACGACCCGTAACTTCATGAACTAAAATGAGCGATAATTTTCCTCACGACCCATAACTTCATAAACCAAAATGAGTGATAATTTTCCTCACGACCCGTAACTTCATGAACTAAAATGAGCGATAATTTTCCTCACGACCCGTAACTTCATGAACCAAAATGAGTGATAATTTTCCTCACGACCCATAACTTCAGGTGCGTTGGCGAAGCCCATTGTCCGCACTGCATGGAAATGGCGGCTATTTCGGGAAGCACTCGTTGAGCGCTTGGGTGTTGTGCGGGGCACTTCTCCCTTCAGAAGGCGGAGAAGAGCTCAGAGGCGAGTCGGAGAGGGTCCTCTCGGTGCGTTCACATGCAGGCGTGGGTAGGCAACTGGCACGGGCCCTTCAGTACGGGACCTACCGAGCATCACAACCCGTTTGGCCCAAACGTTAGAGAGAATCCACCAAAAAAAGTTCTCCAGTTACAAGAGCGCCAGATCCAGACCAGGCCAACAACATTCCCAGTGGGGGCGACATCACTAAAGCACTAAATGGTAAATGTACTATGCTAATCGGGAACCATGTTACACATTGCAGATATGCACATGAAATCATCCAAATACCATGATGCGTTATGTAGAGGCAGCCTGTAGCCTAGTGGCTACAGTACTGGGACCTGGAAGGTTGGTGGTTCAAGCCCTGGTGGAGCCGCAATAAGATCCGCACAGCTGTTGGGCCCTTGAACAAGGCCCTTAACCCTGCATTGCTCCAGGGGGATTGGTCCCCGCTTAGTCAAATCAACTGTAAGTCACTGACAAAATGTCACAAACAGAAACAGATAAATCCAGCCACTCACATCCTCTCAAACCTGGCCATCAGCGACAGGCCCGGCACATTAGGCTAATGGCCTTTTAGTGGCTCACTGCAGTGGAGAGGACACCAGGGGGCGCACGAGAGCAGCCTCTGACACAGCAGCGAGAGACCCCAGGGTCAGGACACCTCCACACCTAGCATCTGAGAGCAACACCCTCAACACAGGAGCTAACGCAACACTGAGAAACAGGTACCATCAGAGAGACGGTGGGGGGGGGGGGGGAGAGAGAGGGAGGGAGAGAGGAGAGAGAGCGAGAGAGGAGAGAGAGGTGGGTGAGTGAAGGAAAGAGACAGAGAGGGGTAGAGAGCAGGAGAAAGAAGGAAAGAAGGATGATAGTGATAGAGAGAGAGAGAGAGAGGTGGGGGCAAAATGGAGAAAGACTGGTGGAAGGCGAGTAAATAAAGAAATAAATCCAGGAGAGAAGGAATCGCTGTTTATTCATTTATGCTTTTAGAAAGCCGATCCGTATCCAAGGAGACCGACAAAGCTGTATAAGAACACAAACGGCACATATGCAACTGCTGAGCCAAGTAGGGCCCGCAACCACAGCCTGGCTGCAGTTCAATGTCCCAGAGAATAGACCTTAATGCCGTATGTATTACACCCAGAGAATAGACCCTAATGCCATATGTATTACACCCAGAGAATAGACCCTAATGCCATATGTATTACACCCAGAGAATAGACCCTAATGCCGTATGTATTACACCCAGAGAATAGACCCTAATGCCGTTTGTATTACACCCAGCCCACAAGGGCCCAAAATCCAATATAAACCTCATTCACCTTACAAATACACCATTTCTGAGACTCAAACACCCAGCCTGCTTAAACGAAGGATTACAGGTAAAAAGCCTCGGTATAAGAACCTGAACAAGGTGTGAAACGGCGTGTGAGAAAGCCCATAGTACGAAGGGAACCGTTCGATTTCTCTGTAAAACATAAGAGCTGAAAGTGGGCTGAATTTCTTCCAGACTGAAATGGAGCTGGAAAAAATGAAGACACAGCCAGGTGACTCGTAAACCACAGCCACGAAGGGCGGCCATTTTACTATTATAGAGAAGTGGCACCCCAATGGACAAGGGTTAGGAGGGGGCACTGTTGTACAAGGCCATGTGAATGACACAGAGGCCACTTCAGTTAAACATCCCGCTGCTTGCATGGACTGTAATAATGAGCGTAAGCCAGGTCAGTTACTCCGGATAGAGCACCTGTACACACCTGACTCCCCACACCTTCAGGAAGCCACACGCAATATCAGTCCGTTTATTCTCACCACTGTCTGTTTAAAAATGCGAGATTAAATCTCCTGGACAGACAGCTCGCTGGACACCTCTGAAAATGCCAAATTCAATCTGGCAGATAGCGAGCTGAACGGCCTACTTCATCTGAAATCGCGAGATGAATTTGAGCCGATAGCTTCCTGCATATTTCATCTGAAACCGTGAGACTGAATTTTAGTGTTAGTGTTATGTGATATCTAATGGACAATAAAATGCTACACTTTATTATCTTATCTTCTGGGACTGGTCTCATGTGCATGGCATGTCCCAGAACCACCAGCCAGGCTCACTCTTTCTGTAGAGTGTATCTCCCTGTCGAGGGAGAACGTGATTAAGAGCAGCTTCGCTCACACACACACACACGCACACACACACTCAGGCCACATGTGTGGGAAGGACGCTGCTGTGCATTCAGAGCTGTGAAGCAGAAATGAAAAAGGGTTTTTAAACTGTAATTTTTATGACCTGGTGAGTACAGGGCTAAGGCAGCACACTGCCACAGACTCATCAGGATTATCATTCAGCTATTCCCCGTTTAAAAACCTAAAATCAGCACAGGGCCCCAGTGACCAGCACCATGCTGATACATCATCCTACGGTGACAGAAGTGCGCGTCCACCCACACAAAAAAACATGCCCATATAGGCACACAGGTACATTATACATTGCAAGATCACAAGCGTACATACACGTGCCCACACAGAAATATAGGTCAGTGAGAAATAAGGGATTCCAGTTTTGGAAAAAATTAAATAGGTTAAAAATGCTAATAAAAGCAGTCTTTACCATCATTAGAATGATATGTAGTCAATTATAAAAAAATATATTTTTCAGCAAATGTGTTGCATAGCTTGGTGCTTGGGGGCACATGCTCACAGAAACAAGCACACCCACACACAAACACACACACACACACACACACACACACAAATGTCCACAGAAACGCGGGCACACGCGTACACTCACAAACTCCATTTTAACAACCCTGTGCTAGAGACAGCTTTCATTAGAGTGTGCTTGTTATCCTTGCCCAAAAGTATCAAAAGCCCTACACACTGAAACACTGCTTGTGTTGGGAGGACCAGGTGGGTGTACAGGTTCAGAAGCCCTCTCTCTCTCTCCCACCTCGCTGCGTCTCCCTGGGCCCAATCAATTATGCCAGAGACCAAAAATAATTCAACACACCCTCTCTCTGATGACGCAACAGTATGCAACACAAATATTCCTTCTTTTGTACCATCTCTCTGTATGCTTTAGGACTGACACTGGGCTACTTGGCTCTTGCCACTAATTATCCCATGGATACCAGCACAGTCCCAGGTCCTTACAGACACCATTAATGGCAAAAGACTTTATTTATATCCAAGTGCCCAGTCAACTGCGGTTATCTTAATGGATATATAATTAGGCACTTGCTTAATTTCGTTAAGTTACCCACAAGATGTATTTTGCACTTAAACATCCTATTAAAGAAGAGAAGAAGGCATTATGATTCTGTATCTGTGTTGCGATCACCATTTTCTATTTTCATTGGGGGGGGGGGGGGGGGGGGAAACCTGGCAACCTGGCAACCCCAAACCGCCTTCCACATTTGGCCTACGGTGCTGACAGTACGCCAAATGCATGACCCCCACCTCTTAAGCACAGGAAACCCAACACTCGCTGCGCTGGGCCAGATTTGGGTGGCTTGGCAGGGGACTTGGTATGGGAGGTATGAGGGGGACTCCGGAGCCCTGAAATACTCAGCAGGACTCGCCCTGCGGTTGCCCTGGGTAACCGTGTTGGGACAGCAGTGGCCGTGTGCTAAAACGCAGCCCTGTAACGTGACCCAAATAACAGCGTGTTTGTTATTATGTAACACGTTCTTCTGACAACGCCCACAGCTTCACCCCTCCCACCCCAACACGGCTGTCTCCACAGAGACACAAACAAGCAGCCGCTCAGAGCCCAGAGAAAACCCCCGTCTCCACAGATAAACCAGCCCCCTGCCCCTCTCTCAGAGCCCAGAGAAACCCCCATCCCCACACACAAACCAGCCCCCTGCCCCACTCTCAGAGCCCAGAGAAACCCCCATCTGCACCGATATCCAATAACCACTCAGGCTCCAACAAAGACATAAACTCTGGATGTAATCTGCAGGGGAAACACTGGATAACACTCCAGTTTTCCAGCATTTAAAAGACGCAGAGATGCCAAGAAAAATACAAAAACAAATAAATTGCAGCATCTCTCTCGCAGACCTTTAACTTTACCAAAAAAGTACCTCCTGTAAACACACACACACACACACACACACACACACACACAAGCTGACCAATTTCACAGTATAATAATCCCACTGAAAACAAAGACCAGGCACAGTAGGCCTCCACAGTCTCCTGACAGAAATGACTCCGACAGCACCCTGCAGTAGCTCAGCACAGCTCAGGCAGTGTGGCTAGCACAGCACACACAGTCAATTATATTCATACACAGGCAATGAGCATTACACCAAGTTACCATATTTGTACAGTTTAGTTGTGCCCACAGGGGGAGGAACATGATAAATCAACTCTGAGAGTAAAGTGTACTCTATCAGAGTTCATTTATTTAAGTTACTGTGAAGCCTTTTAAGCTGTGAGATCTAGGCCTCAAGAGCCTGGCCCTAAATTACAGAGGTCAACATGCCATAGGTTTACATGTTCACAGGTTCACCTTCTCACCACTCACCCAGCCAATAGATCCAGCTCTCACCACTGATACAGAGCATGCGGAGCCAGTAAACCTGAAAGGGAGAAATCCCAGGAAATGCGTGTCTGTGTGTGTGTGTGTGTGTGTGTGTGTGTGCGTATACATAAAAACACTGTACATGTAAACATGTACAGTGTTTCTATTCAAATTGCAGATACCCACACTCTCCACAGCTGGAATAAAGAAAAAAAGAGACCAAGGAAGCTCCTCCTTTTTCTGCATCATGAAAACAGTGGAAATACACATATCGTGATCGTCACCTTTGGGAACACACATATCGCAACTCACTGATGAAGACCCATGTCACGACTGACACTGATGAAGACACACATATTGTGACAGTTACTGATGGAAACCTTAGTTTCAGCTGACGGAGAGGCACATATGACTGTCACCCACCGAGAGACACATATCACAACCGTCACCGATGGAGACACACATATCACGACCGTCACCGATGGTGACACAAATCACGACCATCACCGATGGAGACACACAAATCACGACTGTCATCGATGGAAACACACATATCACGACTGTCACCTAGGGGGACACACATATTGTGACAGTTACTGATGGAAACCCTAGTTTTGGGTCCTCTGTAGAAAGTGCTGATATTCTATAAGCACTGAGAGGTGCCACTGCATCTGGACTGTGTGGGTCCAGCTGGCTGTTGCTAAGCACGTTACTATGGTGATGATGCTGCACCTCCATAGTGTTCCATTTCAATTCAGTCAGTTCAGGAAATTAAATAAAATTCCAGTTGAACTAAAATAAATAAATAAATAAAAATAAAAAAAGCCTGTGAAGGCGGGTGGAATCTGGCAGGGGGGTATCAGGTTCCCCCCAAACCGCTGTAAGCATTATTTATTTATGCAGACACAGCGTAAATAAACCCCTAAAACACCCCTGGGGACAAACCCTGCCTAGTGGTTAGGCCCCCGTCGCCCCAGAAATGCACGCCAGCCTGCCCCCCTCTCTTCTGCAGAGCTTTCTGATTGGTGGACCGTTGTGCACCAGGAGGCACTCCTCTCCGCAGCCTGTGTGAAACGAACGCTGCATGGAAACCATCTGCGGCCACGAGTTAGGCGGTGCTCCGGAGGAAGGATATTCCCAGATATTCCCAGCGTCCCAAGTCGAGAAGCTTACACCCCGGCCGTCTCAGACCCCCCAAAATTCAGCAACGCTGTCTTGTGTAAACAGGCCTGACCTCTCCCATAAGCCTTGTTTCCTAGAAACTCCTGTAAAACCTAGAAAACCACCGTGAGCCTGTCCAACAACTGCTGGATTTTCCAGAAATTCCTGAACTGTTCCCAGGCACCGCAGAATTATTTTTGGAACCGCGTTTACCCCCTAAATTTCAAACCGACTTGAGGGGGTAGAGGGGCATTGGAACCCCCCCAAAGTGCTTTACAATTGATGCCTCGCATTCACACACACACACACACACACACACACACACACACACACACACACACACACACACACACACACACACACACACACACACACACACACACACACACACCTCGTTGGGAGCAATTGGGGGTTAGGCGTATGACTCAAGCAACTGGCAGACTACCATTCTAACCTCCTGAGCTAATGTCGCCTGTAGCACTGTACAGCCTCTGTTTAATACCAGGAAAAATGTCTAACATGACATTCTAACAAAACCACGGGACTGAAACGGAAAAGTCTGAAGAGTCCGACTTCATTTTAGGTCACAACCTAACAATCACAGAACACAAAAGAATGAAGTTTTATTCGCCTTATTTTTCAGCTCTACTGATGAAACTCTAAAACGAGTAAAAGCGCGGTGACATTTCTAGAACGTTCCCTGATTGGGATCGGGATAGGCTGGTCTCTGGGGGTCACCAGTGACAGAACGTTCCCCGATTGGGGACGCAGCATCCCTGGGGGTCAGGGCTAATTAGGTTTAATTGCCTAGTGTTCTCTCCCGTTCATGTTTCACAGAGAACAACACGGGTTTAGGGTAGAGAGATACAGGGCTGACACACAAGGCTAAAGAAACACACAACCAGCGACCGCCTTAGCCATTAGCTCTTAGCTTACCTGCCAAGTCCTCCTACAGTGCTTCATTTACACATTCATACAACGGGGTGAAGCTCAACAGAGCCAAACTAGACAGAGGACACAGACAAACAGCAGAGCACCCAGAATTCAAACCGGCAAGCTCAATGTAAGCTCCTGCTTACGACCCCAGGTCCCTAACCGCTACAGCCAGGACGAACAGGGCAGAAAACAGCCGCGAAGTGTGAAAAAAGAACACAAGCAGGCAGCCCCAAGTGCGCTGACACGCTGTAGAACAGCAGCCTACGCACCACGAACGCACCAGGCAGGCAAAGCTGCACCAGCACCACTCGGAGAAGCGATCTGTCCTGACAGAAGAGCAGCGTTTACTGCACACACACAGGGGACAGGCAGGGAGCACGCACACGCAGAAATGTAGCAAGGAGCTGACTAACCGAGAGCACTCAGAGAAAAAGATCGTCACACACTCCTAAAAAACTGACGTTTCGACACACTGCGTCTTCTGATACGCCTCATATACAACCTGAAGAAGATACTTTATGTCCAAACGTCAGTTAATCATACATTACTTTGGAGCAAAATAGTCTGCGGCCATCTTTCTTCAGACACACACACACAAAAAAGTTAGAAACGTGTAAATCTATGACAACACACAAAAAAACTAAACAAGAGGCTTACAGGGAGAGCCGGTAAATATGTAATTTCTTATTTATTTTGCTGACGCTTTATCCAAAGTGATGTACAGTTGATTAGACTAAGCAGGGGACAATCCTCCCTTAAACAATGTGAGGTGAAGGGCCCAACAGCTGTGTGGATCTTATTGTGGCTACACCGGGGCTTGAACGACCAACCTTATGGGTCCAAGCCATGTACCTTAGCCACCAGGCTACAGGTTGCCCGTAGAAGTAACGTTGGCAGCTGAGCTAACACACGCGCTCGTTAAACCGTGGTGGATATACCGCCAGAGACGAGCACTACTTTCACATCGCTTAATTAGCACCTGAGAGCTTCATTTACTGCAGCCCATAAACATTTATCAGCCGTACTTATACCAGTCACTGAGGCATCCAGTATATCATCCCACTCACTGTTCACCAGCCCCCTGAGCGCATTCTGCTCTGAAAAACCTAAACAAAGATATACACACTCAGTGAGCACTTTATTAGGTATTTATTAGACATATTTTTTTAGACGCATTAAGTCTTCTGCTGCTGTAGCCTATCCGCTAACTTATGAATTTAGTTATGACAGGCCATCTTCAACAGGGAAACGTATAACATGTGGCCTAAAACCAGTTACATTACATTACATTACATTAATGGAATTTGGCAGACGCCCTTATCCAGAGCGACGTACAACAAAGTGAATACCCATAACCAGGGATAAGTGCACTGTTCCACTCCGTGACCGGAAACGGACAGACTCACAGGGTAAAATGATCGCGCGTTTTTTAACGCCAAAGCAGAATGAAATAAACGCAGCGATGGAAACGCAGCCTCGATGGAAACGATGGCCATTCTCACGGCAGCACCACGCTGAAACATCTCCATTATCAGTGCGCTAATTACACCAAACGGTGAAACTCGGAGAACACAAAGACAAGAGGAGAGCCAGGAGAGGGAGTATCACCCCCCCTCCCTCCCTGGCACATTTCTGTGAAGAACATAAACACAGAGAGCACAGACACATACTATCATCTCACATGAAGAGGAACGTCAACATTCACAGCAGGAATCCCCGCTATCACTCTCTCCGTTCTCCCCCCCTCCGTTCTCTCTAACAAGACTTCTCCTTTCAAGCAAGGCTGAGTTTTTGAAGCCATTGATCACAAAGCTTCACTAAAGCAAAGACAGGAAGCAGTGTATAATAATCACACATTGGTTCCACCATAAAGAGCTGCCATGACAGCAAATAGGCTCCATCAAAGCTCTTGAATAATAATTTGAGCTCACTGAGCATGTAGTGTACCGCTCACTCTGAGCATGCCCAGTGTACCACTCACTCTGAGCATGCCCAGTGTACCGCTCACTCTGAGCATGCCCAGTGTACCGCTCACTCTGAGCATGCCCAGTGTACCGCTCACTCTGAGCATGCCCAGTGTACCGCTCACTCTGAGCATGCCCAGTGTACCGCTCACTCTGAGCATGCCCAGTGTACCGCTCACTCTGAGCATGCCCAGTGTACCGCTCACTCTGAGCATGCCCAGTGTACCGCTCACTCTGAGCATGCCCAGTGTACCGCTCACTCTGAGCATGCCCAGTGTACCGCTCACTCTGAGCATGCTCAGTGTACCGCTCACTCTGAGCATGCCCAGTGTACCGCTCACTCTGAGCATGCCCAGTGTACCGCTCACTCTGAGCATGCTCAGTGTACCGCTCACTCTGAGCATGCCCAGTGTACCGCTCACTCTGAGCATGCTCAGTGTACCGCTCACTCTGAGCATGCTCAGTGTATCTCAGGCCCAGAGGTAAGTACACAGTCAGCACAGTGGGAGGGGGGGGGGGGGGTGATTTGGCAGAAGGGATAAGCAGGCAGGTATTAGCACTAATAAAGTGGGGCAGAATTTGGCAGCATTTCTACACTTAAAGAAACAGGGATTCATATGCTCAGATAAAATCACCGTTTGTGCCAGAACTCGACAATGAGGAAAGTGAAGGATGATCCCTTTTTCAATGAAGGTGCGCTGAACTTGTGTGACCTCAATCCATTAACAATTCTCCCCTAAAAGCACAGTTCTCAAACAAGAGGTTGAAACTGTCGCAGACCACTGTTACAGAAAAAAAAGAAAGATCAAAATCGACCAGCCTCTCAACTTAATAACACCATTCAAGTCTGAAAAATATGAAATCCTGTGAAATGTGTCGTGTCTGTGGGTGGGCTAACCACTGTGTGGACAACCTACACCTTCCAGCTTTGGAGATGGTGAAACACAAGAAAGAAAAGAGCTCAATTTAAAAGAACAACAGACAGGCCATATACTGTGTCTGTGCGTGTGTGTGTGCGTGTGTGTGTGTGTGTGTATAACCAGATTCCCCTGATACAGCAGTCAGAGAATGATAGTAGTACCTAAATGCAGCATACCAATAGTTAAGGTGTACTTCATTGTTAAATGTCTTTTCTCCTTTACGTTTTCATAGCTTTTGAAGACTCAGAAACAGCTACCTGCTAAATACAAGTTCCAGTGGGAGAAATTTGTAACTGGGATGTGTGTGGCCAAAACTGTGATGCCTTTCTACTGATGAAATTACAGAGTCAATAACAACAAATAGAGAAACCTTTTGAAAATAAACATACATGTTAAATGGACTGCATTTATAGGGCTTTACAATGAATGTCTCTCATTCACCCATTCACACACACAGTCACACAGCAACGGTGAAAGGCTGCCATGCAAGGCACCGACCAGCTCATCGGGAGCAATTGGGGGTTAGGTGTCTTGCTCAGGGACACTTTGACACACCCAGAGTGGGATCAAATCGGAAACGACAACAGCTCTTACCTCCTGAGCTCAGAGAGGGAGAAGAGTGACTGCGTGAAGGTGATTGAGAGAGTAGCTGAGTGAGTGAGTGTGAGAGTGAGGGAGAAGAGAAAATGAGTGAGAGAGGGAGAAGAATGAGTGAGTGAGTGAGAGTGTGTGTGAGAGAGGGAGAAGAGTGAGTGCATGAAGGTGATTGAGAGAGTAGGTGAGTGAGTGTGAGAGTGAGTGGAGTGTGTGAGAGAGGGAGAAGAGTGAGTGTGTGAGTGTGTGAGAGAGTGTGTGAGAGAGGGAGAAGAATGAGTGAGTGAGTGGGTGAGTGAGTGTGTGTGTGAGAGAGGGAGACAAGTGAATGTGTGACAGAGGGAATGTGTGAGGGAGGGAGACAAGTGAATGTGTGAGAGAGGGAGTGTGTGAGAGAGGGAGAAGAATGAGTGAGTGAGTGAGAGTGTGTGTGAGAGAGGGAGAAGAGTGAGTGCATGAAGGTGATTGAGAGAGTAGGTGAGTGAGTGAGTGTGAGAGTGAGTGGAGTGTGTGAGAGAGGGAGAAGAGTGAGTGTGTGAGTGTGTGAGAGAGTGTGTGAGAGAGGGAGAAGAATGAGTGAGTGAGTGGGTGAGTGAGTGTGTGTGTGAGAGAGGGAGACAAGTGAATGTGTGACAGAGGGAATGTGTGAGGGAGGGAGACAAGTGAATGTGTGAGAGAGGGAGTGTGTGAGAGAGGGAGAAGAATGAGTGAGTGAGTGAGAGTGTGTGTGAGAGAGGGAGAAGAGTGAGTGCATGAAGGTGATTGAGAGAGTAGGTGAGTGAGTGAGTGTGAGAGTGAGTGGAGTGTGTGAGAGAGGGAGAAGAGTGAGTGAGTGAGTGAGTGATGGCCCACATCACTCCATTGCTAAAAAAGCCTACCCTGGATCCCTCCATCATCCTGAACTACCGCCCGGTATCTCTTCTTCCTTTTCTTTCTAAAACCATAGAACGAGCTGCTTCTACTCAACTTTCTTCTTTCTTTTCTAACAACAACCTGCTAGACCCCCATCAGTCTGGCTTCAGATCGGGCCACTCGACAGAGACCACGCTCCTCTCCGTCAGTGAGTCGCTCCATGCCGCACGGGCAGCCTCCCTCTCCTCTGTTCTCATTCTTCTAGATCTCTCTAGATCTCTTCTAGATCTCTCCATCCTCCTGTCAAGCCCTGTCAGCAACGGGCATCTGTGGCACAGCCCTGGACTGGATTGAGTCCTACCTCTTTGGTCGCTCCTTCCAGTGAGTGTGTGAGTGAGTGAGTGTGTGTGTGTGTGAGTGTGTGAGTGAGTGTGAGTGTGTGTGTGTGTGTGTGTGTGAGTGAGTGAGTGAGTGTGAGTGTGAGTGAGTGTGTGTGTGTGTGTGTGTGTGAGAGTGTGTGAGTGAGTATGTGTGTGTGAGTGAGTGTGTGTTTGTGTGAGTGTGTGAGTGTGTGAGTGAGTGTGTGAGTGAATGTGTGAGTGTGTGAGTGAGTGAGTGAGTGAGTGAGTGTGTGTGTGTGTGTGTGTTTGCGTGAGTGTGTGAGTGAGTGAGTGTGTGTGTGAGTGTGTGAGTGTGTGAGTGTGTTTGCGTGAGTGTGTGAGTCAGTGTGTGAGTGAGTGAGTGAGTGAGTGAGTGAGTGAGTGAGTGAGTGTGTGTGTGTGTGTGTGTGTGTGTGAGTGAGTGTATGTGTTTGCGTGAGTGTGTGAGTGAGTGTGTGAGTGAGACACACAGCAGCCTGCAGACGCAGCACCACACGTCTTTGCTGATGCAGTTTTAGCAGCACCACCTCAGATGAAATGCTTCTCTCATAGGCCTATGTATACAGCCTGGCTCTCAGGGGAAATAAACCCCACGTCTGTCACGAGGCCGTACGCCCACAGGTCTCAAAGGGGGACCCCACTAACAGAGCCCAGGGTACCGAGAGTGTGAGCGTGAGCGTGAGCGTGTGCGTGTTTGTGTGATTGTGGAGCGAGGGGTGAACACAGGCTCGTCAGGTTACCTGTACACACCACGTCTGTTTTTGTGAATATTTATAGCACCTCAGCACAACATGGGGGGGGCGCCAGGTCACATGATAACACGCTGAGAGACAGGAAGGAACACACTGGGTCTAAAGACTTGCATGGAGCCCATTAATAAACATTAATGTGGGATGTGGTTAACTGATGATCATTCCAAAAACATCCACCTCCTCCACCTGAGATCGAGTGATGAGGTGGGAGTCCTTCCATCAGGACACACAGTTAATCCTGCTAGCTGGCCTCAGACAGACTTAAAGACAGCCTCCACTGGTGAAAACATCTACTCAAAATGCAGGGAACAGGAAATTGTGACAATCTTTCACTTCAAAAGCACTTATGGTTCGGTTATTTGCATGTTAAAAGGTGGATCTTTTGTTTACAAAGGAAATGGAGCAGTGCACTATGGGATTGTTGGCTCACTGGCCCCAGCGTCTCCCGTTTTGAGTCGTTGTTGACGTGTGGTCCCCGTGTTCATTTTCCAGCACTGCTTTACAAAGACATCTTTGCTGCTCCTAGGGAGCCCAGCGTTGCCATAGTGCCGATGTGGCTGCAGCAGCAGCCAATGGGAGGGTTGAGGGGATCACTTCATCCAATCAGAAGGTGGGCCAGTGACATTGGTTTCCCCAGGATTGGCTGAGGCTTGACCACCTGATCAAGGCTGCAGCCAAAATGGACTGTGACTCACAGCTCTGATCCAGGAGCCCACAGTGCAGTCGTGTTAGAACATGCAGAGAAACAAAGACTGTGTCTATACTCTGTATAGCACAATACCTGCAACACTAAAAACTATATCCATGACCTGGAGGCTGCTGGTTCCAGTCCCCGATGGCGAATGCCACACAGCTACATCTAAACTACAGTTAAGCACACTTCATTCTGCCAGACTAATGGTTAACTGAGGTGATACTGGACCGCCATTTTGATTTAAAAATCTCTGGACAATAATCTGCTCCTGTACACATGATAAATAAGACAATAAGCAAGAAATGCGTGGACATGGATTAAGCCAATACCATACAAATAAAGTTAATTTGTTTCATATCCCATTCATCGTCTCACATTTTGCTTCTGATATTACAAATGCAGGTCAAGGTACATTACATTACAGTTATGTAACTGACACTTTTATCCAAAGCGACAGTTGATTAGACTCCCCCCCGGAGCAATGCAGGGTTAAGAGCCTTGCTCAAGGGCCCAATAACTGCATGGATCTTATCGTAGCTACACCGAGGCTTGAACCACCAACCTTACGGGTCCCAGTCATGTACATTAGGCCACTAGGCTACAGGGTGCCCCATAGGCAGTAGATGCCAAGCGGTTTATAGTTGGTATAGGGAAAAAAACAAATAATTAACAAACAATAATAACTCATTTGTTGGAGCAGATAATATAGAGTAAGCAATACATGACTGTACCTCTATAATTTACACAGCACAAACACACATCTGAAAATGCCATTCTTTCACAGGTAACATATGCCTCGAGGAGAGATCAATATTCAATCAAACGCAGCATTCTGTAGAGGGAAAAAAAACATCATTTATCCACCATTTACTGTAGGTTCAGCCAGACGGGCACTCGCAATTACCGGACTCCTTGTGTAAGCTCACTCTCTGGACATCGGCTTTGGGGGTGGGCCGTTTAAAGTAATGGCCAAAACCATCTTTACAGCATGAAGCCATTTCACCATTCCAGCAAGCACCGTTTCAACTGGCTAATCTCAGACAATAAACGGCCCACGCGGTTAAAGAACTGCCGCAGAGAAGACATTTCTCCAAGAATAACAATTTACCAGCCTGCTCTTTGTGCCACTAGACTAGACTGCCACTAGACTTCCATCTTGGAAAAAGAAATCCAATACCTCTCAACCGCACGGATTGGCTGGCTGTAGAAGGGAGGGAGGGAGGGAGGGGGGGGGGGGGCAAGGCAGCCAATCGGCTTTGTGAAATGAAACGAAGAGGACTTGGTTGACATTACATGGGCTACAGATACAGTTCTTGGGTTTTGAAAGAGGAACACAGACCAATGGGTCTTTAAAAATATATATATGCTATCCATATTTGCTCCTCAGAAAGACCAAGTGTCCCTTTAAGCAGCCAAAGCACTGACAGAAATAGACTACATTTAAATCCCCATGAACACACAGTCCGCTATCCTATTCTAGAGACAGTGGAATGAAATGTAAACGGTGTAAATTGCGTACAGCACAATTTAAAAAAAATCCCTCCTGGATAGAACAGCATCTGTCCAAATGCCAACATGTACAATTGAATTACAGAATTAGCAGAATTGTTTCACATTAACGCCTTGAACATAGGCCCTGATTGTCTATGATGACTTTCTATATGAACATGCTAATTACATGACTAACAGGTTTAACATCCCTGCTGAAATCGGTGAAATAACCACGACAGCGAAGAGTCTTTCTGTGGATATTAATTTCCAGCTCAGTGATGCGCAGATACAGCAAGGGATGTGGCACATCACAGAGGCACAAGCTCATCCGGGAGCTCAATATGAGACAAAATTCAACATGAAATAAAACGCACTGGAAGATTTGCGGCGTGGCGGAGAACATGTCACCCGCTCCTCAAAGCCTGGCTCTCCTCATCTGTCGCCTGACTTCAAGCCTCCCAGCATGCTTCACTCGTTAAAGAAAAAAAAAAAAAAAAAAAAGATATAAGCCTACATTTTTTTAAAATTCCAAAAGCAATTTCATAACATCTGCGTCCTCCGCAGAGAAGAGGGAAGGAGGCGGCGGTGCTTTCATTCAAGTGAGCGGTGAGCAACACTGCAGAGACCAAAACAGGTGCACTCTTCTTCTCTACAACGCTTTCTGCCTGGAGTCCAGTCTCTCTCCAGGCCTTTAAGAGCCGCCATTACTGCTGAAACCATCGGCCCCTGACTACCGCCTGGCCCTTATGACTCAATGACCCCCGCAGGGCCAGGAAAGATGTCAAAAGACCTGCTGTGTCTGTAGGTTTAACTTCAGTCCTGGAGGGCCGCAGTGTCTGCAGGTTTAACTCCAGTCCTGGAGGGCCGCAGTGTCTGCAGGTTTAACTCCAGTCCTGGCGGGCCGCAGTGTCTGCAGGTTTAACTCCAGTCCTGGAGGGCCGCAGTGTCTGCAGGTTTAACTCCAGTCCTGGCGGGCCACAGTGTCTGCAGGTTTAACTCCAGTCCTAAAGGGCCGCAGTGTCTGCAGGTTTAACTCCAGTCCTAAAGGGCCGCAGTGTCTGCAGGTTTAACTCCAGTCCTGGAGGGCCGCAGTGTCTGCAGGTTTAACTCCAGTCCTGGAGGGCCGCAGTGTCTGCAGGTTTAACTCCAGTCCTGGAGGGCCGCAGTGTCTGCAGGTTTAACTCCAGTCCTGGAGGGCCGCAGTGTCTGCAGGTTTAACTCCAGTCCTGGAGGGCCGCAGTGTCTGCAGGTTTAACTCCAGTCACTGCAGCCCTCCAGGACTGGAGTTAAATCACAGAGCCCTGCAGGCTTTGTATAGAGTGTAGCCCTGGCCCACCAGGGACCAGATGCGATTGGCCAAGGGAGATCAGTTACTCTCACACGTGGGTGACATCGTCGCATAAGTCAACAGCAACGACAACAGTAATATACTTAATTTCAAAACTAAGACAAGTTGATACATGAGTCAGCAGTTCAGATGATGCAAGTGAAATAAGTAATAATACAAACAATACAATATTACAATAATAAATCATATTGTTTACTGAGTGCGTGAGTGAGAGAGTGGGAGAGTGAGAGAGTGCGCCCGTCAGTGAGACTGGGTGAGAGCAAGCGAGCGGTGTTCAATCTGCACTTCGTTGTACGTCGCACTGGATAAGAGCGTCTGCTAAATGCCTGTAATGTACTGTAATGTAATGAGAGAGTGAAGATGATTGAGAGAGTAGGTGAATGAGTGAGTGAGTGAGAGTGTGTGTGTGTGAGAAGAGTGAGTGAGAGAGTGTGAGAGTGAGTGAGAGTGAGAGAGTAGAAGAGTGAGTGAGAGTGGGTGTGAGAGTGTGAGTGAGCGAGTGAGAGAGTGAGTGAGAGTGAGAGAGTGAGTTAGAGTGTGTGAGAAGAGTGAGAGTGAGAGTGTGAGATTAGAAGAGTGAGTGAGAGTGGGTGTGAGAGTATGAGTGAGAGTGAGAGAGTGAGTTACAGTGTGTGAGAAGAGTGAGAGAGAGTGAGAGAGTAAGAATGTGAGCATAGGAGAAGAATGAGTGAGAGTGAGTGAGTGAGTGAGTGAGTGAGTGAGTGAGTGAGTGAGTGAGTGAGAGAGTATGTGAGAGTGTGTGTGAGAGTGAGAGAGTGAGTGAGAGTGAGTGAAACACACAGCAGCCTGCAGACGCAGCTGAAGAAAGGCTCTCACTGAGCTCTAAACTGTTTTCCCATCAACACGCCGCTCCAGACAATCCCCCCGCTCCGGAATTACAGCCTCGGCTCAGCACAATCCCTCCTCTCCCTTTCAGGGCACAATGGAGCTCCGTAATTACGCCAAGCGAAGGCGGGATTCTCCTTCATTCCCCTCGCCAGCCACACACAGAGAATCTGCAGCTGGAGAGCGTCAGTTTAATATAAATAAATAAATAAATAAACAAACAATAAAATGGGTGGCTCATCCCGTTAAAGCTCTGTTCCAGTGTGGACGGGCTCTCTGGTCTGGTAGTTAAAAAAATCCCTGCACTAGAACATTGTCTAGAGTGCCAGTTTAAAATAAATAAATCAAAACACAGCAGCCGCTAACCCTTTCAGTCCCAAGAGTGCCATACGGCACTCAAGCGTAACTTCCTGCTATAGTACTGTTTTAGGCCCTATTAAAACGTGACTAAATTTTCTCAACCAAAGCGAAAAAACCCCTTGGGATTTCATATTGGGCTCGGGACTGAAAGGGTTAACCTAACGGCCTACCCGCCGAGTGCCACTCCAGTCAGGTCTGAGCACGCCTCTGTGTGAGAAAACGTGTCCTACGTGTTGCTGCCCCGCCCCAAACGAGTGAGCTCCCGGCCCCTTTTCACACGGCCAACTCCAGTGCTACACACCAAGCTCCTTCACAGATAGCACCAACAAAATTCTCAAATGTTCTGAAGACATTACCCACAAATTGGAAGGTACACCCGTTCCCCATCAGTCAAACACATAATAAAAAAGGAAAACTCTCATCTTTTGTCATCTCTCAAAAAGAGAGTGCTTCCTTAGAAAGCTTTCAGGGAGATCGGGATAGACACCCAGATGCGACATTCTGTGGCAGAAGGCATTTTTAAGACGCTCAAACAAACAGCAGTGATTATTCACAGCTCCGTAAACTGGAGTAGCAGCAGTTCATTACACGTACCGTTAGCAGATCTGAAGTAGGATTTTAATGTGTGTTTTAGCTTCCTGGGTTCCACACAAACAGCTCCTGCCCTGGCGTTTGCATTTGCCAGAGGATTCAATGCCACACACGGGACACCTTGTATGGTATAGCATAACTAGTCCAACTTGTACATTATAGCGGACTAGTTGGGTTGACTCATAGGGTATAGCAGGCCAGTTGGGTCGACTAGTAAGGTATAGCAGGCCTATTACACTGGATCACACGGTTGTGAAATAAATATCCATCATGGTTAACTGCAGTATGTTCCACTTCTGTAAGGGTGTATCTGTGCATTTGTTGGTGGGTCTGTTCACATGCATATGTGTATGTGTGTGCACGTGTACACATGCAACAATCCTCCTTCGTCCTCCTTGTGCTCACTAGCACAATGATCCAATAACGATGTCCTGCCCAAGAGCATTCCAACACTCGGCTGATCCATGCCCATAGAATTCCCACCCCAGAGAATTCCAGCTAACAGACAACACCAGAAAACCCATGTTTATCATCCTCCTGATGACGGATAACAAGCCCGAACATGTTTGTTGAATGTTATTTAGTCTCCATTTTGACAAGCATTTGAAACAGGGCCTTTGCCCAAACTTTGCTCCTTGAAGTGCAGTTCCTTCACCATGAGTTTCAACTGCCAGGAGGAATTTACCTGTGATCAAGATGTGTCAATGGTGTACTGTAAGTACACAAGAACCACTATTTATACCTCACAAAGTTATTACCAGTTCATAAAAAAACGCAGGGGGTCTATTATGACAACACACATAAAATATGCTAAGAACCGTAAAACAGCAATTAAATTATGAAGATTATTATTTTATTTTTTTTACTTTTTGCGAGACAACTCACTGGTGCGAAGCAACAAATGAATATCATCCTGACTGCAAATAACTCCAAATTATTTTATTTCCTGTCTCTGCAATTCAGACAGTTACGGTTCCAGAAAGTTCCATGAATATAACCCGGAGGCAGAGATGGGCTTCTTTATTTGGGTCTTGAAGAAGAAGTTTGTCCTCTGCATTCTTGGCAATGATAGGGCAGAAATGTTCTTGCCGTACTGCCCTATTTTTGAAAAATGTATCTTTGTCACTATCTTGGCTGTGTCCTTAATTTGGTTTGGCCATTGTGTTCTTGAAACTTGGTCACAGCTGGAGAAAAATCACAGCACACAATTACAACATCAGCCCGCACCATAGCCAATCAAAATGAGTTTTACAAATGCTACACAGCATCTATATATGTTTCTTTTACATCACGTGAATGAAAGATGCCGTGTCTGGGACATCATCCACGTGCTTTGCCGGAGCATTCAAGTGTGTGATTGGACAATGTCTGTAAACAGCCTAAGCACCCAAGTGTATGATTGGATATCATCTGTAAAACGTTTAAGCATCCAGGTTTATGATTGGACATCATCTGTATAGCGTTTAAGCATCCAGGTGTATGACTGGATGGGGCTCATAATAATAAATCATTTGTTATTTAGCTGACACTTTCATCCAAAGCGACTTGATCAGACTAAGCTGGGGACAATCCCCCTGGAGCAATGCAGGGTTAAGGGTGTCTCTTAGGGGCCCAATAGCTGTGCAGAAATGATTGTGGCTACAAAAGTGCTTGAGCCTCCAACCTTCTGGGTCCCAGTCATGTACCTTAGCCATTAGACACAGGCTGCCAAAAAACACAGCATTCTAGTCAAAGCCAACCTTTCCAACCCAGGTGCCAGCATATCTCCAGTACGCAAATGAGCCGAATCCACAGAAAACACAAAAATAACCATTTATATTTACTCTTCTTTGGTCAAAAGATGTTTATTAGCTATTACAAGAACACTGTGAAAAAACCTAGCCTTATTCTACCATATTTTTGCCTGCCTGGCAGTGGCTGTGGCCACTGAATCGGCTGAATTTTTGAGAGATCGCAGGCCGGTAATAAGCTGCTCTCCTCCACTACAACACCACAACAGCTCCTAAATTTACCGTCAGCACTTACTTTATGATATAGCTCCACAGACGCATGCCAGATCCCTGCCTGTAACAGAATGCAACTCAAACTGAAATATGAGGCAGAATAAACAGCCAGGAGAAGCCCCGCAGACCTATGGGTAATATGCACAGAACTGCCTAAGCTTTGAACACACACTGAAACACACCCACAGGCAATCACAGACACACAGACACACACAGCATGCGTGTACTCCACCTGCTCAAACCTCAAAAGACAAAGGATAATTCTTGGTGGGCTCATATTTTGTTTGGCAGATTCACATAACCCCTCAGGTATATTGAACTGCTTGCACTTGCTGGGCTGGAATGTGTCACTGAAATGTGTTGGTGTCAGTGAAGTGTGTTACTGCAATATGCCTCTGCAGTGTGTGACTATAGAGTGTCACTGCAATGGGTAAGACCAAATGAACAGCAGTCATTGATCAGATTTCCTCTCAGCCGTATTGATGGCTGTAAATCTGCCTCCTTTCCTCTGACCAAAGCAGCTGAGAAACACAAGTCAGTGATTAATGCATTTCTAGCAACATAGCAACAGAGAACCAGCACTGTCTGGCAGCCCTGAAGACAAATGCATTAAAAAACAAAACAACATTAAAAATGAATATGATGCAAAATTGCATTGTGAGTTACATGACCCTAATGGATCACGTACCGCAGCCATATTCACTGCACTGCTCACTCACTCACCCAAAGAATAAACGACTCTGTAAGACAGCCGTGAAGTGTATGACTAAACAAACGCAAAGACACTAACAAAACAAAGTACAGGCCAATGTTCGTATACTGCATTATTTAGATAATATTTTAAAAGCTTAATCCCGACTAATCCCGGCAAAGGCCTAATGCGGTTTCGGAGGCACGTCACAGAGGGAGGAGGCAGGACACGACCGTACAGACCTCCTCAGTCGGCGGAAAGGTACATGACTGGGACCCAGAAGGTTGGTGGTTCAAGCCCCCGTGCAGCCACAATAAGATCGGTGCAGCTGGTGGGCCCTTGAACAAGGCCCACATTAATCCAGGGGGGATTGTCCCCTGTTTAGTCTAATCAAGTGTAAATTGCTTAGGATAAAAGCGACTGATACTAATAACTGTAATGCCATGTTCTAATTCGCCTTTCCAATGGTGTTCATTCTCCCCAGAGTGGAAATAGGTAAGGAACAACTGTGGCTGAAGCTCCTGCCCCTTTGCCCCATCTGTCCTTAAGTGCCCCTTTCCTCAAGAAAACAGCATCGGCACCACAAAACATTGATGTATGGTGCTGGGTGAAATCATGGCAATGTGTTGGGCAAATCTCCACAAACCCCGTAAGAAACTGCCACCTCCCCATCCCCTTCAACCAACACCTTGATAAGCAGAATCAGGTGCGTTCGAGCTGGGCTGAAACAAAAAACCTGCACCTACATCAGTCCTGGACACTGGACACCCCCGCCTTGAAGTGACACGGGGCTAATTGTGCAAAAGGCATTCCTAAAAATCTTCTGCAATTTGAATTTGCTGAATAAATATCTACAAGGTCCAAGAATATATTTCAATTATGAAAGTTAAGTAGCTTCAGTACTAATATTTCTACGGTATGAATAATTCATTATCATTAGCATTGCCATAGACATTAAGATCTCTTACAAAAAGGCCAGTCGACTGATCACTTGAAGAGTCCTTGGCTGAGACTCAAATGGTCCTCTAGTTCCCTATAAAGTGGACTAGCTATGATGTCAGCCGATTTCGAGCAACTGGCTGAACCCTGTTGAGATGCAGCGATTATCTCTAGTCCATGCAATGTCACAGGGCTACTTTGACCAAATTAACTGCTGCAGATTCCTGTTACACCAAATTCTCACACTCATTTCAGTTTGTTTTTATAAAATGCTGTTCATTTGCGGGCCCATCTGATACCCACCCCCTTCTGAAAAGGTAAATAAAATCTCTAAAAGAAGTAGTAGGTGCAGAGATCCAACAGAAGTACTAAACCACACTAATAACTAAATCATGAAGTACTCACACAACTATCCCTGGGATTGTGTCTCAGTTGGATAATTAATGCCCACCCCTGTCATTTTATCACTTCAGATTACCATTCATTTGCTCCTCCCATAACTTCGACCCCCAAGCACATACCTCTCAGCTCCCAAAACCCAAAGAAAGCCACTCAGAGATATACCTTATTTTGACATTATTTAACTGACATTTTTATCCAAAGCGACATACAGTTGCTGTTTATCCTCCTGGGAGGAATTAACCCTCTGGGTCCCAGTCATGTACCTTAGCCACTAGGCTACAGGCTGCCCCCTTGTTTCACGCACTTACACATGAACTCCGTTCAGCTGTGGTGGAAAGACTCTCATAAGGTGTAGACAGCAAAACAAAGAGTGGTGATGAGCCCTTAACACCGATAATAACATTACCTTTGATTCGGCGGCACAAAACCAGAACGCTTTGAGATGCATGCTTCCAGTGTGGAGAGCATCGTAAACGTCGCTGTGATCTCCCACGCCTGACTGCCACTGATAAAACCATGTTTAAACTGCGCTGTTCTGCAGTTGATCAGAAGTCAACACCGCAGCAAGAAACAGTGGGATTCTGTGAGTTTTACAGTGGAGATATTCCGCTCTCCAAAACTTAATTCCTGCACTACTGTCAGTCCAGAGGAACTCAGCAGTAAACCTTAACCCTGCCACCACGCATCACTGCTCATTAGAAGTCACTTCATCCAGAGTACCTTGGGACACTTGGCCCGTTTCCATGGTTTCACTACATCCTGATTCACTGCCATTATAGAGGCATAGTTCTAGAGACTACACTTTCATGCATGTTAAGCATCTACAGTGCTTAAACATATTCAGTTGAAACCGGAATTAATATAAAATCATTTTTACATTTGGTGATTTACTGGTGATTTGCTGGGGTCCCCAGACCTCGTCCTGGGGAGCCACAGGGTATGCTGGGGTCCCCAACCCTCGTCCTGGAGAGCCACAGGGTCTGCTGGGGTCCCCAACCCTGGTCCTGGAGAGCCATGGGGTCTGCTGGGGTCCCCAACACTGGTCCTGGAGATCCACAAGGTTGCAGCAACATTTTGTTTAACCCCTTATGAGTGGATGCGACACGCTGCACGTTACATCTCCCTGAACAGACGGATGCGACCATAATTTATGCTATCGACGATAACCACAGTGTATGTCGGGGGGGACAACAGAACATTAATGAACGTTCTGCGTTTTCAGAAGAGCAACACTGTAGCTGGACTATAAACCGCCTTTAAAGGGCTAACGACAGGTTCCCCTTGCTCAGTTTTAGGGTGTTCAGGCAAGAAAGTACCGGAAGGGTACTGTGCCATCCATCAAACCAACAATGCACCTTCATCCTGGTGTGACACCAAGTCAGTTCTGCAGTCAAATGCAAATGGAAAAAAACCGTTGATCTTCAGGAACAGTTTCCCACTCTCAGAGACCGACTCTGTCCTCGAACTTCATATTAATTCCTGGTCACAAAACTTTCCAAAATTTTCTTATTTTTCTAGAGAAACAAAATTAGTGGTTAACCATCTCATGTTTTTTTGGGGGTTTTTTTAAACGAAAGCAGCAAACCAAAATTACAGACTGCATTGCCACACCAGGACTGTCCATTTCCTTTTCATTGAACACAATCCTCAACAATCCACTTAGTAACTTGATCGCGCCAATACTGCGGCATGCAAAACCAATTTAAGAGTAGCCTACACAGCATAATGCAGCTACCCTGCTAGAAGATTCCATTCAAAGTGTAATATGAAAATATGAAATATCCTTCTTATGACTGGTGGCTGAAATACATTTATAATAACAATATAACAATAACATAATAGTACAATAATTTGTTATTTAAGAGAGAAAGCCACTCAGAAAAATACCTTATGCTTACACTTTCATCCAAAGCAACTTACACTTGATTAGACTAAGCAGGGGAGCTTGGTGCAATGCGGGGTGAAAGGCCTTGCTCAAGGGCCCAACAGCTGTGTGGATCTTATTATGGCGACACAGGGGGTTGAACCACAAACCTTGCAGGTCCCAGTGATGTACGTTAGCCACTTGGCTACAGGCTGCCCCCAATTTGAAGACCAGGAGGGCCTGCATTCACAGGATTGCCTCACAAGCACCAATTACAACCCACCCCCTCACTCTGCTCTCAGGTCAGTCTGCAGCGGTCTAGAACAGACATGCCAAATGTCACTTTAAACCCCGACTCCTTCCCAACAAACCAGAAAGGTAACAAGTACCACCCAAGGGGAAATCGGTTAGTCATGTCCCAAGATTATTATGCAATAACACTATGAGGAGTGCCTTACTGATGTGATACTGGCAGTGATGCGCTGCAGTCGCAGGCACGAAGCCGATGATCAGCCAGTATCACACGGTACAGCACGACTTTGAGCGCATTACATCAATTATACAAGACTTTTACTAACACTTATAAATTAAAAAGAAAAAAAAGAAAAAACACAGAACGATACGGTAACTCAGATTCAGACTTTTTCTATTATGCCGTTTTGATGACAGAACGGAGTGCTTCTGAAGTGTTGCTAGGTTACGAGTTACTATCACATCACAGGTTATATCTCCGATACAACAAATCAAACAAACATAAACATAGCAGATTGGTAACAGCGTTCTGCCAAGTCACGAGTGACATTGTGAGATAATGCAACTCCCTGGAATGTCTCTCAGCCAATCACAATTGCGAGGTCGGAAAAAACTGTTGTTTAATTAATAATAAATGAGTTTGGCTATTCAGTTTAGCCTGGCAGGCTAATCATGAAACCTACTAGGGAAGGAGCTACCATGAGCAGTCAATCACTGGCTTATCTGAACCAATTAAAAGTGCCCACACTGATTGTGTGCTCTGATTGAACCACACTGGTTCAAAACAGTGTGTCTCAGATAGATAAAGGTAAATGATGCTTTATCCAAAGCTCTCATTCACCAATAAACACACACGCACACTCACACACCAACAGTGATAGGCTGCCATGCAAGGTACCAATCAGCTCATCGGGAGCAATTGGAGACAAGGCATTTTGCTCAGGGACACTTCGACACACCCAGGGTGGGGGATCGAATCAGCAACATCCTGACTGCCAGACCACCGCTCTTACCTCCTGAGCTAAGGTAGATTGAGCGGTGATAGTGACCTCTTCCCCATCACTGCTCAACACAAGTGCGTAACACCAGGGACAGGCAGCGCCCCCTGCTGGCAAATGGGCACAGCAGCTCCCCCTGCTGGTAAGGGCTGAGCATGCAGGTGTGGCAGGATTAGCTGAGTCACGGCCAGCATACTGCGGGCTGGCTCCCTGAGCAGGTAATGTCCCCCATTCATCAATGAAGAGCTGAGGCACTGAGGCAGAGCGAGTGCCAGACACACAGGGGCTGGAGGGGGAGGCAGGGGGGCACGTGTGTGTTTGTGGGGGGGGGTTATACAGGATGGGCTGTAGAATGTCCAAAAATAAATTAATAAATAATAACATAAAAAATTAAAAATACTTATTTGGCAGAGAGCAGCAGAGTGCAAGTGAGAGAGAGAGAGAGGGAAGGAGAGAGGGGTAGAGAGAGAGAGAGATGGAGAGAGAGGGAGAATGTGAGAGAGAGAGAGAGAGAGAAGTAAAGACAAATGTAAAAAGAGAGGTAGAGATAGTAAAGAGCAGAGAGATAGCAAGAGAGGACTTACTGCAGCCACATAAAACTGTGGGGAAGTATGCATGTTATTAACACGGTTCCAAAAAAACGACTCTGCAATCCATCAGGAATGGGGGTGTGTGAGGGGGGAGGGGGGGGGGGGGGGGGGGAGGGAGAGGGGGGGCAGTTGGCTATCCCCACACAAGGGTATCCCTCCAGAAAGGCAAGCCCAGGGAGAGGCACACTGGGGCCGCTGTTGGAAAAGTGAAAATTATGACCAGGAGGTTGCCGGTTCAAATCCAGGTCAGACACTTCTTCTGCAGCTTATAAAGTAAACATCTACCAGAATAGTAGCAGAGTAGCCTAATGGATAAGATGTGTGCCACTTGAAAAAAACACATGACAAATGACCTTTCTAATATTATTCATTTTAAGATTTTTTATATTTATGTCAAATGCAAGATACAAAGTATGCAGGAAAGCACACCAAAACAATCTTCCCTGTGCTGTACATTACACAATAATTCTATAAAAATAAAAATAAAAATAATACCTACATAGTCCGTACTGTGTGTATTAGAAGCCTGAAAGTAGGCTATCTTTCTTACATTTTTCCACATGGAAAGCTTAATATCAATATCTAGTTCTCATACCGCTGAAATAAATAACGCCTTTCATCTTCCACATTGCCTGAAAGTAATGTGACTTATTCCCTTAAAAATAAACGATTCTTTACAACGGTCATATGGGCACAGCAGCTGGCTACAGCTGTGGGGTGATGACTTCGCGAGTTATTGTGAGGAGTCGGTGCAGTCTCTGGGAATCACAATTCAGTTTTGCAAAGTCTGATATGCGGCATGTCATGCCACACAAACGAACGATAAACCACGAAGACGTAAAACTACGGTACAAGGCGTTTGCCTTGTACCGTTCATTACTGCGAACCACAACACAACACGCTTGATCCAACACACATTTTAAGACTGCCTGGTCATATTCCTACAGGCATTTTGTTGTGGGCTTCTGTTGCAGCTACCGCAGTAGGCTACATTAAGGAAGATCTATAGGTTGCACTATATCGACACTAGCCAACACTTCTAGAAATGTACAGGCTACGGACAGAGAACTGATGCGAGAAAATGTCATCGTAGCCTTTAAGCAAGCTTTTCACACGTCGCTAGAAGCAAATGTCTTGATATCAAATTACTAAATACCTTCTGCTTAAATAAAGGTATCCAATCTGTCATATGACATTTAATACTATTCTCTCCGTTTATAAAGAAAATAAATTGCAAAAAACAACATGTTTATTTGAAACGGGGTTATTGCAAGGCATAATACTGTACAAGTTACCAACCGTGCCCACACGATCAATGTACAGTCGAACAGTGGATTGTTAAAACTTGGATCACCAAAGCTACACGGACGAGAAAATGTTCGCATGTTGATCTAGCCGTGAACATTCTCCGGTCATCCACCGTAGCGACAATAAAACCTCACAAAAAATAACAATAAATCCCTACAAAAAAAATGAGCTAGGCTACAGCAACACTTGGCCAAAATGCTCGCAGGCAAACGTAGGAAGTAGCCTCAACTCAAAACCATCAGACGGCGCGCAATGCACGCCAAGACAGAGACCGTTTGAAACGATGCGTCCAACAGCATGATAAACGGTAATGAAAAACAGGTAACCATAAACCCAGATCACTATTTTAACAACACCACAAACTCGATGGATGATAATCAGCTAAGTAGCCTATATCTACTAGCGACAGATACCAATACCAATATTACCAGCTACACCCTTTTTTACTATGCAATCCGTTTTTCTTTAGACTGCACTCACAACAGCCAGCTCGCTATTAACTGTGGCTACAGCAGTCGTGACTTGAAACTTGACAGCTTTCAATTGTACCTTATTGATGCATCGTTCACACTTGCAGTGCAATGCAGCAAAGTATGATACAACTCACATTTCACCATCCTGTCCGTCGTTGATAACTTCGGCTCATCATTCGGCTTATTTTCTGACATTTCCAAGCGTGGTGTTTCAATCAAATTTGAGCTGCTGCTGAAAGCGATCCACTGAAGTCCTTGTGCACCAAACTTTTACCGTTCCCCAAGTGGGAAGCCGCCGTTATCTCACCAAGGTCTTTCAGCCTGGGTATTGAAAGATACTAGCAAGTACTGATACAAATGTATACAGACCAAGGTCTTCCAGATTTACTGTTCCAACTGTCTAAATTTCTGTCTCCAACGCTGAGCGCAACCTATCTTTACAGCGCGAATAGATCCGCCTTCTCTCGAGGTCGACCCCGTCGATTGGAGACGTAAACTTCTTTTTCGGTCCAGGAAGCCTTCCCCTGTACGCGTACGGACGCACCAAATGTCAATCTAACTCGCCTGCGTATATTTCAAAGAGATAACGCCTTTCGTGGGCAAACTGAACGCACTGTGGTGTTGCGATATAACATGCGTTTATGAAGAAAAAAAAACAGATTCTAAGCCTATGAGACGACAGAAGTAGCATATTTAACAGGTTGACTGGGGGGTGTTTAACTGCAGGCTCTTGTCGCCTGTTGTTGTGGCAGTGAAGGGGGTGAGGGTCGGAGGTGGAGAGGGCTGCGCAGACAGAATTAACTTGGGCGACGAAAAAAAAACCGAACACGAGTCACGACACATAATAAAATCACGAACGCAGTGCAGATCGTAACTGCCTGTCTTGATGTATGTGTGACGCTAGCCCTGGGTATGGCCTCGGCGAACGGTTTAAAAGCCTTGAAATGACCGGATGCTAACGTACCAACGTCGTAGCTCTTGATTCACAAAGTAGGCTAACCTAACATAGTCCTCAAACAGTATGTGTAAACAAATACTCGCAACATAGGCTATGGTAAAAAGAGAAGTAGTTGGGTTATTGCGCAACAATAAACTGGCAGACCTCCAACAAGTTGTTAAATGATGGTTTACATTTTGTTCTCTCTCACATCGCGGTTGCTTAAGTGTAAAATATTGGGCACAGATGTAATCCACAACGCAGACAATTTTATCGCTTAATACTGTGGTTCTCAACAGGGGGGCCACAGGGCCCAAAATGGAATGGCCAGGGGGTCCTTTAGAGACATAAATAATAATTCAGCCAAATAAATAACACAAAGCAAGCAATTAACAGTATATCAGATATGATAACCATTTTAATTTCTGTAGATGTCACACTTTCTTTCTTTTGGTGTTTGCTCTGAAATTATTCTGTTGAATGGAATACACTTGACTAACTGCATTGGAGTGTTTACCACAGGTTTAATAGAATCATACAGGTACAAGGAGGTACAGTAGGTCCTCTTCGGTGTTTAGAGACTTGCAGGGTATTCTTATTTTATTCTTATTTTTTCAGGTACAAGTCCTCCTAACTCTTGTTTTCTGAGAGCTACTGTACCAGCAAGTGCAATTCTGGGAGAGAAAAAAAAACCTGAAATAAATGAAAAAATAAATAAACAAAAAGGAGGAGGCATTGAAGAAGCTGATGTCATGGCATTGCAGTTGCGTTGATTGACTTTGGCTTCCTTCCTTGGCAATTTATTTGAAATCCACTCCAAAGTATTTCTACAGACACACCCAGCTGCAACAGACTCCTGTACATCCTGCACAATTCATGCGTGCCACCCCCATTTGTCCTTTTAAAAAGCCTGTATTTATCACTGACTTTGGTACATTTTCAACTGAATCCAAGGCAAACGACCTCTCAGAAGCCCTTGTACTACTAGAAACCATGTTCAGTACAGTTTCCTAGCCGAATGTACAGAATAAGCTGGCTAGACATAACTGAAACCTGATTGGATGGGGCCAAACAGTTTGGTAAAAAGAAAGAAAATCAAGGCATTTCAGTTTCTCCAAGGCAAATACATTTCTCATTTGGTAATGTCCATGATGCGCTGGGGCCATAAATTAGTCAAATGTAATGTTTTTTTTCTAAACACAGTATGGTCCTACAAAAGTTATGTTGTATGAATCCAGAATATATTTTGCATTATATAGGCTGTCATGTAATCCAACCCACTATCTCTCAAACACTATCTCTCAAACACTATCTCTCAAATACATGGGCGAAATTGGCTCAGGAGGTAGCATCCTAGTTTGATACTGGTTTGATCCCACCCTGGGTATGTAGAAGTGTCTCTGAGACAAGACACCTGAGCATCAATTGTAAAGCACTTTGGATAAAAGCGCTATATAGATGCCAACCATTACTATACACATTTTTGATTTTATTTCTATTTATCAATCCTTTTTGTTCCTTATGATTTCAGTGTGATTCTTGTGTTTGTGATCACAAGGCCCGCACTTTAAACATATTTTGCAAGAAGTACATGTACTATGGACAAAAAGAGCAAAAGACCACATTAAATATTAAGTGAGAAATAAAGCTCAAGTTCTTTTCAAGGCTACATACTCCCTCAGAAAACTGAAATAAAAAAAATATTTTTGGGAAAAAGATACATTTTCCCTTTGGCACAGAAAATACTTCAGCCTGGTTCTTGTAATAAACCTAACTATTATAAAGTGTCAGACATTCCTCATACAGGACACATTATAGGAGTCAGATGGGACACAGGGAAGGACACTACAGCAACATTTCCGAAATACTTTGGAAAGTAGAAGCACTGTATGTCGTATTGATCAGTCAGTACAATTTCTCCACTTGTAAAGTTTCTCCACTTTCCAATATGGAGCCCATTACATTTGATCCATTCCCTTCACAAGATTTTAGATGACTGCTCCGACCTCCTACCTGTTGAGGGTTGGGTCTCCCAGATCTGACATGCTATGGGAATGTCTGCTGCTCTACCCACTGTGCCATCTGCTCTACCCGAAGGCAGGAACGAACGCGATGCATGCACGTGTGCAAGTCAAATGCATCCATCAAAGCTGCAAAAATGGATTTAAGTATTCAAAGTAAATTCCACTTTAGTTCAATGCCATAACACTAAAGGGAAACAAAAATGGGGAAAATAACTGTGCTATGTAATGCTATGGAGTTGAAAGACTATTTCTTCTCGCCGCCCACCTTATTGCACACCTGTGCCAATAGCTATAGATGATGGATGCATAATGGTGTCATTAAAAGTTTGAGTGCCCCGTCAGTTTGTACTTAATAACACCTCCTGTGGCAGTTTCTCAAATTGGCTTGTTTCCTGTATGCAGTGAAGTCCTCTTGTTTCTACTTTACCCATAATTCCTTACTAGCTCAAGAACTTTTGGTATCCTTGCATGCACTGCACATTGAGATCTCCCCACAGATTTTCAATAATGTTCAAGTCTGGGGTCTGTGACAGCCGTTCCAAAAGCTTCCTTCTTTGCTGAAAGTACTTATGGTTGATTTTGAGGTATGTACTGAAACATCCATTTGCAGCCAAGTCTGAGCATTCTGGAGGTTTTTGGGCAAAATTTCTTGGCACTTGCTGGAGTTCCAGTGATTCCACTGACTTTAAACACTCAAGGGATTAGTAGATACATGTTATCGGACAATTTAAATGCAATTCAATCCTCCAAATCTCTGAAGACATAATAATGCAATTGTAAAGAGAAAAGATGAAGCACAGCATATTAAAATCATTGCACACTGCCATACCTGTTTGGAGAGGCAGGCTGAAATGACAAGAAATATAGACCAAAATATGCTCAACTGACATCAATGAAATGCACGAATACAGACAGACATTTTATTTTAGTATTCAGAGATTGATTAAAACAGAAAAGTGTAAAAATTATAATGCTTTACACTGCAACCACCCATGGATTAATGTGATAGCAAATTCTAATTATTTACCGTCTTTACAAAAAAGAATGAGAGAAGCATCAACAATTGAGCTGATGCATTTTAAAAGTCAGTGGATGCTTCACAAAAACACAGTAATTTGAGAGCGTGCTGGCAGATATTGTCACTCTATTCATGGGTCTTTTGTACAGTATCATATTATTTGTTGCATAAGATATTTTATCACCAACTAACTCCTCCTCTTCCCCAACCATCATACTCCTACTGCACAAATAGTTCCTAAAACACAGGGAGATGTGTGGCATTGTCTGTAGATAGACACTTTTGTGGTCCCTTCTCTGTCTGTTACCCTTCTCTGCTTTCTGCCCATCGGAATAAAATAAGTAAATAATTTGTTATTTAGCCAACGCTTTTATTGAAAGGGACTGACAGTTGATGAGACTAAGCAGGGCTCAATCTCCCCCCTGGAGCAATGCAGGGTTAAGGGTCCAAGAGCTGGGCAGATCTTATCGTGGCTACACCCTGACTTGAACCACCAATCTTCCAGGTCCCAGTTATGTACCTTAGCCACTAGGCTATAGGCTGCCCCTGTCAAGGGAAAAAACAAGGGCAGACTCTCTTTTAAAATAAAATTAAGAGCGCAGTGACCCTGTGAAACTGTGGTAAATTTAGTTTTAGAAAACTAAACTTTGCAGCAGTTCAGTGATGAAACCCCACGCCACTGTAAAGGCATTTACACTCAGACAGGAAGCAGATCTGGCTGACATGATTTCAAAAATACTTTCTGGGGAACTGATGCTGGCCGCAGATTGTAATTAAGCCCCTGATTATGTAAGGCAAAGAAGCTGTTTACAGAGGCCTAGGAGAAGAGTGAAAGTGTGCAACTATAACAGGTGTTGCGAGCATGATAGAACAGCTCCTGCATGACATCAAGGTTTTTTAGAAAAATCAACGGACAGTTTTTACACCATGCAATGAGATAAAGCCAACATCGTAGCATCATCGGTTATTGTCACTGCACTGCACTTTGCAGCCTGTGATACTCTACTGGAGGAGAGGTTGCATTCTACCAAGCGTGAAGAGCATGTAAGATGCAAGGGCTGCTGGGTAATTTGTACTGTTAAGGCTCTGTTCCAGTGTGTGGATGAGCCCCATGGTCTGGTATCTGTTCAGGCTCTGTTCCAGTGTGTGGATGGGCCCCGTGGTCTAGTATCTGTTAAGGCTCTGTTCCAGTGTGTGGATGGGCCCCATGGTCTGGTATCTGTCAAGGCTCTGTTCCAGTGTGTTGATGGGCTCCATGGTCTGGTATCTGTTAAGGCTCTGTTCCAGTGTGTGGCTGGGCTCCATGGTCTGGTATCTGTCAAGACTTTTCTAGTTTGTGGATGGGAGGTGGTGGTAAGCATTGTTGTTTTTAGCTGGCCGTCCCAAATTGGATAGAAAGTGGGGAAAACACATTTTTTTTAAATGAATGGAGCTGTGTGTGTCATGGTTACAGTGTGGCAGAGTTTGGCTAATAAGCAGAAGGTTGCTGGTTCCATTCCCCATTGAGATGTACCCTTGAATGCAAGGTAAATGCAGGAGCTCAGGAAATGTCGAGCTGTACTATAAGTCTCAGAAGGGGTAACATTGACATTTATGAGGAGTGAACAACTGTCAATTATGTCGAAGCTGCTTTTGTGGATTGGGGTGGCCCAATGATCTTCACCACAGATATTCCCAGTTCTACAGATTTATATTCAAATATCAATATACTGCCCAAATAGTGAACTGTGTATGCATAGCATGTGTGCATAGCGTGTCATTGTTGAACTTCACTGTAATGTGTTGTTAAACCATTGGAAATTAATTCATGAAACCTGAAGGCTTGTGGTTGAAGGTTAAGCATCCATACCTAGCAAAGCTCTCAAACCTCTATCTACCAACCAAAACCTGATAATACAACAGACACCTTGCCAAAGAGAATGACCTCTGTGGTAATTCTTCTTAACATACTATTTTTAGTCTTTAGTCAACTATGGGTAAACTATACTTGTGCATTCCAGCTTGGAATTGCCAGTATATAACCAGAAGGAATCTACAAATATTGTTCAATTGGTTGTTATCCACATGCTCTGTGATTGGTGGAGCATCCCACTGGGTACTATGAGTAAGGTGACACACAGCCCTCTTGGCATAATGCGGGGGGAGGGGGGGATTAAGGAAGTGTCTTGGACTGAAGGTATGCAAGAGCTGAATATCTATTCAGTCTTCAGAATACTTTTGTTTTTTTGTCAAGTCTGGCCATTGAGACAGTAACTGACTGGAACCGGCGATTGAAGTTGGAACAAGTAATCCCCAAATCAGTGACTCCACTCAGACATTTAATTGGAGATCCCAATGTCCACAATCTAAGAGCGGAGCAGACAAGCATGTTTTCCACTTTAATTAAAGACAAATGGCACATGCTGTACATTTGATTCCAGAAGGACAAACTTGAGCTGGGAGAAATAATTAAATTACTATTTTAAGTACACACATATTAAGAACTTGCTTGAAGGCACACTTTAGTTGAATAGCTAATTGACCGTTACGACTCCTGAATGAATTTCCCATTCCTTCAGTACTGTTTTGTTTGACGGCTTTCGCTTTTATGAGGCTACCTTTGACGCTGAGAGTAAAATCTGTCACTGCATACAAATATGTTGTCAGAGGGAAAGATCTCTGGCCTCAATATAACCAGCAGGGAAAGGTAAACCTTTAATTTGCTTCACATATAAATCACCAGCACAGTTTACCTATGTTTGCTTGTGGCAAGGATATGCCAGCTTGAAAATTGACCTGGTGAAGCTGGTCATAAGCTGGCCAAGCTGGGTATGAGCTGGTCAATACCCAGCTGACCAGCTGGTCAACCAAGTACCAGGTGTTTCAAAACATAGCTTGAGCTGGTCAAACCATGTCAAGCTGGGAACTGGTCTGAACTGGTCAACCAGCTAAACCATGTTGGACTGGGAGCTGGTCTGAACTGGTCAACCACCTACCAACTGTTTAAAAACCCTAGCTTGAGCTGTTTTCTGCAAGGAATACATCATTATTTTTCTCATAGGTCATGTTTTCTTTGGTTTGTGATTAAATGGTACACTGTCAGTCTTGCCCTCAGCCAGATCATATTGACTCTTGGACCTGAAAATATTGGACTGCTGCGGTTTGGCAATAAAAGAGAAGCCAGTGAAATTACATGTAAATGTACTGCAGTAGAGACCATTGCAGCAGGAGCAGGGAATATTCTGTCTCAGCACTTCCAAGTTTATTACATTATAATACGTTTTAGTACTCCACCCACCGATTCTCTCTTCCGATCTCAGTTAAATTACAAAGGACGAACATTTTTAATCAGGCCATAAACTGTTTTTGTATTTTAGAGTAACGCATCGCATATTCTTTTGGTGCATATTGTGAAGTGGATAACATTTGTGGTTAAAGATTTAGCCTGTTATTTTGAGGAATGTGTTTATTCAAGACTTGCACAGAATCAGCACAATTACTGCAGTAAGACAATGGTGGTGAGCTCAGTGTGTGTGTGTGTGTGTCTGTGGTACTGTTGAGGGGTGGTGGGGTTTGTTTTCTCTCTCAACAAATAACGTGTTTGAAATTACGTGAACACACGGCACATCGCAGGCACGCGTTGGACTCACGCACCGCTGTATTTAATTGCCTCGTTACTGACGGGACCGTTGCCGTGGTAGCGGAAGAGAAACACGGAGGTCTGAGAAAACACTGATAAAAGCGTAATATCACAACGGAGAGGTGGGGGTCACACGGTCATCAAGAGCTGTAAAGCAATCATCGCAACCGTACGAGCGTATCTTTGTAAAATATTAGCAACAGAGCCATAAAACGGCTCCCCTCCAAAAGCAACAGTCGTTCCGGTGTTTAAGCGGCGTTTAAGTTCCCAATGTCTCCCACAGGAAGAGTTACAAACAGGAGAGGCATTTGACAGCTTCTCTAAAGAGAGATCCCCCTGACTGAGCTTCTCTCAGTCCAATCCAGGGTTTAACAGTATAATATAATTGAATATAATAAGTATCCCCCAGTTGTTTAATGCCTTAGATTCACAATGATAATGGCATTGAAAAACAATAATTTGGCAAAAGGCAGCTTAAGAATAATAATCAATCTTCATAATACACAAAGTTGTATTATACAGTAGTATCATAGCTTATAAAGCATTTAATCTATGAAGAACATTTGTACATGATGTACATTTTAATGGTTTATTCAGACTGTAATATCATTAAGTGGATATGTAGAAAAACTCTCATTTAAGTATTTGAAAACAGTCACATGAATTATCTTCTACCTACACTTTCACTGTAAAATTGAAATGTAGAACTTTTAAACAACAAAACTGAAAACACTCAGTAAGTGTTTACAGTATGTACAATATCATTTCATGCATTCAAGTTGTAAATCACTCAACTGACTCACTGCCAACGACTTACTGTAAATAGAAAAGTAAAATAAACTTCATTTGTAAGTGGAACTGCATTTATCAGCTGAAATTTACATGCACAAATAAAGTAACATGAAAGAGGCACTAAGGACTTTTTAAGTACAAAGTGATTTGATGAAAATGTACTTTATGATATTGAGTGAATAGGTGTGTTTGTGTAGCACACAGTTCAGGCCACTGTTTATAGAACAGGAAAAGCGTGCTACTATTCACAGGGAATTTCTGGAGAGTGTTTATTCATGTGCAGCATACAGGACAGAATCAGTCCATATGCATTTTAAATGCAAGCTGGTGTCCTTTGTTCTCTTTCATTCCATTTAGTTTACTGTATGTGGCTATTCCTCTGCCTCTGGTTCTCCATTTTGGATCCAGTTTTGACCTTGAACGATACCTCCAGCTGTTAATGTCTTCCTTTACTAAAATGGTAAACATAAACCTGTTTAAAGAAAGTTCACATTGTTATCCTTTGATTCAATGAACAAGCCGTGAAGTCATCCAAGGGGAAGCCAAAAACACATCTTTATTTATCTGAGCTTTTAAAGCTTAATGAGAAGCATGCACGCACGCACACACACACACACACACACACACACACACATACACACACACACGCAGGCACGCACACACACACACACACACACACACACACAGGATTAATTTGCTCACTCCTGATACACATGTAGTTATGAAACCAGCAGGAGTCACACACAAAATCCATTCATCAATTTATTCCCATAGAGATCCATTCAATTACAATGAGTTTCAGTATCGCTTATACTCTGATAATGTTAATGGGTCACAAACATCAGGAAGTCATGGCAAAGGATGTGCAACAAAGTACTAAACTTGACTACTTTCATTTACATAACATTTCTGTGTCCCAAACGTTATGAGGTGCTGAAATTGGGGGACTAGGTATAAACACTGCTGTAACTTCTACATGGTGAAACCAAACTATAAACAGGCCCTTTGTTACAATTGTGTACTTTAACCATATGCGATTTTTTTATTCTAGATTTTTATTCTTATTTTATTTTATACACAAATCTTGAATTGTGTAGTGCAGAGGCAAATAAATAAATGATGGGTCTTTGTCCCAAACATTTCCCCATCAAGTGTGATTGTTAACAGAAAATAATGAACAAGCTCAAAGCACATTAAAGACCTAACTGAGCTTGTTACTCAGCGAACAATGATATGTTCGGAGAAATGGGAAAATAAAGCCTGTTTATAATTATACAAGATAATCATGCAAAAAAATTTAAATTAATGTCTTGGGTCTCATAAGCAAACATTCATTTCACAGTGAAAACATGCCATTTACACAACTTATGTTTATGCTCCCACCATATTAGTCTTTCTGTGGACAGAAGAAACCAATAATGGCCAGAGAGTCTGTTCTGTCAATCAAATGTTGAAAATACCAAACCGCCTAACAACACGTAAAGCCATATGAGTGTGCTTGCTGGCTGCTTGGTTATGTTTGAAGCACACACTGTACTGTACTGTACTGTACGGCTCACGTGCCATTCAAGCTGAGGACCCCACCATTACATTTGTTTTGGTTGAGATGTGGGTAATTTCTTGTGAACAGTTATTTGTTTTAGCATCTTAGCGACATCGAAAGAGGACCAACAGAGTTTCCAATGGAGTAAAATCAAATGCAAGGTTGGCAATAATGTGAATAAGCAAAAAAATAAATGAAATAATAAAATCCAAAAGCTTTCTCTGAATGATATGAATTATCGCCAAAGACCTTACATTGTGGTGTTGTCTTCTCACCACACATCCTCTGTCTTTCCAGGCTTCCTGCAAAAATGGCATTTTTTATTCCAATTTTATTCAATTTAGTTCTGAGCCAATTGCTTTTGTCTGGTTATACAAATGCTGTCTCACCTATAAAAGCCACAAAAAACGTTCTAATCTTGTTTCTCCTTAAACAAACATAGTTGGACAAAAATGAATGTTGCAAATTCCTCACCTCCAAAATAAATAATACATATTTTTTTACATTGGGGATAGATGTCATTAAAGTCTCCACCTAAAATGGGGCCTATAAGCTCTACAAATACAACATATTGAAAGAAAAAGAGTCAAAGCAAATCTCTAATAGGGAATATGAGCACAAGGAGATGTCCCTAGTGGGAATGAGAGTAACTGCAATGTAAAATGAAAGGTTTTTTTTAGGTAGAATTAAGCTTACCTTTTCGAAAAGGTCAAAACGTCTGGATAAACACTGAAAACCCCACTGTGTTTCATTTCATTATATGCCTCGATGGCAAGCTCTACAACATCATGAGCTTTCAAAGGTCAGTGTTTATAAAGCTGTTTGTAAAAAAATGAGCTACATTTTCAAGTGAAAGAAAGAAAGGCCAGGGAAATATGAATCAGCTGAAGGACACGGTACTTTAGTTGTGTCTCGCAATAGCATGTACACTAGCCTACAGTAAGACTTTTTTCTCATGGGTCAAGAATTCCAAAGATCCATACAGATATAGAATTCATTTATTTAATATAAAACACAGTGTAGTCATGTTCCCATGTTCAACCAACACAGGGGAGTAAAGAATACAAATCTTTGCTCTTTTAGGTAAAACATTGCTTCTACTTCACATTGTTGATTGAGATGAAGGTCCAGGTCCAAAGAACATTTACAGCTTGGAGGACAATTTATACACCCTGGGAAAATTATTTTCTTGGCAGGACTGTTTTACAGATAATTGATTCTGAAGACCTGAGAAAATTGTTTTCATAGAGAGAAGAGAAAAGGTATTCACTTTCCCGATAATGTGTGTTGGGATTTTCATTGTCAATACCCAATAATTACATTCTACCCTCCTAATCTTCCTCCTAAAGCTAAAAAGAGTAGCATTCTAACCATTGGTTTCAGGCTATTTGCACAGGGTACCATTTCAGAATGCTTGATACATACAGAGTTGTTCATTCACACATTTATTATATAATACAAAATGTTCTCAACAACAAGTTGGCCTTACTGTGCTATGATGGTGTTAGGATTTTAGATAAATATTTATGGAGCTCCACCAAACCAATTGTGTTGTGCATTACATTATACTACATTAGACTAATGTCAGTCTGAACTAAAGTATTTTGTTTGTTTTGCTTATCATTACACCCTCTATTTGATGTGAGCCATTCAATTATATGTACTATGGTAAAATTCAACACATTTTCAACGACTGACACAAACATTGATACTGACTATTCAACTGAATCTTTTGTTGGATCAGCAGTATTTTTTTGGCAACAGAAGGGTTTTTAACAACTGGACTTTGGCTTACTGTGTTGGACAGGCTGCATTATTGGCCATAAACATCCAGCAAAATGTTCAGTGCAAATTCAACTATATCAGAGATTTACAGTAACAGTCCCAGACATTGGAAATTCAGCTCTATCAGAGATTTACAGTAGCAGTCCCAGACATTGGGAATTCAGCTCTATCAGAGATTTACCCTAACAGTCCCAGACATTGGGAATTCAGCTCTATCAGAGATTTACCCTAACAGTCCCAGACATTGGGAACTGCATCACGGTGCAGACAATGTGCAATTTTCATTTCATCCTTAACTTTAAAAAAATGGAAGACATTATGTGTAAACATTTGAGATGGATGTTATATGGTGGCTTTTGGATGCGAATCTGTGCAGTAATTACATACGCCTAGCACTGTGGCATGCCTCAGTCAGAACACAGTCTCCATTTACTGTGGCTACTCTGGTTTATACAGAGCTCATTGCTTAGACAGGTGTGAACGTACAAAGAAACAGAAGTCAGAAGGTATTCATGCACAATGTAAGTGCAAGTGCAGTTACCAGAGGCTCATAACTTGGTGATCCTGTATAATTCTATTCACCTCAATTATTAAATCATTTGTGTGTATGTCTATGTGTTTGCGTGTGTGTGTCTGTGTGTGTGTGTGTGTATGTGTATGTGTGTGATGAGGCCCTGATGATGCTATACCCTGGGAAGGTCTGTGAGCCTGATGTCATTCCAGTCCAGCTGTTGAAGGAGCATGCTGAAGACCTAACTCATACAATTACTCATGTAGCAACTGGAGGCTCATCGTCCTAACATCATGTCATGTGAAAATATAGAAATGCTTCATCAAAACCCACGTACAATCATCGCAGAATGCAGAAATCAATAAGTCTTCTTGTCCAAGCACCACAACATTTTTGCATTTTCTGTTTTTCAATTGTGGTTTCTTGTATTGTTTTTCATCTTATTTTATTGTTACATATTGTTCATTCGGTATGTATGTGTGTAAGTGTGCCTGAATGCGTGAAGTGTATACAGTATGTACCAAAATATGAAATATATTCACAGACAAACACACACACACACACAAACCCCCATACACACACACTCCTCAGTACATCCAGCTTTTGTCTACTGAAGTCTGGTGCCTAATCTTTAGTTAAATCTTTATTACATTCAGGAATTGCATTATGAATATTTTGCCTCGGTGTCTTCAATTGACTGTAGTTTATTTATGAGTTATACAGTACAAAAACTACCCAATATAAGCATCATCGGCAATGTGGCCAATCACGTGAGAGGGATCTTTCTCCCACACATCAGAGGGGTGACTCATCCTCAGTCACAACCCCCCTGCCCCCCCCCCAGCCCCACACCTGATTAACGGCATTACCGCTGAGTGCTGCTCCAGTGTCCGCATTCTGTGAGCGTTTGGGAATCACGCAATCATTCCTGGCACAGATCCCCCCCCCACCTATAAACACTCATTAATGTCACAAATGGATTAAACGCCACCATGAATAATGCATGTGGCTAGTGGAGGCGCGGCTACCATGCTAACAACACAATTTCAGCAGTGAAAATTATTGATAAAATAAATAAATAAAAAAACTTTACATGCATTATTCCCCTGGGCAATCCCGCAGCTTCAGAGTGTGCTTACTGTGTTACCGTGGATACCGCGGGGGTGGGAGATGGAGGAAGCACAACCCGTGCTGTAGCATAAACATTGCTGAAGCTGTTGGAACTGTAACTGATACTGTTGTGTTGTGACTGCAGTCTGCTTTGCCTGTTGATTGAGTACTCTGCACACGGACTGCAGGACAGTTTATTTCTAATTGGATGATGAACTCCACAATGCCTCAGCTAAATCAGTGACACCCACGTCAGACCGTCATAAGCATAACATATGCCATGATCTCACATGACCACATGACAACATGTTACTGTATGCCTAGGGCCAGCAGATGTCCACATGTGCCTGGACATGCACATACTCACACGCACAAACACACACACACACACACACACACACACACACGCACGCATGCACACACGCACATTCACGCACACATGCCCATGCGTACAAACACACACACACACACACACACACACACATACATGTATGCATGCACACTCATACACACATGCCCGCGCGTGCACACACACACGTGCACAGACACATACACAGACACATACTCATACACACATGCCCACACGTACACACAAGCACACACACACACACACACACACACACACATACACAAACCAGCAATAGATCCACATTTACAAAGACACTGACAACAACTGGAATGTTCAGCAGGGCACAGTATGGCTTTCAGCAGTGGACAGATGTCCAGGGTATGGGGAGCAGCTCCTCTATCAGTACGCCAAAACCAGGGTGTACAATTTCATGCCCACAGGAGCTATGGGCAGCCTGTAGCCTAGTGGCTAAGTTGAGTGACTGGCTCCCAATAGGTTGTTGGTTAAAGCCCCGGTGTAGTCACGATAAGATCCACACAGCTATTTTGGCCAGTCAGCAACCCCCACATTGCTCCATGGGCAGACTGTCACCTGCTTTGTCTACTGAACTGTAAGTCACGTTGGATAAAAGCATCAAATAAAGAATAAATAATTTGATGTGGGCAGCCACCTGGTGACGGAAGCGGGGGTAAATGGGAATTTTTTTTTAGCCAGGTTGAAAACCGGGAAGTTTGTGGAATTTGGGATGAGCTGAGTCCTGTGGAAACTCTGAGATTCCTGACAGAAAGCGCAGGAGTCGCTGTGGTGTTGTTGGCAGAGATGGAGAGGTCTTCAAGTGGGCAGGACGTGTCAGGAAGATTTCAGCAATAAATACACAAAAACAAGTACTCTGGTTTACCACCATCAGATCTCTTCTCCAAAAAAACATTTTGCAGCAATATTTATGAAATGTGAATAACACCGTCTGACCTTTTGCTCTCTCCGGGCTATAAATTATGCCTGCTTATCACTAGGCAACAATGCTCCACAGAATATGGGCTTGCATAATTGTGGGTGGGGACTGTTAGAGCACAGCTGCTTTAAGTGCACTGAATGGGCACAGATTGACGTCACTCAAAGATGAGTCACATTACCCTTCTCCACAGGTAACACTTGCGTTTGTGTGGTGGGCTGCATTAAACAACGGCACATTATTGGCTATCGCCGTATGTGAGCTAAGATGTGCATTCTGTTTTACGTGCCATAGGGGATTTGTATTTCACTGTGAATTTAAAGACAAGCTGAAATCTAAATTCACATTTTTCATAACCATATGAATACGTCTTAATGAAAAAAGAAATAGATACATTTTTAACACTTGTATTTTCAAAGTCTTTTTCTATCCAAAACAATATTTTACGAGATTTGAAGTCATCGTGTAACAGCGGGCGTGGATTTAGATCAAGTGTCTGTCAATCGTCCATTCCCCTCCCATCAATATCCTTTCACACAGTGGCACATATTCTTCCCGCATAGCCATAGGCTATGGCTCTGTTTCCCCCTGCTCATTTAACGACAGTCAAATCGACTCCTCGTCCTCCAAAAATTCCCCCCAAAAGTTTTATTTCACTTACGTTTACGTAATATCGCAGAAGCTAATGCTGCTCTAACTTTTGTTTCAGCTTGTCTTCAAGCACCTGCTAAACACATGCATAAAATAATAGTGTTAAGGTTTGAAATATCAAAGCAAATCAGATTAATTCAATTCAATTTTCTTTTTTTAGTGCTTTTCACAGCAGACTGTCACAGACACTTTACTGAGTAACAGAAGGGAATAAAAAGGGGCAAACACCAGCTCTGAGCCCCCAGATAGAGCATGAGGTAAAGACTCCCAAACAGCGATGAGAAAAAACCTCCCTGATGGGAAGGTTGGTGCTGAGTAACAACAAAACCCAACAGACCACAGCAGCCCATCAGGAGCAGAGAATCTCACTTGCACAGAGCATTTGTCACAATTCGCTTTATTGCAGACCCTTTCCCAAAACCACCTAAAACCTAAACAGACAGCGCTCAGTGGCCTTTGTTGGCTGGTACACTGAATGGGGAAGGCGGCCTCCTATCAAGCTAAGCGGTGGCAGAGATATACAGCTTTGCTGCAATAGATGCATGAAGTAAGACTAAGTAAGGCCAGTTTATAGTCCAGCGACAGAGCATCGCTGCGACCGACAACGTATATTGTATTCCGCTGGTTTGATATCTGGTTTATACTCTGGCAGCCTGGAGTGTGTTTATATCTTGTTCTCTAAATACAACAACCACAGTTGTTGTGCGAGCAGTGGCTAGTATAGATCTGTCCCATCACCGCTCAGCTAAAGTTAGCTAGCACATAACTGTGCCGCATGTCATACAGGATGTCAGTACAGCATTTCCGCATACTTGTGACTGCCTGAGCATGAATGCAGCTTTTTTTTTGAAAGAGACGTGATTCCAACAGTCGGCAATATGATTTTATAAAGCTAATAAAGCTACTGACATAGCCTGCCAGAGCAAAATATCTAGTTGTTTTGTTGGTGGGTGACCTTTGTCATCTTGGGGCTGTAGGTGGGGTCAAGAACAGAGGAGGATTTATTACTGATTGTAAATACAGGAGCAAAGCGACAAACAAAGTCCTGCATCGGATGCCTTTATGGCTCGTCCAATTGTCCAGGACAACTTATTAAAAAATGGCTGGACAAGCATAATACTGAATACCTGAACAGACAAGGAAAATACTTGATTTTAATAGTAACACAGTTCCGTCTGATCAGAAAGAGCCTGTGGGTAAATGAGTTTGAAGGATATGGCTGTTAAGCTCCAGTGCTTATACACAATGCAAATGTAAACAAATATCTTGATTATGATTTTCATTTTCACATGCACAAACACCTGTATCCGGGGGATTAATGTTCAAAGGTACTGGGTCATTCCAATGAGACACCTTGTCAGTTCATGCTATAAATTCGCAACACCAGCTTACCAAAGATGTAACATACCCCCCCCCCCCCCACCCTCAAACACACAGACACACAGACATACACACTCACACACACACACACACACACGTATACAAGCACACGCACACACACACACACACATACACACACACATACTCAAGCACACTCACATATACACGCAAACACACACACATGCACACACACACATCTGTCGTAATTTAACCTAATTAAAACCTAATCAATGAACAAATCTCTGTAAGATTTATTTCTTTTTAAACAACCTTTATTTTTAGTGTCAGACAAGCTTAGCCATTAGACAAGTACAAGTGGCTTAAACAGTTCAGGACAAGCCCTGAAAACAAGTGTGAGGCTGGAACAAACTGGAAGAATGTTTCAATAGGGGAAGTTCATTCCTCTCTATCCTGCTCAGGGTACCAGTTTATAGAGACCAATATAGTCAGTCAATTTTCAAATGAGTCAGCTTGTTAAAAAAAAAAAGTGGTTATTTTGTTACCCTAAAACTCTCCCAGTAAATGTCACAGATTAATGGGGGTGCCTGTTATTTAGGGTGGATGGGAAAGGCGGGGATTGATTTATGGAGAGGGGAGCAGATGGAGATCTGTAGGAGGACTGAGTCTCTATGGAAACATCATCCATCTTCCCTCTCTTAGTGGGGTAATTTCAATACAAGTCTGCGGAATTAAATTGGATTTCCAAATTACCATCCGGGCATCACAGGACCACAATACACCAAAGAAATGCTGCACATACCATGGAGCATAATTACACGGCAACATGATAATCGTAAATGAGATTTTATTTTTCAAATAATTTTATAAAACTGCCATATGCTGTTGTCATATGCTGTGGTATGATTCTTCTGTCCAAAAGCTGTTCTTTGTTACAAACTCGAACTGAAGGGTTTTTTAATTCTATGGTACAGTATAATTGCATAACAAAGTAATCTAATTCAAGTGCAAAGTAGTATATCATGTTGCAGACACAAAAAATCCAAAATGGTAATTATAATGATATCACCACACAAGTATTCTTTAAAAATGATATCACAGCACAAGTGTAACAAACAACGATATAGTGTGACTGTTATAAATTACAGGAACAGAGTTAATTGCATGTTTGACTCATTCATGTAAAACAATATAACTGTAGGGTGTTCAATTAGTTAAGAGGGACAAAAACAAACGATGCAATCAGAGACATGTTTAATGCCCTGAACTACCGGTTGGATGGTTTGATCCTAACTGGTGGTTTTGAATTAATTGCAAAGTTAATTGCTGGAAGAACGCTTTTGGACATTGCCATCTGTTGTACGGAGACAGTAGACTGTTTAAAGAAGTAATAAGCAGGTTTGAACTACAGCAGTAGTATAATAAATATGGCAATACAAAAAAAAAATACATCATTCTTTCCCTCATTTGTCTCCTACTCCTATGTGGAAATATGGGGGGAGGAGATGAGTGGATGAATCGAGGATGCATTTTTTGAGTATTCAGAAGCACCCCAAGTAATTTGAAAACCACTCTTTCATAAATGCACGCAAGCATTCATGTCATAACACAAGATGTCTCCAAACTTGTTAATGTCAATTCATATAACCTTATTGTGACTATAATACACATATACTATATAAATTATACATATGCATATATATGGATATTATGCAAATACCTTTTGTATAAATGTCATAACAGATGGTTAAGAGAAATTTTTGACTAAACTGTACAAATTTGAGTCAGAGGTGAGATTTGAACCCCAGTCTCTCACTCGTCCAAAGAATTGCCAGACAAACGATTAGCTAAAGAAAGGAAATCGGCCACAGCCAAGGTGAACCACACTTGCTTACGGGCGAATTAACCAAGCTAGCCTAGCTAATCCTGTTACACTAGCACAAACACTAAAACCCACCTATTAGTACCAGATGCAGACCCAGCAGTCACATAACTAAAGGATGTCACCAGAAATGAAACAGAAAAATCAACAAACAACAGCGGGCTAAATAATAATTAACACGTTTGATCTGGTTTGTATTCTGTGTTTTTCTAACAGCCATAACTGCGGTGATGATTATAACTGCATTGTGGTGTGGCAGGAGCACATTTCTGCTAACTGAGGACTCATTATCACTCTGGGTCTCCAAACGCAGCTCACTGACAGTGTGGGTCAGATAGGAGGCCACTGTGAAACGCTTATGAAATATAACACGCTGAATCACATCGGCATGGGTAATCTTTGCATTATGTATCCAACTTCCAGTTCCAGATGGAAATATCTATACTATGGGTCATATTTTCCAGCCAGCACCTGCTGTGTTGCAAGCTGGTGTGCTGTTGATTTAACATTTTCTGGACGATCCAGATACCTCTGGTAAATATTCGGGACTCGCAGCACACCGAAGTGGGAGGAGAGCTACTCTCTGGGTGTGTCAGTCAAGAGTGAGCAGCTCATTGCCAATTTGCTGAAGCCTAGCTTATTACAATTTTCCAGTCAGATAGGTCCGCATTTCACCCTTTTGCCACCCACCAGGTCTAAGGCACAAGTTTCAGTAATTAACAGCTTTTGTTGACTGTGAGCTGTTCAGTTTGTCTTTGATATTGCTACATCCCACAAGCAGGAAAATGCATCAGTTACATTATATTTGTTCATTGTTTTTTTTCTTATTCATAATTTGAATTCCTTTTATTATAATGATAATATAAGGTGTACTGGGCGTGGCTATCAAAATTCAGTAGCCACGGACATGTTCAGTATACCACGCACTTCGCCAGGCGACTGTGCCAATGTGCAGTGCAAAGTTGATTACGGAAAATATGGCCCAATGTAGTAAGTGCATTTTATAATATCATATCATAATATCAATATTTATATTTTTAGGGTGACCTGTGGCTTTGTAGTGAAATAAGGGATCAGCAAGGCTCTAGCTGCAGGGTTCTGCTGGTTGTTATTTTCACCTTAAAATCAGCAACCTGTTCAGACCAAACAGACCAGTCAGTTAACTGAGTAATAAAGTGTTTTAATACAGTACAGTAATGACTGAGAACGAAAGGACAGAGTGTGTGTCTTCTTGCCCCATGTTGTTTGCTTTAAAAAAAGTCACTGTGTGAAAACGGTTCAGATAAAATAAAAAAGCAATTATTTATTTTGATATTCTCTAAACCTGAGTTTGGGCTCATTTGCTTAAAGGGGCGGGTCACAGTGAATGGTTCTGCTCATCAGGAGAGTCATTAGCGTAGGATATCTGAGCGCCGTGCTGTAGAGGGTAACTCTCTCTGACAGGCCCTGGGTGAAATACACCCTCTCTGTTCCCCTTCACCAACTCCAAAGTTTGAGGCCAAGAAAGTTTGAGACTTTTTGCAAGTCAGATCATACTGAACCAGGTTCTAAAGTTAAAATAAATAATGTGCCGAAACCTATATTAAAGCACACATTCCATGTGGTTAATAATAAATTGGTCTGTCGATACTACATTTATTAATTCATTTAAAAAATGAATATAATTTGTAAGACATTTATTACAGCATGGTCTCTCCTCCAAAATCTGACATCAAAGTCCTTGCTTCTCTTCACTCTTCACAGTCTGCCAGATGAACTCACACAGACGATACAGTCAGAGGAGACCAGCTGAACTCACACAGACGATAGAGTCAGAGGAGACCAGCTGAAGTCACACAGACGGTAGAGTCAGAGGAGACCAGCTGAACTCACACAGACGATAGAGTCAGAGGAGACCAGCTGAACTCACACAGACGGTAGAATCAGAGGAGACCAGCTTAACTCACACAGGCGATAGAGTCAGAGGAGACCAGCTGAACTCACACAGACGATAGAGTCAGAGGAGACCAGCTGAACTCACACAGACGATAGAATCAGAGGAGACCAGCTGAACTCCACAGACGATAGAATCAGAGGAGACCAGCTGAACTCCACAGACGATAGAGTCAGAGGAGACCAGCTGAACTGAACTCACACAGACGATAGAGTCAGAGGAGACCAGCTGAACTCACACAAGTGATAGAGTCAGAGGAGACCAGCTGAACTCACACAGATGAGACAGAAGTTAGAGTAGCAGTAGCTTCCACGATATGATGTAAACATGAGTGAACCGGATCTTTCAGTGGAAAGGGGGAGTCTATTTGACTGACGTCAAAGCAGGAGGGGGGATATCAGATGAGGATACACACCGCTGTGTGAAAAGGATATTAATTGTATGGAAACAGAATTGGATGACAGAAATTTGATCGACATACAGTACACGTTGATGATAAATGTAGTATTGTTGTAAATATTTTGCACAAATAAAATACATACTGCATGAAATGTCTCCCTGAAGCTCATTATGAGTAAAGTCAATAAGCTTAAATAGAAACTTGGAGTGATGGCTGTGCAATTCCTGATTAGGGAGTGTATTTAATCAAGCCAAATTCAATTAGAGTTAGCAGCCAGCTGTCACATCAATCACATCTCCTAAGAGCAGGATGATATTAGCTGTCAGTTACAGAGCTGTCGGTCTAATTGTTTAATTAAACACAAAAAAAAGGATTCCAGGAAGAAATGAAGACAGTTACAATGGCAATGGTTACAGTGGCTGCATTCTTGCACAAAAGCACGTTTAACTCCGAACCTTGCTAACACCTTGGCTACTTGGTACAGAGTTTGGATGAGAAGAAATGGCAAAATGAGGTGTCATACCTGATTGAGCTTATTGGGGTGGCAGGAATGACAAGTTACTGTAGATATGCAGGCACCATACTTACCCAACATTGAGAGCTTTCAGGAATTCCTGAACAATTACCAAGGCCTCTAAGCCCTTACAGTGACCTCTGACCCCATGTAAACGCACAGAATTCAGATGCAGGTAACCTCTAACCACTAATATCCAGCACACCTCAGAGGATTCGTCCTCACCTTTCACAGGAAGTTCAGGTTCAGAAGAGCTGACAGACCACTGGGCCACAGTACGCAAGAAGAACTCAATGCACTCAAAGACCCCCTCCATACACACGTCTAAAGGAGGTTTTTTGAGGGAAAAGCATTTCATCCTGAAGCCTTAGTCATTTGTGCAGTGGTAAGAGCAGTTGTCTGGCAGTCGGAAAGGTTGCCTGTTCGATCCCTCGCTCTGGTGGTATGGAAGTGTCCCTCAGCCCCCAATTTCTCCAATAGGTTGGTACCTTGCATGGTAATCTATCGACATTGGTGTGTGAGTGTGGGAATGGGTGAATGATAGGCATTCATTATAAAGCACTTTGGACAAAAGCGCTATATACATGCATTTACCGTTTACCATAGACCATACATTCCAGAATCTACTCCCAACTAATCTATTGAGGAGTGTAACCTGCAGGCTAGCGAATAAGTATACTATTGACTATCATGTTGTTCCTGAGTTTCTCACAGAGAAAACTTCATTTCAATAATGCATTATTTATGTACAGAGAAGGCCAGGGTTTTCGGTTTAATGAATAATGGAAAAGTAAAATTTGTGTGTTTGAGTCACATGAAGTTTATCCACTGTGAGGATTAGGAGAGTAAAGATGAGGGATAGACATTTCCAATATGTAAAGCCATTGGATTGATAGAGGGTTTTTTTTTTTCACATCACTGTAAAGATAAATTCTATTTAATTAATCAAAACAGAATTTATTTTACAACATTCAAGTATCAAATCATGGCATCTCAACTGGCATGACTCGAACTCCATCTCTGTTTGCAGTGCATCTCTGTGTAGTGTCTGTTCTGATTCACAAACCCCCCACACGGTCCGCAATAGCTTCATCCCCCACACCCCCACTCATACATATACCTGATAATCTGTACCTTCTTGGTTTTTTTGGTTTTCAGTATCTATGGTTTGCTGCTGTTCATTATATGGAGTTTAAATGCTAATTGTGATAGTTTTGTCCTTTTTGTATGACTTATTTTACAAGAGTGGAGTTCACAAGTGTCAGACAAATTTAGATTACACTGCAGAGGATAAATGGCTTTTTTAACAGTCAGTCAAAGAAGTAGAAGTAGTTATTTCAGACAAGTGAACCAGAATGAACCGCTGAGGTTCAATTTAAGACATGTATTTGTAACCTGACAGTATACTCCCACTCAAGTATGACCTTCAGAAAGGTTTTCATAACTGTTAGCTTCCAGCATTATACCCAGAATGCATTGATGCTATAACACCACTTATATTTTGCGAACCTTCCGTTCACCCTAGTCTACCTGCCTTTAACTCTACTTTTCTCCCTGTGACTGCATATTGAATATTTTAAGCTTTAAACTTTTCTTTTAATCAGTTTTCCCCTCTCTGGGAAATTTAGACAGAAGAATGGCTTTCTTCAGTGGCTAATACAATGGTGTAATTATACCCTGTTCATGGAGACAGACCTGATACTGTTTAATAAGGCTGCAAATGCCCTCCTAATACCTTCCCAGCATCACTAAAATTGACCCTATCCACCGCTCACAAGGGTTCATCCAGTGCCTCTGTGTCTTCCAGTTACACCTGTAAGGTCACAGGGGTCTTCTGATGCGATCCAGTCTGGATGTCTGTCCATTGGCTGGAGACATGCATGTAGGGAAACAAACTTGTAGTTGGTTTGGCTTAGCTACTTAGTGCATAAACACAGTGAGGTGTAGTGAAGCTTTGTAGCAGGTTAGCGTGACAACACTCTCTGGTGACCCAACCCTCAGATTCAAAATAACAATGTTACCCTTAGCTAGGAGTGATTTGACCTTTTTGTGAGATACTACTTTCGCCTTAACAAAGGTATCATTTCAGAGAAACTCGGGCTGAAAAACACACCATACTGTATTTGCTTTTCAGACTTTGACCTGTAATTATAGACAAGCATACAAAGCTCTGTTTGTCTCTGGACTTGCTAGATTACCTGCTAGTTTAATACTTGAACCATTACCTTATCTTAACCTGTAGCCAGGTTCCTCTCGATGTTTCTTCCATCAGGGAGTTTTTTTTATCACCACTGTTTGAGGGTTTTTCGCCTACTTGGGAGTCGTTTAACTCATATGCTATTTCTGGGTTTACTGATATTTCACATTTCTCTTCCCTTCTGTTACTATGTAAGTGAAGAGTGCTATACAAATAAAATAAAATTGAATTGAATCTTTACAGATATAGGCTGCCATTAAAATGCTAATGATAAGAATGTCTGTATGCATGAAGCAGACAGAGACGCTGATTACCTCAACAGTGTGGGTGGGCGTCCATTTAATTTAATCCCAGGCATGAAAGGCAACATGGAGATGATTGCACAAGGCTGTCTATCCATATGAATTAAGGCCAATCAGCTAACCCAAGGTCTGTGAAAGAGGGCATTAATGAGTGGTTACACTCCTCTGGAACTGTCTTACATGTTTAATGGAGGTGCTGTGGATGAGAAGTTAAAGTTGACCTCACTTCACACTTAATTTGAGGAGGTTTCCTAAGTCCGTGAAGCTGTATGTATAGGTATGGATAAACTAGTGAATAGAGATGTTTCCCACCCTCTGATTTTGTGAATTCTGATGACTGAAACTCTTGTCATTTAAATGTCATGAGGTTATGTAAGTTATTTATTTGATATATAGTTTTTTTTACTATCTTATATAATTAGGGGAATTAGGAAAATAATTGTCATTGAAGATCATCATTAGAACTGGAAGTCACCTAAGAAGACCATCTTGGGTTTGCAATACTGGAGATCTGCCATGCTGTACAAAGCACACCTCGCTCAACAAATATCGAATTTAAATGCTCCTAATTAGTAATTAGTAGAATCAGGTGTCTCAAAATAGCATTAAAATCTAAACCTACAGGACAGTAGGTGTGTGGAACCACTGGTCTAATGCAAGCAATGTCCAAATGGTCTCCGTTAAAAGTTTCATTAAATATTTTCCTCAAACAAACAACAGAAGAAAAATAAACTATTTAGGTCCAATAAATGCACATATACCTATATATTTGTCTTCCCCCCAGCCCCTGATGGCTGCTCAAAGCCTGGCGGCCATTTTGAAGAGCGCCTGGTTCATAAATAGAGCAGATAAGGTTTTTCAGAGAGGGAGACATTGGGTTGTGCATATCAATGCCTGTGGTTTATCTCTCGCTGCAGGCTTCCCAGATCTCTTCAGAGGGGATGCTGGGTCAGATTCTGACTTCCTCGCTGATGGAGAGGATGGCTACAGCGTGGGAGGACTGAAGGCCTGCGCTTTGATTAGCAGCACACAGGCGATGTGTTTGTGTCCATGCCATAAATTCAGTCCTGGGCTAAAGCCCACATGCAATAAAGCCCCCCCAAAAAACCATATCCCACAATTCCTTGTCATCAGGATCACATTCGAAGCAGAATCAACTTGGGCAAGGCATGAAAGGGTGCACTCCTGTGAAACCTATTCCATGTCACATTTCATAATTAATTCATAATTCAACTTTTATCTTAATGTTCCCGAATGTTGAAATAAGGATTTCAGATCCTCGGATGAAGGGGAACGTGGGACCATATAATATTGCTTTTCCAGGTAGAGAAACGTACTTTATTATGAGTAATGGTCGTGAAAACAGAGGAAATGCTCAAAGAAAAAGAACAATCAACAAATACCTAATATGGGTGCAAACCCCCCAATGATACCAGTCAGGCCATCTGTACACAAGGCTGGAGGTTTGAGCCCTGCTATGCCATTTTCACAGCTGTAATCCTTCTCTTTCTGTTGCCCTCTCTGCTTTTTTCCCCCATTTCAATAAAGCCAAAAATAAAGGATGGAAAACCCTCTGCTCTCCATAATTAACCCCTTAAGTATCACCCTCTTTTCTTAACACAAGCTTGAAAATGTCATACCCAAAATAAAATGGTTACTATTCTTGAACCCTTTTGACGACAGGCATAATCCTGGTCTCTTCTGAAAGGTAACCCTTTGGGGTTTGTTTTCCAATAGTCAATTTCCATTTTTGAGAGGATACAGATGATTGTGGCTTTTTAGAATTATAAACTATTTTGTATTTCGTTCACTGGACCCTTGCTGTGAAAATGACACTGGTATTAAATGGTAAATAGTAAGCATTTATATAGCGCCTTTATCCAAAGTGCTGTACAATTGATGCTTCTCATTCACCCATTCATACACACACTCACAGCGATTGGCTGCCATGCAAGCTCATCAGGAGCATTTGGGGGTTAGGTGTCTTGCTCAGGGTCACTTCGACACAGCCCGGGCGGGGGATCGAACCGGCAATCCTCCGACTGCCAGACGACTGCTCTTACTGCCTGAGCCATGTCGCCCATTACCTTGATGCATGTAATCTGTGGATTTTCAAAATGCAGAGAAGGTGAGGTCCCCCCACGCTTGTTTTGCCACCCACATGTTACAAAATATGGAATTGTTGTCACTAAAGAAATGGCATCTTAAAATAGGTTATACACAGAGAACCATGAGTTTTAATGCTTTCAAACTGTATATCCTGCTACCATAGTGATAGAAAGTTTAAATGTTAAAAAAAATCAATGAATGCAAAAAAAACCCCATACCAGCCCAGCCCTGGTTTAAGGGATTCATTTATCATCCCATGTTCAAGACGACAGACAACATGATGTTGATTTTGTCTTGAAGAATTTGAGTAAGGAAATCATATTCGTGGAATTAAGGATTTCAGTTATAAAAGGTGTTGATACAGACTGAAAAATCCATTACAAAACTGCAACAGTTAACAGAACCAAAGAGGTTCTACTCGGCATTCAGAGTCTGTGCAATGGAGATAAAGGACTGGCGGTTTTAAAACAAGGATGAAAAAAAACAAGAATTGGATGTGGGGAAAAGAGCTTAAAAGCACTCAAGCCTTTTTTTAAATCTTAATAATATGCCAAAAAGGTTACAGATGGAATCTGAAACAACCTGAGCCAAAGTCAGATTTATGAAAATTATACAATTCAGGACATTTCACTGGAGTCTGACATCAATCCAAATCCTTAAAAAAATTCAAATATTTTATAGATATATTCACGGTGTCTGTAACAGAGAAACCAATTATACTGGATATCTTGTTCTTTGGATTAAATGTAACAATTTCCCTTTACTGTTCCTGTGTGATAATTCATCTTCAGATACAGGAATCAGGCCTAACACAGTTTGATAATGCCTTTAGCATGACTTGGTTTTAAGAATCGGGTTGTAAGGGTCTCTAAAGATGCTGAGATTTTTGTAAAAACGTTTCTACTTGCTGAACAATGTTCTTGAGAATTAGTTCAAGTACTGAATGTCTTCCTTCTTAGTCATCTGATAAATGATCTGATTCATTAGATTAGCAAATCCTTAAAAGAATTAGACATCTTATTATTTAAAAAAAGAAATAAAAGGATGAATCAGCACAAATTAATGACAACTGCAATTTAATCACAATTCTGTATCTGACCTAGTGTTACCTTGGAGATGGGCTGCCCAACCCTGTTCCTGAAGATCTGCCGTCCTGTTGGTTTTTACTCCTACCCTAATAAAGTGTACCTCATTAACAGCTAGAGATCTCGTCCAGCTGACGTGTGCTTTGTTCGGGTTGGAGCGAAAACCAACGGGACTGTAGATCTCGAGGAACAGAGTTTGGCAGCCATGCCATAGAAGGTGTACAGAGTGTCGGTTTAACATGACAGCTTTTTAACGTTTGGAGAATTACAGCTATAGCCAGACTAAAAGACCAACATGCCGTATATGTGGAGTTGCTAGACTGTGAACCCCCTGTCCCTCTCTCACTGAAGCTACATGTACCCAGAGAGACCTGCAGACTCCAACTACTGCAGTCTCTTCTCATCCATGTCCTGCAGATGCTCCCCCGCTTCCTACCTCCCCTTTCTCATCTCTCTTCAGCTCTCTCTTTTCTCTCCCTCCATCTCTCTCTTCTCTTTATTACATGAATGGCATTTGGCTGATGCTCTTATCCAGAGCGACGTACAGTTGCTTAGACTAAGCTGGAGACAATCCTCCCCTGGAGAAATGCAGGGTTAAGGGCCTTGCTCAATGGCCCAACGGCTGTGCGGATGTTATTGTGGCTACACCAGGGATGGAACCACCGTCCTTGCATGTCCCAGTCATGTAACTTAACCACTATGCTTCAAAGCTTTGCTTCTCTTGGTAAAAAAATACAATTCTCCAAATGTAACAAGAATAACATTTTCAAATTCATAGCACGTACTTCGCTGCTCCACCTGCATGGTAAAAACAGGTGTCCTTTTGCTGCATCTCACTGAAAGCTCTGCCAAATATGATGAGGAGGTATGATAATGATAACAGAACCCTGGTATGAAATTAAAACCCATTGCATAAGGAAATGGAAAGGCGTACTCAACAAGAGTACTGTATGTGCCTATTTAGAGAGTTTAGTGTTGATTTACAGTTGATTAGACTAAGCAGGGGACAACCCCCCATGGATCAATGTGGGGTTACAGGCCTTGCTCAAGGGCCCAACAGCTTTGTGGATCTTATCGTGCCAACACAGGGGCTTGAACCACCAACCAGTCATATATCTTAATGTAATCATTTACATGTAGAAGACTGTAAATAATTGATTAGCATATTCATCCGCCACTCCATATCAGAGGAAATCCATTCAATATCAGAGGAAAACCATCCCTCACAAGCATTATTGTAAAATAATCATTCAAGTAATGTAACTTTCTATCACTGACATTTTCATTAATTTCAGCAACTGAAATTTGTCTATTGTGGTGGTAGAGAGGAAGATAGTTAAAGACACACTCCTCCTCAAAGCATCTACTACATACAAACTAGACAGGCTTTAAGGCACCAGTACTGGTGGCCCGGTGACTAATTACCATCCTATAACAGCACAGTGTGGAAAGTCTCCTTTCTCTGATCTGCCTCGAGTCTGAGGCAGAAGAAGAGAACTCAGGAAGCATACACTCTTAGAAAAATACGGCTGAACAACCCTATCTATTTAAACAGATCTTTTCCAGGCAAAATGATTCTTTGTCTGGGAGCGGTCACACCTATGATAGAGGGTCAATCACTCATAGACCACAATAAAATTACAATTATAAAGCGAATAAAAAATTATTCAGCTGACACTTATGGGGAAACTTAAGGCCAACAGCTGCATGGATCTTATCTTGGCTACATCGGGGCTTGAATCATCAACCTTCTGATTCCCAGTCATTAACCTTAGCCTCTAGCCTATTGCTACAAGGCAAGAACATTTATCGGCTGATGTTGTATACAACAGAATGTGACTATCAATGACAGATCATGTAAATAATTGGGCTAATTGAATAATTAAGAGCAAAAGTTGGTCTGAAATCCAGAAATAGATACGGCCTGCATTGCCCATCCCTGCTCAATGGAATCAAGTCAAATAACCATTTCAGAACCTTTTCTAAAAGTGAGCTTGTATTCCTTAAGAAGTGTTTCAGTTTGTAATGAGACTTCAAATCATATTCTTATTGAACATTTATTCTATTAAGTAGAACTTGACTTGTTTTAAGTCATCATTTAGTCTAATCAAAAGTTAAATGTTCTTTGCATCATTGGCAATATTTTAAAGATTTTTAAGATTAAGATAAGTCTAAATATAAGCCTGAAATACTTGTTTGGATTATCTAATTTTTTTACAGTGCAGTATTCATTCAACTCTAATGAGTGCAATAGCAATGATATGTACTCTGTATGAGTTTATTTAACATTGAACGTTTTATATTGGTTGCCTTCTCCCTCCCATTTTCACAACCCAAGGAAAATAACCCTAAAACAATGTTCCTGGGCTGGCTTTTCCCATATTCCACAGTCAGGGAGAACCAGACCTCACGGAGATGAAGAATGTCTCAAAGCTCATTTTAAATAAAGTTGTTTTTTCTGGACGTACAGAGCAGGTTCATAAGCAGCTCTGACATCACTTTAATCCTCTGAGATACGCCACTAATTAACACCAGTCTACACCGACATGTCACTTCCTGGGAATTCCTCTGGACTACTATTTATATAGATATTTATTTGTTCATTTATTTTGGAGAGGATGGGCCAATTGCAGTACTTAAATCACTGGTAACCTTCCCACTACCGGATAAACTGACCCACACACTAGTACCCTGACCCACACTCTGCTAACCTTACCCGCACACTGGTAAATGACATACACACTAGTAACCTGACCCATGCACAGCTAACTTGACCCACACACTGCTATCATTACCCACAGACTGGCAAATGACCCACACACTAGTAAATGACCCACACACTGGTGTATGAACCATTTGTCCTGTAACATGTTTCCACACACGCGTAAGTGTATCAGCCATATTTGCTTGTGTGCTTAATTGCATGCGGGTCCACTCGGTCTTCAGAGAAGTGAAGACTGGGGGTTGGCTGCATCGTTAATGAGCCAGGTAATGGCGGGAATTCACGCTAATGGCACATTTCTCTACTCCAGCAGCAGTAAGAACATCACTCTCAACCTCAGCTATGGCTGGGACGGGAACAGGCAGGGTTTTAGCAGTCCCAGGGCTCCACATTGGCACCTAATAGGAAATAAACATAACAGGCATACAAAATGCATCTGCGTATCCATTACCTGTCAGCTGACTGGATATGCACTTGTGCCATTCTTCACAATATGTCTCCAGTTGGCGCCATGTCTACCCAATGAAAAGAGAACGGACTTGGCATTAAAGCACAGATACTGAAGCTGGAGCTGAACCATGTTAGTTGTAGGGCTGCTGCGTGATTGCTGCTAATATTCTCGAATCCTCAATAGCATCCGCCACGCATATTCAGATAATTACCCGCTCGTTAAGCTCTGCATCTCGTTGGGTTATGTAAAGGCTGACATTTTCAGTAATGACGATTCCCCCCTCCCGCTCTGTTGTGAAACCACACTGCTGATGTTCTAAACGACGGTTTATGAGTCTTGAGAAGCAAGTGCACTACCACACAGGGCAAAACCTCAACGTGGTCAGCCTTGTTGAAATTCCTCTCCAATGGCGGATCCAGATGGGGAGGGACTTCAGAGACTCCCTGCCCTGCCCCCTCCCCCCTTAAGACAACTAATCTATGAGTCATGCAAGACATGCGTAAAGGCAGTTTCATACATTTTGTAAAGGCAGATTTAAAAAGAAATCATTTTCTATTTTTGTTTGAACAAACTGCACCACCCTGCCCACTGTAGGCCTGAACCTCCACCCTCTCTCCTGCACTGGACTGTGCATACTCAGCCTTTTTACTCTCCTTATTGAGCCACAGGGCTGGCCATAAAACTGAGTCAAAACTGGCTGGTACAGACCACCAGCAGAAAGGACAGATGCACTGCAAAACCACCCAAAATAATTTTATCTTAACAATCCAGATAGCAAGCGTCCCTGGCCCGATTAGGACCCGAAGTCAGCCAGAACCGGCGCCGCTCGCTATCTGGGAAGCATTTTAGTCTTTCATTTAGTCTTAAAATCTTATTTTTATTTATTTTTTTGTGAAAGATTGCCAATGAGGTGATACAATATTGCTCATTCTAAGATTTGCCTCTATTACTCATTCTAAAATAATTTCACTTGTTTTAAGTTTAATTTTGCTTGACAAGCGAGTTATTTTTTTTACTTTGGAGAATAGATAAGATATTAAGTTTGACTATATGTTATAAGTTTGATATATATGTTATAAGACTAGAACACTTGTTAAGACAGACTTTTTTTGCAGGGCTCCAGACAGACCTGACAGGCCTAAGCTGAGTCAGAGCTGAAGGGAAGGAAGTTGGAACACAGAGAGAAGTGCATCACAATCAGTCGGCAAACACACACTCAGTGAGACCCACACAGCAAAATGTCTGACAACATATCAGCCCTGAAAGAGCACCTTTTAAATTGTGTGTGTGTCAGTGTGTGTGTGTGTATGTGTGCAGTGGCTAAGGTGACTGACTGGAACCTGGAAGTTGGTGGTTGGTAGTTCAAACCCTAGTGTAGCCACAATAAGATCCTCGGAGCTGTTGGGTTCTTCAGTAAGGCCCTTAACAACCCATTGTTCCAGGGGGTATTGTTTCCTGCTTAGTCTAATCAACTGTAAATCACTTTAGATAAAAGCATCAGCCGAGTAAGTGTAATGTAATGTAATGTAATGTAATGTGTGTGTGGCGATCACCTTTCAGGCCTGTACAGACAGCTAACAGGCTGGATTTAATGGGTCTTCACACCTCAGATTCCTGCTCTTTGTGCTTTAGAAGAGCCAGAGAATGTTCTGGATCCACACCACTGCCACAATAATCACCAGAGTGTATCGCAATGACCATCACACTGTAGCAATCGCTTAGTCATCTGAAATGAAATGCCATCTCTATCAGAAGCTTCTTCTCCACCGAGACACCAGAGGCATCAGCATATGGTGGGGAAATGATGAATTTCCTAGCAACAGCATAATCTCCAATGGTAACAAGAGAGCCCAGCGGTTGGATGGAGTTATTGGTGGGGGAGGACAGATCTGCTGAGGTTTTACCTGGAACTTTGCGCACATACCGAATTTTCAGCAGCAAGATAAAAGCTTTTCCGCTTTTGACAAGCTGGCTCCTTTTCACCTTACCATTTCAAAAATTGAAATGGTAAGGTTCATTCATGAATACACAGAGTATTGGGTACTTTTGGAGAGGCGCTATCTTATATTTCTTAAAGGCCATCTTTATCATTGTAGCAGGGTAGGTAAAGTAGGTACAGGGCATTACTGCCCTCATGTATTTGAATACTGAATACTGCTGTAAATAAATTCACGCAGAACTGCTTTAAGGTGCGAATCCGACCAAGCGCCTTCCAAAACACCAACCATACAGCGTAACACTGCCGTTTATTCAAACAAAAACCGTTTATACAAGCAGAACATGTTCAGCACAAACAACAGCTGATGAGCGATCACACACATCTGAGTTTTACAAGGTGAGCGGCTAGAGCATAGTGGCTAAGTTGCTTGACTGGGACCCCAGAAAGGCTGGTGGCTATAGCTGTTGGGCCCTTGAGCAAGGCCCTTAAACCCCACATTGTTCTAGGGGGGGATTTGTCTCAGCTTAGTCTAATCAACTGTAAGTTGCTTTGGATAAAAGTGTCAGATAAATAACTGTAATGTAATTACTGCTCTTACCCGAGCAACCCACAGTGGACCGGGGCCGTTTCAGTACCGCTGGCCATAGCTGTCAATCATTGCACATTCCTCCCCCAACCCAACCGCCATATTGATTCATAACTGTTTGGGGGGTCATCCTCAGACTCTGAGGTCGTTGAAGAGAGTGCGTGTTTTTAATGAAGAAACGGAAGGGCACGAGGCCCGGTTATGAGGAAACACGCCGACAACAGACCCAATTCCCTTGAACACTTAAGTATTCCTGTTAACGGGCACTCTGCAGCAATGGACCAATGCAACCCTTTCATTTATCCCAATTTTTACAGCCGAGACGGCACTGTTTTATATCAGTGATTAATGAAGCTTAATCACACGTAACCTGAAACATTCCCTACACCCTCATCCTGAAGATTAATTACATTTGGTGTTTCGTAAGATTATTACATGGTTTATTCAGCAGGGATGAGATATAGTTCCATTTAAAAAATAAATACATGAATGCATCACACATTGAAGTGCAAGATTATAAATTAACCCTTGCAGTGACTTTTTCCACTGTTTAATCCTCATCTAATGTAGAAATCATAGATTAGCAGAAAGCCCAATAGTACAGGACTATAGTATAGTATAGTAATAGTCATGGTCTTTTTTCCATTTAAAATGCTGCTTAAGTATTTTAAGCTTAAAGGAAACAAGGGGATGGGCTTCTAAGTTTATTACTAAAGAGTTTTGGTAGCGGTACTGTACACTCAGTATCACTTAATAACATGTGTTTTAGTCTAGAAATAAGAATTAATATCTAGAAAATAGATAGAAAAATATCAGATTGTTTTAAGTTACAGTTTGCTTCAGTTAAAAAATTTTTTTGTCTTATTTAACAAAAAGGAAATGAAGATTTTAAGATAGAAAAATTGTAGGATTAAAGACAGAAATTAAAATAAGAAATAATTAGTTTCAATGTAAGACTAACATACTTGTTGAGATTGATTTATGTTTTTTGCTGTGTATTCCTGCTCCGGGTTTGTGGGAGGGCTGGAACATATCCCAGCATGCACTAGGCGAGCGGCAGGAATACACACCGGACAGGTCACCTGTCCATCGCCCAAGACTGTGACCTCCATCATAAAAACACCGCGCACCCTTCCTGTTTGAGCTTAAAGACGTGCTGTAAGGAAGAACAGAGTGGGTTTTGGATGAGGCAGATGTGGAGCTGAGACAGAGCGCTGGAGCGTGGCTGTTTCTCCGCTCTGTCAGCGCGGTGCGGAGCTAACAGCTGTTCTCCTGCCTGCTCCAGCCGTTCTCCGAGCGAGACGAGACAGGCCTCCGGGGCTGAGAAATGTATCTGGCATTCTGTAGTTCTGCGCTCTCCCACATCCCAATGCATGACATGAATTCAGTACTGGGCGGTCAGAGTTTGGGCGATGCATTGTGGTTTGAAAAACATGCACATTTTGCCGACTCCCCACACTCTCGAAAATAAGGGTACAGTGGAGGTACATTTTTCAGCCAACTTTGACTGAAATCAGCGGATTTAGTGAAGCTGGGTGTGTCAGGGCAGTACTGATCCTCAGTGTCGTGTCATATCTGATACACACATTGCAGAGGTCTGTAAGTCCTGTAGTTCATCCCAAACATGGTGGCAGACTTGGGACTGCTCCATCTAAAAATATAAAGGAGACCCTAATTTTTACTATAACAGAAAATGTACCCCCCCACCACACAAAAATAAGCTCCGGAGTATGTGACATGTTCTCACCCATCAATCGTCCAATATACATACTTAACTAACCTAAATTACCGCAGAGAAATCACTGTAATTTAACAAATACTGTAACAGAAAGTGTTACAATATAGGTACATTTAACAATTAAGTCCAACCGACTGTGAAACTAGCGAATATTTTCCCCCCAGCACAGCTTACATAACCTACTTTTTACATCCACATTTCCATTGTTTTTCCTTCATGGGCTGAAGTCTTAAGTTTCAGTTATATCATGGCTTCTAGGCTCTCGAAAACTGTGAAATCCTTGCAAGCACTTTTCCCTCCTCCAGAGAGCCTCGTGGGCAATCAGCGCTACTCCACTTCAGTGCAGAGATGGAGTGTGTTGCTCCCTCAGCTCCGGATCTGCGCTAGCACTCACAGTAAAGTGTTCAGTGTTGATTTAGCCCTCAGGGGTCGGACTGTATGAGCGCAGAAGTCTTCACATGCACTGTACTGGAGTAAAACATATTCTGTCAGCTGGATTAACTCTAAATGGTCCAGGAAGGGAAACACAGGAAGAGGAAACTGAGATTTTTATACTTCGATGGAGGTTCAAGGGCGACCTGTAGCGTAGTGGTTAAGGCACGTGACTGGGACCCGCAAGGTTGTTGGTTCGATCCCCGTTGTAGCCACAATAAGATCTGCACAGGAGTTGGGCCCTTGAGCAAGGCCCTTAACCCTGCATTGGGCCTTGCTCAGGGGAGGATTGTCTCCTGCTTAGTCTAATCAACTGTACGTCGCTCTGGATAAGAGCATCTGCCAATGTAATGTAAGGTTTCTAATGGATGTATTAAAGCTTAGTCAAACCAATAAATGACAATTCAATACAATACAGTAATATGAACAACCGGTCGATAGATGTTGGGCGTTCAGTGTTTGTTCAACTCTTAATTCAATAAGAGATCAAAGTTTAATAAGCACTACTGTGCACAATCAGCTGGAATCATATTTATACCTTATATTATATTTTTGCCTGGATTGGCCACTTTCATCTGGTTTTTCCATTTCATTAATTACATGTTTCAAACACACCACAGCCATTTGCGTGTTTTTGTGAATTATGTGTGTATTTGTCAGGAGGGCAAAATACTGTGTGATTAAGATGTGTCCAGTAATTAATCGAGGCAGGTAACAGTAATTTGCTTGTGTGACTGCGGAGCGGATTTCACTGGTTGATCAAAGGAAAGGTGCATAGCGAGAGCGGCGAAGGTCTCGCGTCTGAGCGGAAAACGTTCGTGCGCAGCGTCGAGGGAACGCGGGGTCGTGTTTTTGATCTCCTCCACAGCTTTTCCAACTTCACAACTCATATGGCCACTAAAAACCTTTTGTCTGATATATCATTCATTGTATGCTAACATTGAGAAAATAAAACTAAGTAAGAAGAATTGTAGGTATCCACCAGTGCAGAGCGCAGGGCCACACAAAGAAATGAAGGTTGTTCAACACTACGGATCAGAAGGTCTTGGATTGTATTATAAGACACACTTAATAACCTTTGCATGGCATATGAAACTGCATGGTTTCATTTCATGTCAGCAAACAGACACCAGCTTTAAATACCCCTGGAACTGAACTGATGAACTCTCTACACTGCTGTGTACGGATTTAACGCAGACGTTTTTATACAACATTCAACCTACATGCTAAGGCAAATGTTTTTCTGCATGCAGAGCATACGGCTCACTCCCAAAAAAGCTTCCATGTTCCATAGGATCTTGATTACATGTAACAGACTATGATAATGAGTGGATACAGTAATGAAGCGTAGTACCGCGTTTCAGAACAATGTCCTCGGAAAGGGAACACGACCTCAAACATCCATCAAGTCACATGGCATGAACATTCCACCTCTCCTGGAAGGTCGGGGAGTCTTCTGGATTCAGCACCTGTTCACTGATACCCGCGAGGGCAGGAGTCATGCACATTTTCCTGTAGAATCGATGGACAGTCGTGATTTAAGGAACCTGGTCACGTATTGCACAACACACCCCTCCCCTCCCACCCACCTCCACCTTAACAACTGTGTTAAATATGTTTTTATTCTACAGAGCAGTGCAGCTGCGTACTTTACAGGGTTCTATTCGTTGGTTTTAAAGATGGCAGCTCACTGTGACTGCATGGAGGCAGTAAGACTGGGACTCACTGTAGTGGGAGTTGACTCTAACTGGTGTTCACTTTGACTGAGACTAGTGATTGGAGCCTACCGGTGCCAACTGTAACTGGTGTCTGTACCACAGCGGTCTTACGGAGGTGAATTTCGATCCCCACATGCTCTTAAACAGCAGCTCCCTGATCACAGATTATTTCTACAGGGCCAGCCCACGCAAGTGACTGACCGTTCAGTACGTGTGGGCCAGTCCCAGCGAACGCACTGGATATCACCACCCACACAAACTGGGAGGGAAGAGCTGGAGATTTTAATATCACAGAAATATCAAGAATGCAAATAAGCCATTAATATGTTTCATAACCTTCCACATGAATAATTCATGGGAATGCAATTGCTGCTTTTCCATAAGTCCTTTTTGGAGATGCGCGAGACACGGCTTATTGCCTGTTTGTGAATCCAAATTTATAAAAACCAGGCTTCCTGTTCCCACTCAGATAAACAGATCAATGTACTCATGTAAAAGGACGCTTGTATTAATTACAGTATATTACAGTGCGAGATGTGCCCCGTTCTGCTGAATGATGTCACTGAATCAGCTGGTTCTGTGAAATGGCTGCTTTGTTATGAATGTGCATTCTGTACTTCGTACAGTACAGCATCTCTATGAAAGCTGGAGGCTTGTTTCGCACATGCTCAGTGGACGTGTTCATGTCCTCTCTCTGAGATGGCTGTCAAAAGTTGTGTGTGTGTGTTCACATGTTCGCATCTGCATGTATGTGTGTGTGGGTGTGTATGTCCAGACCAGGTGAGGATGATGTCAACTGCAATTCGATTCAACACATTCAATACAGACCTAAATTACAGACTTGTCGACGTGGCCATTTTACCTAGACTTCAACTGCATTTGTTTTACTCAATGGCTGTTTTAATCTCTGCTCTCTGTACGCTGTGTATCTCATTCAAAGAGTCCAAAAAGGATCACATTTACTCCAAGTTTATGCAATCAGTACTGGTTTAACATCAAATTCCGCTGTGCTAATTAGAGTAATACAAAAAAATGTGTTCCTTTATGATTCTGATGGTTAGCATACCATTTACCATGGCATCTAGTGAGCCTGAATGTGCTCTAAAAAGATTTAGAGTAAAATAAAAGTGCATAAGGAATAACATACAGTGAGCAAATTAGTCATTTTGACTCGCTTGCTGTACATCTTCCCGCTTAAATGTTGGCTACTTGCCAAATAAATTACCCTGCCACCAAATCATGTTTAAATTGAATCAATATTATGTATAATTGTATATTTCTAGCTTCAGCCACAAAAACAACATTTGCTGGTAACCTAGCAACCACAAAAAAGCTAGCTGAAAATAATTTTTAATTTTGCAGTTTCCCACCATTTCAAAAAATCTATTTGGACACTTATTGTGAAGTGCATCATGTTAAAAGGAGCAATTTTTTTGGGATGATACCGTGACAACAGAGTGCATAGCTACAGATTCATCCCCCTCCCCTCTGACCTGCATACTTTTCATCCATCCAAGTGGACTTTCTAGATTACCTGCCCGTTTAATACCTGAACTGTTTCCACCTTAACCTGCGGAGAAATGGGCATCCTCCTATAACTGGGTTCCTCTCGAGATTCCTTCCCATCGGGGATTGGGAAACAATCATTATACTGTATACTTTATACAGAAATAATGGCCACACATTGACCAATCAGATTCCAGTCTCCAAGAAACATGCAGTATTAAAAAAATAAAAAGAATTGCAATCAAGTCCTAAACGAATCACCAGTTTGCTTTCATTTATTTATTTATTTTATTTGGCTTTATTAGCCGTTACAATCTGTCATTGTGTTTGCAGTGTTTATATCAGTTAATAGCAGTTATAACACCTGTATTACATATGTAAACATGTTTACAAGCAACATATACATTTGAAAATATAAAGATTTGAATTGATGGTTGATTGGAATTTCATTTTACCATATGGTACTAAGGGTGATTATTTAGCCTATGATGATAGCCTATTTGATATTTTTGATATTTTATACTTTCAGCACTTTTCGGAGTTTTACACAAACAACCCCAGCTGTAATAAGATGCATTTACAAGAAAATGCACCCATACATTAGTGTAGACACCTTACATGTAATTATGAGGTATGAAATAGTGGGTAAAATGTAATGGCGCATAAGGATCAGTCTTTCGCTGGCCATCTATGTGGAAGATCACACTTTAAACAGGGCCATTTTTCCCCACAAGGTGAAGATGTGTAAACATATTCAATTATTTCTATTACATTGAGACCTAATTTTGCAATAGTGTCCAACATCAAAGTACTATTTTTGCATGCTCCCAAGACTGCGGGCTAGCATTAGCAAGTCTTATTTATCCATCCCATCCATTATCCCTTTCTGAATATATTAATATTTCACAACTTAATCAAGCATTATTGATCCTGAAAAAAAGGTAAAGTGCCACTTGTATTATTAAATGACTGTGTTGCTAAGTAACAGCATAATGATGTGCTTTCTGGTTGAATATGTTTAAGGGTACAGCGTTCATGCTTATGTTTCCATCATGGTTATTATAGTCCATAAAATCACAGAGGCTATTTATTTTGCCATTGAACAGATATGGACAGATACATATATATTAAATTATACTACCAGAAAAAAATAGTTCCAAAAGGAACCCTTTGATTCCATAGAAGAAACCCATCTAGTTCAAGGGTTCTTTGTAAAGCAAGATGGATCTTTGCCTGGGGGCTTTAACAGTTCACATCTATGATACAGGGTTCCATAAATAACTAAAAACAGTTATTCTATGGACAAAAGCCAAATAACACTTATTTTCTGAGAGGGTACATACGTACCTTGTTTAAAAGTGAAATCTAATGCATTGTGCATAACATGGTCAACTTACACTATCTCCAATGTTTGTCCCAAGAAAGGCAATATTCGCCCTATGATGTAGCTAAGAGACATAAATCCGATTTTTGCACAATATCTCTCTTATTTGTCAGCATGTTCCTGATAACGGAATATTGTATGTTAATACTTTGTGAGTGGAACATATGAAAGGATGTCATTAGTTGTAGGAGTTTTTATTAATTTAGTTCAAATCAATACGAAAACAAACAGATCTTCTATGGGCAAATGATAACTATAGTCTGTGTTAAAATAACTGGTAGACTAATGAATTATGGTATCAAAGTCTGGGTTTATTTACAAATACAGAATCTCTAAATGTTGTTTGTTCCGAAGAAATGCCTCCGGTCATTTGCATAATTTGTGGGAATGGAATAACAGCAATTTTTCTTCTACAAAAGAGACTGGTTTCCATGCCAACGGGCATAATAACAGAACAGCTGTTCCCAAAAAGCATTACTAATGATTCTGAAAAGAATGCAATGTTCAGCATTTAGGTGCATTTAAAAGAGTGTACCAGAGTTGCTGAGTGGCTCATTCAGGTAAGGCACCATGTTGTGGTGCGAGAATGGGCCCCATGGTCTCAGATCAAACCTAGACCGTGCTGGGGTTGAGTGTGGCTCGTAGCTTCTTAGGGTGAGGTGCGATTAGCAAGTGCATCACCCAGGGTATTGGAGGGTTCAGTCAGTTAAGAGTCCATATTTCACTGCACTTCAATGATGCCTGCTGGTCAAATCGCCCCCCGCGCGTACTGCATGTATGTCACAGTTGGCTTCGGACAACCAAAGGTTTTAAAAATGACCAGATCAAAAAATATATTAAAATATATTTGCACACAAGCCTGAAATGCAGGCACTGAAACATACATGCTGCAATCTAAATCAGATACATTCAAGGAAAAGGTTGCTAAATGCTTGGCTACCACACTGCCCAAACCTAGTAGCAAAAAGGATCAAGCCCCATTACTCAGCACAGCCTCTGACTCTGTCTAAATAAATAAATAATAACATGCTTATTCATCCCACCATCCAAGATATCCTGAAATGTAAGGAGGGGACTGTTCTTGCTTTTTGTGCATATGGTGAGTAATATATTATTTATCTGGAAACAGGAAAGCTTCGAGCAGTTTCAGTGACAGACCAGCATTTTCTCTGCCGACATTGTCACTCACTGTAAAATGTGTCACAGTGTCTTGGACAGGACGAAAGCAAAAACTGGTGCAATTCATAGTAACACCTCACATGACATTACTCCTGTTAATAGTTAATGTTAGTCTTCTGCCCTGTAGACACAGTGTACAGTCAGTTTATTGTGAAGTATGCCATTATTATTATGAATTGGACTGTTGTTGTTCTTGTTCATCTTCTCCTTCCTCATCATCATCTTCATCATCTTCTTCTCCTTAATCTTCAATCAGTTTTTGGCACTGTACTGTAGATGGTACATGTGGTCACCACGGTTTCCAAAATGAAGTGCTGGAATACATGGCTCTCCCTGTCAGTCAGGGCTGTGGGCATGGCCAGAACTGGGTGCAGAGCAGCAGGATGTGATGTAAGAGGTGTCAGAAGCACAGGTCTAATCGCAGCTTTCTGATTGGTCACTCTACAGCAGCATCTGTCTGAGGGACCGCCCATCTCTGTGACCGATTTGGCCGTTCTCCCCCACCATTTGGGTTAACCGGACAGCTACACAATGCACAATGCACCCCTGGTTATGGGTATACACTTTGCACTTTGTTGTACGTCGCTCTGGATAAGAGCCTCTGCCAAATTCCATTAATGTAATGTAATGTAATGTGTGAATAGCTCCATTTAGCTGCATCTGCAGGGTCTTTCACTTGGAGGGTAATAATGGTATAAGTTTAATAATGGTATTACGGTTTCTTACCGTACTCACTTTGGCGCAAAATCTTTCAGAACTCTAAACTCTCTTTTTTCAATTGCTTGGATACAATATACATAAAACAAAAATAATTTGTTTGCTGAACCAAATCACTGATACAACTTAACTTTCAAAGTATTAGCATTTAAAAATGAAATGCACACATTACATCTGAGATGTGTGTAATACTGTCTTTTCAGTCATTACAATGCATCTAACTACCAATGTATCCCATGACTGAAAATTATAAATAACTGCAACATTACTCCTAAAGCATAGTTTTATGGAAACTGATTACTGTAACAACATTCTATGTTTAGATCATAAATGTTTTAGGATAAAGAAATCTATTAACATCAATTACTTTGGAACATGAACCATTTTATCACATTATAACTGGATGTAATATTTTATCATCATCCTTTATCACAGATTTTTTCACAAATCTGTGCTCCCTCTCTCCCTCTCTCCATCCAGCCATTTGTCTTCCTCTTTCACTTTTGTACCTCTTCCTGGGTCCATCTTGAACAAAATCATTCCAATGATGAAACTGAAATTCCCTCAACACCCAGGTAGGTGAATTTGGCATGATTGTTCTATTCAATAACCGATTCACAATCAGAAGCACAATCTGCATTAACTTCATTCAGCAATTTGATTCTATTATGAACTATTATGATAACTTTTTTTTAGGACTTTTAATACATTTCAATATAGTATTTGTGGCTCAGCAAATAGCAAATGAGATAGGAATGCACAATGCACATTTTAACAGGCGAACAGGCTGTATTACAAGTGCTGACCGTTCTGAGTGTTGTGCCTAAGGTTTTGAAAAGTGAGCACAAACTTGTGAGATTAATGCCAAAGTGATTGTAAAAAACAGCCTGATATCAAATGCTCAAATATGAAATTTAAGCGTTTTTTAGTTTTTATTACAGCAACTGCAATTATACTGCAGTGTTCGTACTGTTATAGACAAATTGTTTAATTAGCCTGGTGTGAGTACTTGTCGGAGATGTTTATACACAGACAGATTTTTCTGTGTGTAATGTCGTGGCCCACCAGTGAGACCAGCAGAGGCTTCATTAGCAAACTGCTGGGATCAGGATCCGTTAAGAGGATTTAATGCTAACTGCTAACTGTTCTTCATTCGTCTCTCCACCAGGGGGCACCCTCACAACACCCATCATTCATGAACCCAGTCTGAATCACAAGTCGCACCCCTGGTGTGTGTGTGTGTGTGTGTGGGGGGGGGGGGGATGTGCATCTCCCCCCTGTGGTGAAACAGCCAATCCATCCTGAGGAATATGCAGGGGGGTGGTGTGCTTTACAATCAAGTTTCAAATCCACTTAACGGAGGCCATCTCTCCGAGGGGTTTGCCAACGATCCTTTGAATTCTGGAGATGCAGCTAAGATCTATGAGATGAGAGCAATCTAAAACACCTCTGTTTGTGTGTGTGTGTGTGTGTGTGTATGCATGTGTGTTTCTGTGTGTGCATACACTGTTTGTGCATAAGAGTGCAGGCATGGGTTTTTGTGTGCAAATGTACTCACATCAATTTTATTTCAATAGTGTGTGTATGTATGTGTGTCTGTGTATGTGTGTGTGTGTTTGTGTATGTGTGTGGGTATGTGTGTGTGTCTGTGTATGTGTGTGTGCGCACACGTGTGTCTGTGTATGTGTGTGTGTGTTTGTCTGTATGTGTATGTATGTACGTTTTGCTAGGACATACATTAGAGTGCCTGTGAAAGTCTGTGGGTCTGACTGAAGCAGGGATGTGTGGAGCCGTATTGGTTCCTCCTCCAGCTCTTTCTCCTCCATCGATAGCAGCATTAAGCACATCCTTCTCCTTGATTTAATTTCTCAGAGCAAGAGAGCCGGAAGCAATTCCATTTAGAAAAGCAGTTCATTTTCTGCATTTTTAAACCATGCATTTAAAAAAACCTCCTCTGTAATTTCATAAAATATACGCCGCTGGTCGCAATAATTACCCAATGGAAAATATTTAGTATATACTGTCACCTAGTGGATGGTTTTGAGTAAAGCATTTTACATTCATCAAAACAGAGCACAGAACTTAGACTGGTATTGGACTGTACTTAACTGAAAATTAATATGTTTACGACCACTGTATGAAAGGTGCTATACAAATAAAAGATGAGCAGTAGTAACAGCAGTAGTAGTAGTAGTAGTAGTAGTAGTGGTAGTAGTAGCAGTAGTAGCAGCAGCAGTTGTAGGAGTAGTAGTAATCATAATAATAATCTTTATTTTACAATGTCTTTCATACAATGTTCAGCAGCCCGAAGTGCAAAAAACAATCAATCATAATCACACAGTTTGAGTATTTATCTCACAGAAATTCCACTTCATAGATCTTATCATGTGATCCTTAGTCCAAGTATTTAGCCTACCGTGAAGTATTTGAGTTGTTTTCATCAGATGCATATCAATTTCAAGAGTGAGGAATTGAGGTTGTAACTTACAAGGCAACATAACATTATCATTAGCCTATTTGCAATAGAATTACAAAAATAATGTTTTTTCTCCAATGACTAATAGTTTATGAAAACGAAAACGCACAAACTGCAGATAATCTTTTAGGAAAATGGATAAATGTCTTTGGATTGGTACTTTTAGCCTAATGTCTTCAGCTGTGTTCTGGTTGGGTGCACCTCAATGACTCAGGGTTAACGGGGTTGAATAAAATAGCGCCTGGCTTATATGTGAAATAAAATAAACATTCATAAACAGGCCACCTTTTTCATTGTAAAAGTGTGCTCACATGCAGTAGCCTAGGCTAGACGAGGATACATGGGTAAACGTACACTCAGTGAGTACTTTAATATATATAATACCGTGCTCACTGAGTGTATATTCTTATGCATTCTGACAGATAGAATCAACATTTCTCCTGAGCTTGCCAGATGAGCTTTTCAAGCGCGTTCACCAGCAAAACAAAGTGGGAAAAACCCCTCGCCTGCTAGGCACGCTTTCATCCTCCTTATTGGTCTCTCAGCAGCGTTCCCGGGAGGACCATCAGGAGCGGTGCTTTGATACAGCTGCCTGGTGTGTGATTCCCAGTTCTGGGAACGCTGCGTTTGAAACCGATCGCTCTCCGTCTCGTTTGAGGTGCCATATTGCTTCAGAAGTCGCTCACATGGAGCATCCTGCCTTCTGTTCGTTTGTCCTCATTCTCAGTCCACAGTTATCCGTGTGTGGGTCTCACTTTCTGTTTGATTCAGAGCGGATGGCATTTCATTTCACGAGTCTCACTAGCTAATGAAAAATCATTCAGCCCATTCCAATTCCCCGTGGTGCGGTTTGGAAATGTTCTGTCTGAAACTTAATGGCAGGCGGACGGGCAAAAATAACTGCACACTTTTTCAAATCGCCTTAATTGCTATTTATTTCTATTCAAGCAGTTTACTTGCATTGAATAGTAGTGATAGTAGTGCATGCAGAACCATTTCGTGATATTCAGACTCAGTTCACATGCACGGACAACAGCCATTTTGTAAATCTCTCTCTGTAGTTGTCCCATAGAGAAGGAAGGGGTAAAACATGCTAGGGCTTATCTCTGCTATCCCAGCCTTCAGCACGGGTGTCCTTCTTTGGTTCTTCCTCTCTGTCTCACTGTTACCTTGGTAACCGTGACCCCATTCCCCCCAAATCTGCACATTCTGGGCCAGGCATGTTGCTCTCCATTCCCACTGGTGTTCCCCACAGGTTAGTCTTGGGCCCCATCTGTTTTCTTCCTGAAGTCCTTTAATCTGAGCGGCACTCAACAACAGCAAAAACACACCGTGCTCATCCATAATACTGCTGTTAAGCTAGTATAATTTAAATTTAGGCTCTTACAGGAATCTTCTCATGATTAAATACAACTAATGAGTTAAGAGTAAATACATTGGGAATACAATTACTCTGTTTCCAAGCCCTCTCACCATTTGTTCTGATGCTGTACACAGCAACAACAAAAATACCCAGGTGATTTTTCCTCATTTGACGGTGTCTCTGTGAAAAGCCCAAAATGAATAATATTTATTTGAACTGAATTGAACATTACACTCCTTGCTTTAAGAGATCTTATGTGCTTTTTTTACTGGCAGACAGCTTTGCTAAAATAAGATTTTCCTCAAATAATACATTACTTTTCAAGTGTCAGTTCCGCCGTTTGCCTTCTCTGCTGTACAGCTCCCTCTGTAAATAGATGTCCCTTGGATTTCTCCATCTCCAGTCTAAAAACAAACATCACGGTTCTGTATGTGTACTTCTTTTCAGGATCACAGAAAAAAGCAACTAATTTAATTGGATTTAATTTACATATGATGGAATCAACTTTGTGTCTTCGAGAATATGTGAGGATAGACTGATGCACATTTTAACATTTTAATAAGATCATATGTCCATTTTGTTTATTAAGTAGACCGTAAGTACATTAAGTTCCATTTCTATGTACTTAACCAAGAAAACATATGGGGGCACACTGATTAAGAACTGCAATATGTGTTCTTAATTTATCTGAGTGTGTTCATTTCATTGCCTGCAAATATAATGTTCTTGTTTGGTTTGTCATTCGTCTTTTAGATTTGATGCCAAGCAGGTCTGCTACTGTGTTAACAGTATCTCCCAGGAGCTAAATGATCTTAAAATACATATGAATATGTCTCCAGTTTTTGAAGATTACTTATGTTGGAGTGCATCCAGCATTTCTTCTCAGTAGCTTTATAGTTTTGCAATTCTCTTCTTTCTTCTCTACTGTAATTTACTGTTAGGGAAATCCCAGTTATAGAATTGGGATTTATTTGTGAGTTCACCACAGGCAGAGATAAGATGTGGTGGCACTGTAAGATGTGGTCTACAAGGGGTGGTTCTGAGAAAAGGGGAAGTTTGAATTATAATTATTATTATTATATAAATAATCACACACTGTCTAAACTTGGGCTACATGGGATAATTTGACATTAGTTTTCTTATAATAGTTTTCAGGGTTTTGTTGTTATGAAGGAGGGGTTCTCTTTTGTTTTCCTTTACAAAACGCTTTTGGACATGTCTTGGCAATAAAAACGCATCTGAATCATTGCATGATTAAGCTTGCATACATTGATAAACACACTAGATGGCGCTACAACCCTTCTGAGTGCGCCTGAGCTTTAACCCAAAGGACTAGAGCCCCCCGGTGGATAAAAGTTGCGTTACATGTCCAGTTATCCCACCCGAGTCTTTTGGCAGTTCGTTAAAAATGAATTAGTTGCTCTGTGACGCAGAAAGGTTTATATTAATTTCATTATCAGCTGTACGAAGCGAATGCACTTGCCTAATGCTGTCCGAGAGGGAATGGCTCAATCACAGCCCGGTGGAGAGGATGGGGAAAAAAACATTTTCTGATGCCAAGGAAGCAGCTGGGCTCACGCAACGCATTTGCATGATCAATCACACTCTTTGTGAGTGCTCTGCGCTAAAACCCGTTTAGCGCTGCCAGTTAGCATTCGGGGGAGGAACGGGACCCGGGACGCTGTGACATTTTTGGCGTATGCTCGCTCGCCCGCTCCCCTTGGCGGCAGAGGGAATGCGAAAACAGTTCTCTCGAGCCAGCCGTGGCTGGAGAGACGCTTCTAATGCAGGGCAAGTCGGGCATTCTCTGAAAAAGAGCGATCAGCGGTTTACAGTCGGGAGCTTTTTTAGAGATAATTAGCTGATAGTAGATTTGAGGTACCATGCATTAAAATGTTCTTGTCACATACTACGGCTTTGCTATGTTGGATCTATATTAATTTGGACGTGTTGTTAAAATCAAATTGCAGTTTGTGTTTAATCAGTTAAGAACATGGCTCTCAAACTATGCAATGGCCATTTTTAAAACACAATGCCCTCCAAAATTAATTAACTCATAAAAACTCAGCCCGAACTGGAGATAGGGGCCTCAAATGGGAAAATGTTAGTACGACAATGATCCCAAAAATAGTTAAACAAAAAAATAAAAGTGGTACTCTTCTGTTATAGTCAGTCGAGAGACTTGAGATTGATAAAAAAAAAAATGGACACAAGGACACTCCACAGGAGCAGAGGATCTTGAAAGGTTCTTTCCAGAGAAACTGCCAAGACTGACATTGTGATTATTCCGTCACACAACAAGTACTGATATAGCTTGATGGATGATGCGTTTGATTTTGTGATATCTGATTTTCAGCATGCTCTGTAGATACATTTTGATCAGGACATGAAAGGGATCCACCAGGCATTACACAGAAGGGAAGTTGAGTTCTATTATTCATTTTCCTATTTCAGATCCCAGCTCTGCAGGGTAGGAGATACACACACTCCTGCTCCTCAGATCTTAAGGGGAATATGCTGATTAAAAAGCTTCAAGAGCTGCCACTAAAACCAAAAACAGAAAAGATTATCCCTGGCCCAAAGTGCAGCGCAGAGATGCGGGAGATAGGAGACAGATGAGATTAGCGTGTTTGCACTGGCGTTGTGCACGCTTGTCATTTGCACAGCTCTCGTCGCAGTGAGAGATTGTCTCCGCTTACCCAGAGGAACGCTCAACAAGCCACGTCAACGTCCTCTTCCTAATTAAAAATGGCACCGCTGAAAGACCTGTTCTCTTCTGCTCTTTATCAGTCTGACAACAAGGTAAACCCTGTTTTGTTCATCCAGGAAAGATTATGTAAAATGTGGGGGTTTTTTCTCGTTTTTTTTGTAGCACAGGGATCTCAAACTCCAGTCTTGATGAGCCGTACGGCCTGCAGGCTGTGGTTTCTTCTAAATCAGGCCTCTAAATTTAGGCCGTGGGAACCAGGTGTGTGGATCCTTTAACCAATCAGTGACCAAGAAGGAGCATTAAAAATTGGAATGGGAAATGACAAGTAATAACACAGGGTTTGAAAGATGGGCTTCTAGCAGTGGCGCCTATCTATGGGGTAATAGGTAGGCGAGCATCCAGGACTGGAGTTTGAGGTGCCAGGTGTTGAAGAAACATAAAGAGTATCTGAATACCCTCAAACACACCTATACCCTCATCTTCCTCTGCACAGTACTGCCCAACCCTGTTCTTGGAGATCTACCATCCTGTTTCACTGCAACCTTAACAAAGCACACCTTATTCAACAGCCAGAGCAGGGGTGCCAAACCTTGTTCCTGGAGATCAACTGTCCTGTAGGTTTTCACTGCAGTTAGTGTAAGTTACAGGCAGTTGTTCATAAAAAAAATTGTTCTTGAGTGAAATATATTAATTGGTCAGAAGTGACTGCACAAAAGTCTAAAATACTTTTGATTTCATCTATGTGAGGCATTTCACAATGATAAATGGTACTGACAAAATAAGTGGGGTAGCCTATAGCCTAGCGGCTAAGGTACCTGACTGAGCCCCGGTCCTGGGGGCTGTCTGTGCCTGGTCCTGGGGGCTGTCTGTGGAAGTGTGGGGTGGCGGGGGTGGGGTGGGAGAGGGTCCTGCTGGTGGTTTGGGGATTACCCTCTGATCCAGCAGGTGAGTGGAGCTCAGCCAGCCCCCAACCAAGCTTTTCAAAAACAGGAACCCCGTCCTGTTGGATATGCAGTCCTGCTGGAGATTGGGAGATTTGTAGAGGGGGGTGGGGGGGCACTGGCATGCACCAAAGGGCAGAGGTACCACCTTGGCCCCTGCCCTGTGCCTCTGATCCGGGGCCAAATGAGGTCTCAAGGGCCTCTGGTGATCCGTTCCCTCCTCAAAAGCGGGGCCAATCCCCACACAAGGGGCCAAAGTGGAGGGTTTGTGGGGCGTTTTTGCTTTGAGGCTTTGGAGAGATTAGTGCTCCTTCCTCCTCTCAGTGTCCTCTGTAGGCCTTTGAGATGCAGTGCCCAGGCCTGCCCGGGGGGGTCGTCTCATCTGACCACCACAGGGGCGCACTAATGCCCCTGCAGATCAGCCAGTCCTGGGGGAAACCCTGTGCTTTAATTACCCGAAAGGTCAGATGGCAGGAGGCAGGTGGGGAGTCATGACAACCCTCAAACCTTCAAAGCCAGGACTGTGTTTGTGAAGGCCTGTTATTCCAAAATCAGGGCTCAGAAATTTCTTTCATAAAAAAATTAATAAGATCAGGCTGTGGAACGAACATTTGCATTCTCTGGCAAATCTAGAATTCTTGCCACGAATGAGAGCATTCTCTGCCAGATACTAGCATTCTCACAGCCAATGAGAGAGCATTCTGCACCAATGGTAGTACACTCCACATAATGGTTTCTTGCTCATCTCTAAGAGTATTTCTGCCAGACAGTTTGTGTATGTTTGTGATGACAATTAAAACTGTTGTCATTAGTTGTCTTCAGGATGACTTGCCTAATCAGAGTCAAAATGAGTGTGAGCAAGAGGAAAAAGTAGTCCCAGGAGCTGAGTGATACCTGACTGCAGAGATCTCAAACTCCACTTCTGGAGGGCTACAGCATTTGCGGCTATCTTTTAGTCAATAGCCAACCTGGGCCTTGGAAAACGTGTGGAATCGTTAGCCTATTGGTGTCTAACAAGAATCACTTCAGTGTTGAATTGCAGAACAGTGAAATCCAACTGGCTAAATGTCGGGGGAAAATATTCAAATCTATATTAATACAATTGGCTCTCTGCAATTCAGAAGCACTGCTCTGTTAAGCGACATCAGTTTGTATCACTGTGTGTGTCACTGTGCCAGACCCTAATATTCTCTCAGACATTTCCCCTCACACACACTCCTGCTCTCCGAAATGCTCAACACACAAATGTTCTGAAAATGGAAGAACAGCTATAAAAAATAATTGAAAATAGAGAACTCAAAATAATATTTAATACAGATCTTATGGCTGATAGCGGTTGCCATGGTGTTTCTGCCATGGTCGCGATTCTCCATGCCCCTCCACTGCAGGAGAGGGCGAGGCACTGCCAGGGCAACATAGCCATTGCCCCGGGCAACTCCAGGTGCCGGGAAACAGGCTGGTGGCCAATCACAGCTCTCCGCCTGCTGTCAACTGGAAGGGCGCCATGCTGCTAATAAAAAACCCACAGGCAACGTTTGCCGCATCTCACACATTCAGGAGTGTGTGTGTCTGTGTGTGTAGAATGATACAGGTCAAAGTTTGGAGAAAGCCAAGGACAAGGCCACAGACTGTGGCCAGAGATATTTTATACTCAGCGCTATAGTCTTACACACGTGGACAAAATTGTTGGTACCCCTCTGTTAATGAAAGAAAAACCCACAATGGTCACTGAAATAACTTGAAACTGACAAAAGTAATAATAAATAAAAATTTACTGAAAATTAACCAATGAAATTGCTTTTGAATTGTGGTTCAACAGAATCATTTTAAAAAACAAACTAATGAAACAGGCCTGGACAAAAATGATGGTACCCTTAACTTAATATTTTGTTGCATAACCTTTTGAGGCAATCACTGCAATCAAACAATTTCTGTAATTGTCAATGAGACTTCTGCACCTGTCAACAGGTATTTTGGCCCACTCCTCGTGAGCAAACTGCTTCAGTTGTCTCAGGTTTGAAGGGTGCCTTCTCCAGAAGGCATGTGTCAGCTCCTTCCACAGATGTTCAATAGGATTTAGATCAGGGCTCATAGAAGGCCACTTCAGAATAGTCCAATGTTTTGCTCTTAGCCATTCTTGGGTGTTTTTAGCTGTGTATTTTGGGTCATTATCCTGTTGGAAGACCCATGACCTGCGACTGAGACCAAGCTTTCTGACACTAGGCAGCACATTTCTCTCCAGAATGCCTTGATAGTCTTGAGATTTCATTGTACCCTGCACAGATTCAAGACACCCTGTGCCAGATGCAGCAAAGCAGCCCCAGAACATAACCGGGCCTCCTGATGCTAATTAGAGGACACACTGTCCCTATGGTCAAATTATTTTCAATCTTTTCTAGGGGTACCACCATTTTTGTCCAGGCCTGTTTCATTAGTTTGTTTTTTAAATTGATTCTGTTGAACCACAATTCAAAAGCAATGTCTGATTTTCATTGGTTCATTTTCAGTAAATTTTTATTTATTATTCCTTTGTCAGTTTCAAGTTATTTCAGTGACTATTGTGGGTTTTTCTTTCATTAACAGAGGGGTACCAACAATTTTGTCCACGTGTGTAACACTGTAAGTTCTGTAATCCTGCCATTGAAGTCAAAACACACAAATGTGATGCTTTTTCTGAAATGGAGTGTAAGCGAGTACAATAGTCATATAGACACTCAGTGAGCACTTTATTAGGTATTTATTAGACTTACTTTTTAGACTTCTGCGGCTGTAGCATATCCACATAGAGGTTTGACGTGTTGTGTGTACAGAGATGCTATTCTTCATACATCATTATTTACATTACTGTCACCTTCCTGTCAGCTTTGACCAGTCTGGCCATTTTCCATATTCTCAATATTCATATCATTTAAAATCCTGTCATTGTGCCATTCAAGTCGAAACACAAAAATGTAACACATTGTCTGAAAAGAAGTGTAAGCAAGTATAGTACAGTACAGTACACCAAATATAGCACCAAACAGTGTACAATATCACCAAAATCTCCTACAGAACCTCCTGCAGTTAAGAATCGGAGAGAATGGAAGTTTACACTGCAGCCGTGTATCTGGTGAACCTGTAGAATTTGTGGAGACAGAACATCTGACAGGAAGTGGATGTCTGGAACTTCCTGTTCCGCTCCTGTATGGCCAGAACCTGGCTACCACATTCCCAATCTTCCCAGCACCTCATTCCGTTCTCAAACAGAATCACTGGCATCCGAACCGCACAGGTTACCACCAAGCAGTTACACCTCCCTGTGAAATACAAACGCAGATCTCATTCCTCCCAGTGAGCTTATAGGGCAGAAATTAGCGGCACCAAGTGACCGCAAAGCTACGCAGCGACATGGCGGCCGTGCACGGTGGGGGGACACCAGGGGGCAGAGTTATGGAGCCCACAGCTGCCAGGCCCAATGGCACCGCTGCCAAATCCCGTCCCACTAATCCTCTCTGAGCCGGAGGAAGACCTGCCAGATTCTGCCCCCCCCCCCCTCCCTCCATAACTCCACCCCCCTGCTTCACCAAAGAGAATAATCAGTTCCCCTCACCCCTAACCACATCACCGCACATAATCACCCCAAACCCCGGCCCCCAAACCCCAGGCCATGGCCCCGCTGCTCCGGTCAGAGGAGACGTCCGTTCATCAGTCAGCCCCAGCAGCACATCGAGCGAGACTTTCCTCCCGGAGCGGAGAAAAGAAACCCGCGCTCAATAACCCAGAAGATCGATGGGACGAGATCTCCATCTCCATCAGGGACTGCAGTGGATATAGCTGACCCAGCGCTTTCTTTCGTTTTTTTGGGAGCTGGTAATCACTGACTCAGCGAAGCACTTGAGCCCTGAATGTTCTCCTTTCTTCTTCTCCCCTTTGTGTTGTTTATTTACTCGCGCTACGGCCAGCGATTGGGTTTGCATGGCCTCTTTCCCATTGGGATCTTGGGATACCACAGACGCTGAAAAAGACCCATTCTGTCTGAATCACTGACTCGACCAACTGAGCACAGCCCACAACTGTGACTGTGAGAGCACTCTTTGATACATAAAAGAAAAGTCTTATGATTTTCAACTCAAAAAAATATGTGCAAATAACAATAATGTTATAACAAAAATGTGAAAATGACCGTAATTTCAATAAAAATAACCCTTTGGGACAGGAATGGACATTGAAGGTAATATAGTGCAGGTATGCAATTAGGCACACAGTCTTTTCAATGGCGCCTTTTGATGACAACAGCAGTGCAAGATGAGAGCTGTGCTGACCTATACACAGAGACTCACAACTATGTGCATTTTGTTCCATGAATGCAACGGGACCATAAAAAAATTTATTCAGAATCCTTTATTGATCCAATCCCTCCGTTCCTCCAAAACCTCCACTGTTACCGTGGTAACTGCACCCCCACCACCCACAACCCCTTCCTCTAATAGGCCAGCGGGGGCCTGCGTAACTTTTGGCGCAAGACGGAGCCGCAGGTGGAGTGCACATGGTGCCTGTGCACCACCCCCCCACCCCACCCCAAAAAACCTGCCATGGCTGAGTGCGTGCCAAGCAGCCGGCTCCAACCACACACCACCGCCGCAGTTATCCCCCCCGGGCCCCACTGTTGCTGTGGAATCAGCAGAGCCGCAATGGCACCGGGCCAGGCCCACTCTTGGCTCAAAGTGGCTTTGCGAATGCCTGTTTTCACACAGCGGGTTTGTGTGGCGTTTCTCGAGGTCAGTTGTACACTTTTCCTCTCCCTCGGCGCTGAACGGTGTGTGCCAGGAAGCAATCCTGCGGCCGCATCAGTCGCACTGATGAGCATTCTGGGAAGTGAATTCAGTGGAAATGCGAGTGCACGTGCCCGCGCGGTCCTCCGTTTCGGCCCCTTTAATCCATCCTGCCATGTTACGCAGGACACTGGGGACAGCGGTGCTGAGCGCACAGAACCCAGGCCCTCCAAACAGGGCTGAATGCCTTATCTTATCAGCACACATTTCCATGGGAGAGCGGGGCTCATTAATGCGCAAGCACACAGCGCGGATCTGAGATCAGCCAGAGAACCTCCCCCAAGGCATGCTGGGTAACTGCCCATATGGATACTCCTGAAGGGCATATACAGCTGAACTGGATGTAAGAAACCCGAGTGAGCAGGGATTCACAGCCCTATGTTTAATACTAAACTTTTAAATGTCGCCAGTCTTGACCTTCACATCTTTTTGAAGTGTATAATGTCAGACATGAGTCCTTTTGAGATAGATATACATCCAACTCAACACGAAAAATCCAGGACAGAATCAGCTTTACTCCCTCAAGAAAACAGTGAATGACAAATCAGCTATGATCAGGAATTCAGAACAACCGGACCCAGAAATCCAGAGAAAGTTCAGTTCAGCGGGTATCAATCAGAAATAAACGCTGGAGAGTATGGTTGGGACACATAACAATCTGGCAATGAACGAGACAAAGCGTTTTTTATTACACAGGTAACAAGAGGGAATGGCAATCACGTGTAAATAATTAGGTGAAACACAGGTGAAATGAATGAAAGGAGTGAAATGAACTGACAGACAGACTATGGTGTGCACAGAGGGTAAAAAAACACGGAAACGCTAAGCACAACAAAAGACAAAAGACTAGACAATGAAAACACAGATCTTGACAGCTATGAACATTGAAATCCAGCCCTGGAAGCAAACAGGCTACACTGGTGTATGTGGTTTACATTAAACCAACACTCAGTTTAGGTGTGTGAACTCTCAAGCCAATCAGTCATCGTAAATGCTGAAACACGCTGAAATGTAGCCCTCTTGGGTAGGAGATCAAGCTCCCTGGTTTAAACTGGGTAAGTTTTAATTGTTTTGTTTTTGTTTGTTTGAAAGGTAAAGACTAAAATCTCTCAGGCCTTCTCTCCTGCTGCTGCAGGGGGAAGCACTTCCTGGACAGACCCCCTGCATCTGTAACAGGCTCATAAGAGAGAGTGTCTTTCTGTAATACTGCAGGCTTCATATATGGTGAAATGAGCCAACCAAGGGAGGCCACCGCCAGCCTAACAATATGGGAGACCCTCCCTCCCAAAATAACCTGCAGATTTTGGACAAAGAGAAGCAGGAAGCTTTGCCCTGAAAGGGTATGTGTACGTGATTTCAGCAGCCTTCTAGGGATCGTACTGGTTAGAATCTGCAGGATTTCATTGAGTTCTCATTTGCCATTTCTCCAATAAACATGTGTTTTTCCCTTTTGCTTTCTTATAATTCTTTTATCCGGCCCAAACCGTGATGCTGTCAATATGTACCAAGCAATCAGATTTTTATGCTGGTCTGCCAAAACAGAAAATGGACACGGAATTCTATTGTGGTGATTAAATTGTAGCTGTGTTGTTTAATTTACAAGTTGAATTAATATAATACCAATACAAAAGATAAGCTGGTGTTTGAATGAAAATTGTAGACACTTTTTGTATATTCTGTTTACAGACTAATCACTTATTGAAATTAAAACAAAATAAATAAATTAGATTTTCCAAACTTATATAAATATAACAAATCGTAAATAGTAAGTCATAGTTAATTAAGAAAATATGGTAAAATGTATATTTTGGCTAATATTTTCTAAAATGTCTAATTTGTTAGCTCCCTGCTAAGTCCTGAGCTGTAATCTGATGCACCAGCGCCCTGCCCAGGTCACAGAGGGCTTTCACAAAGAGCATATTAATCACACATAGAGCATCTACAACAGCCCTGAATAAACCACCACCAATTCAAAATACATATTGGAAACACTTAAGTATGCACAGCAAAAGCATCAGTGTTTAAGCAGTTCTTGAAAAGTAAAATAACACATTTAACACTAACGCAGTAACACAGAGTATTATTCTCTGAAATGTGTTATTGCTTGGTTGGTTAGTGTTTTTCAATTTGTTCAGTTTCTGAAATGTTCAGAAGTGCAGCACTGCTCAATAGCGAACCACCTTTTTTTTTTAATCTGAAAGATTAAAAAGATTAATAAACTAATATGCATATGTTCAAAGGAGATCTGATTGCTTCAGATGAAAAAGCTTGTCTGTGATTTATTCCCAAATCCTCTTTTGCAAAAAAACCAAACAAACACTTCAAATGATGTTGAACTAGGCATACCCCCAAAACAAAACCACTCACTGTTATTATTCCAGCTGTGGTTAACCAACCGAACATGACACAAACACCTGCAGGATTGAGAAGCTTCCATTGGATAACATCAAACCCAATCGCTGCTTTATCACAGCTTCATCAGACACCTGATAGGCAGGAGATAAACACCGTGACAAACATCTGGGCTGATGAGATTTCACCCATTTTGCCATCTAGTCATATCTCACCAGCTGCCTGCAGTGTAATAAATGTACTTTACGGTTTTCAATGTATGAAAATCTTTTTATTTTACTCCATATGTGTACTGTATGCTGTAGAATACTTTTTAGCATTTGGCTGATTATTTCAGAATGGCGTACTGTAGACAGATTGTATTTTGCATACAATCCATATATAACCTGAATATTTATACTGACACCAAATGAAAAAAAAAAAAAAGATACTAAGTGTACTTAGTATACAATTTAATCACATTTCAAGCATTCAAGCTATTCTACAAAATAGTATACTCCAGCATACAATTTTTTCATGTGAGGAAGAAATCTTGGGTACAATGGTAGCACCTCACAGTAAAATATAGTGTACAAAGTGATGATATAATAAATAAATAATTTATTGAACAGCAGAATAAACTCACCCATGGCAGAGAGAGAATTCTTGTTCTTAACAAACCAGTCATCTTTCCAGTAAACACAATTTCTCTTTCTCTCTCTCTCTCTCTCTCTCACACACACACACACACACACAAACATTTTCAACATTAAAAACCAAAGTTAATCACATCTGCGAAAGAACATGTGTAAACACTAAAATGAGTGTGGCTGCCAAATTATCAGTGTCAACACGAAGCCAAAAAATTAAAAACAAAATTTCACCCAAATGTCAGACAAATGTTTAACAGTCACAAATGTATGAACAGCTGTTTTATGTTGATCTCGTGGTTGGACACACACACAGAGTTAGTGTTCGCCTCTGTAGCACAGACTTTTATGCTTTGGCCACAATACATGCAAAATATTAATTATCCAACAGCAATTCAACGAGTGCAACCCTCATCAGGGAAAAGAAGGACATCGGTCGCACTGCCATTGGTCAGCCAGCTTTTTCAGCCAATCAGATGCCCTTTGAGTGGTATTTAAGAAACCCAATATTGTGGAGCTGTTGGCTGACTCATCTTGCTAAGACTTTGGTCCAGTGAGTGAATGGGCCCCATGGTCTGGTATCTGTCAGTGCTGACTGTGCCTGGAAGCCCAGATGAAGCAGATAGCCATAGTATCACTTAGGTTAGGGATCAGCAACCTGGGAGTCAGGTGAGAACACAGCCTGGCCAGTAGCACTAATTACCCAGGAGAAAAGAAAACCAGGGCTGGATCTGGATTGGAGAGCCGGAGATAATCCCTGATCTAGGGGGAAGGATTCAGCCAGCTGGGTTGACTGCATCTCATCACTCACCAGTGACACCTACTGGTCGGTCTGGCACCCACAGTTTGGTTGCTAAAGCTGAACTTCCTGAAGCTCAGATCAGTACATGCAGTATGTGCTTTAAACAAAACAAAAGCTTAGGCCCTAACAGGCCCAACACATTGAAGGAAACTAAACACTAGTATTTTGGGGAAAATGCTAAGAGTGGCCATTTTGCAATATCAAAAATGGTCAACAGTAGAGCCAAACTACAGGAGAAAGACAATATCACAGCATCATGTCAAGCCTGGAAATACTGGCATATTTCTGTGCAGAAAAAAAAACAAATTCTGATATCAGAATGGAATTCGCCTTCAGCAAATTGATACCTGCGCCCATTAGTTCTACTGACTCTAACTCCACTGCACGGAAATATGCTAGGAATGGCCTTTGTGAAAAGCTCTGTACAAATGAAGTTGAATTGAACTAAAAAATATCACTTAACCTCTACTTCTTCACATTAGAATGCCTCACCCTGTGACATCACTGCAAAATGTCATAAGCAGGCATTACATAAATGAGAGTGGAGTATTATTAACAGCCAATGGCAGCATAATTAACAGCCAATGGCATGGTTAATATCCATACCTCAACAGCAGTGAAACTTGGGCATGCACAAGTCTGTGGGAAAATGTGCTTTCTGCTGATAAACTGCCCATTTTGGTCGTCTTAACAAAAATCCAGCATAGGGAGATCTGAAATGCGAGAGCTTTGATTTGAGAAATTTGGTACAATATGGTGCTCTGGGGGAAGGATTTGCTGGGATAAAGTAAATAGATCGTAATAAAAGAAAGAGCAGCCAGCGATGCTATGCTCAGCGTCGTCCCTTTGTGCCGGACTGCATTAACCGCGTTCATCACTATTCCCCTCCCTGCAGACGTTCTCCCTGCCAACAGGGCTACAGCTCCGCTTACAGATCCGCCATAATAGGTGTCGCCCCGACAAAAGCCGAAAGGAATCCTCCCATTTAGGACTGAACGCATGCCAGCGACTCAATTCAGGGACGTTCCGAGCCGTATACCGCAGATGTCGCAACGAGAACCCTGGCTATTCACGGCCCATAAAGACCACTTAGGCATCAATAACAGACACCGCGCTATCTCCTGGGGACACAGAAAAAACACAAAGAACAAGTACACACACACACACACACACCCACAAACGAAATAATGGGCAGAAAGAGATTATGGCGAGATTGTGTGGAAAACCACTGCCTTGTTCCCAGACGGAGAGAGTGGAGAGAGAGTTTGTTTGCGGTTTGGGCTCTTCCCATGGGATGACTCAGGCGTTGTTATGCGCGCTTTATGTGCCGCTTTGCGGGTTATAAACTTCTAACGCATCGTTTCACTACAGCCCGGGCACTGCCGTCTCACTGCGATAGGAACAGAACATCTTCAGCTCCTGTCTTACTGTACACTTGCAGAAGTGACAGTGGAGATACATTTCTGTTCTTCAAGGATAAAATTTCCCATATATACCCTGAAAGTACAGCAACAACTATAACCCATTTTCAATTAAACTTGGCAATGAATCATGAACTTTGCAATCTTCATAGCAGTACACCACCACCACTGATGGGTGGAATAAAAAAATCCTGCTTCTGCCCATGAACTTTATATAAATAGCAACATGCACTTTGTGAGTGAGAGTGGAGGCACATAGACTCTCCCACTGTAGGATATGGATGTTCGATAGGCCTACTTAAGTGCCAACATACTGTTCGTGTACTGCAGCCATATAAAAGTTGGCACACTGCCAGGCTGTCAGTCTCCGTTATAAATGGACAGAAACACTTAAGAGGCCATACTATCCTGTAGGTTGCCTATGGGGGAGACTGTTATTCAGGGACTTACTGTGGTAAAATGCATCAAAACCGTGACCATTTCCAGGCCAAATCTGTACAGTCTGAACAAAACCCCCACAAAATAACAATCAAGGGTTCAGCAGGTTCACAGGGTTCAACGCCATGCCCAGAAAGATCATCTGATCTGTGCAGACTTGAGGGCTGCAGCATGTTACACTGTGAGAGGATCATTTCAAGGCCCCATATTGTGGAAAAAGTGGCATGTCCCTTGCTATGTGGATTATAAGAGTTGAAGGTGTTATAAAAACATGGTGAAAATTTCAAAACGCACAGCTCCCAAATAAATCCACGCAACGAAACAGTTGTTTGCTTCAGCACGGCCCCCTTGTAGCCGGAACAAATCCAAAGAGCTCGACACAGACGGAATTCAGTAAATTGGAGCCAATCAGAACAGAGGTTCATTGATATCAATGCGCCTTAACAGTCACTAAAACAGCCTGTTCTTGATAAAGCTTACGAGAAGCGCTGGAGTATGCAAATATGGATAGTGATTGATTTTGCTACTTGAAAAACATATGCACTGAAGCATCAATGAAGAATTATGAAATATAAAGAAATAAGGAAGAGCCAAACTGATCAACCAAGGAACAGAAACAGCCAAGATTCAGACCAGGAGAGCCACCATAAGAATGTATAAGTCACCAGAGTTGACTTATACATTCAAATAGCAAAATACATTCCGAAATCAATTCATAACAGGTACAGAAATAGGCATACATTGCCCAATGGCTCACGCAAAAAATGGCAGAAAAATTATTTATCGTACCTGAACAATGTACAATGAAGGTACAAGGTACAAGGTACAATGAATTTGTATAATGCCCCTACTGGCAGATTAAATAGTTGTTTTTAACCTTTTCAGGTGTAAGACAACAAATATGTGATTAGAAATGTTCTTATTGACAAAACATTATCATGCTGATGTAACAATTACCACTGGTCATTGAAAGTAATGGCTTTACTGCAACACTGATGATTCAAACTACATCACTGATTTAGGATTAAAAAAAAACATTCCAAAAAACATACTTCCCAGAGGGTTAAATACTCTTGACCCCTCCCGGTTTTCTGGGTCTAATCTCTGAAGCAGGAAGGCCTCAGATCCCCTCGTCATGTGACATGGTGTCACCGTGGCAACTGGGCTGACCACTTCATTAGCGCCCTGGCGTCAGGCCAAGGAATTCCCCAAAACGCCGTCAGTCTTCGGGAACCTCCCTTTGTCTGCCCTCCAGGAAGCTGTGGAACGCCATTTCTCACCCCACACTGCCCACTCTGTCTCTCTGCTCTGAATGGTGTGCGATACTCCCAGTCTCCACCATCTTAAAGGGCATATGGTCCTTTAATCTGCACATTACAATTACCAGCCATTTATTCTATATGTCACTCCACATGTTAACATTCGCTCAACACAGCACAGCTTATGTCAAATATTTAAACATAAAAACCAGGCATTTATTCTTCCTGCATGTGAACATATGAATTAAAAGTTTTTATTTTTATTCATATATCATTCAACAGGATACAGCACACGGCAAAATGGATAATGAAAAAATGACTCAAACTAAATAAAATAAACTTTACATGAGATGATGAAGGATCATCATTTTTGAGGATACACATCACTACGTCTCATGTATAAATGCATAAATATCAAAATGTTCAGTGTTAAATCTACTCTGAGTAGGTTGTTCTCTGGTATATGTAATCCCTTGTGGACCCATATAAAATCTTGTACAGTCAAATTAACATTGAACAAGCAACATTTTACGGTGTAGTGCATAAATCCAAACACAACAAAACAGGAAGATATTTGCATAAATTAACTGTAAGTCAAGGCAGATGAAACTACAAAGAAAAATAATTTTAAAAAAATGATGAAAACACTGACTTTGATTCCGGAGAATTGCATTATGCTTACGCATTTGTGCGTGGGGCCATGTACAGGCTCTTCCTGCTCTTAAAATAGAAGCAGGTAGAGGACTGCGAAGGCTCACATTTCTTCTGCAGAGGGTTGTCCCACAGCCAGGCTGACAGATGGAATGTTAATTATAAGTGAGACCAGATCATACGCTGAATTTGATTTTGGAGATTCAAAATTAAACCGCTTTTTCGCACTTTCACATCATGCATGGACTAATTGCAAGAGATGCAGTCATGAATATTCCGAGGAGTTTCTCGGGCCAAAATGGAGCCGTTTTAAAATTGTGAGTTTTTCAACTAAAATTAATTGGAAACAGGCCAAATATGACGGAACCAAAAAAATATGTGCAAGAAAGTGTCAAAATATTTTCAAAAACGCCTCGCTGGGAAGCGTCTGAAATGAGAAGCCTCGGACATGAAAAACGGGGCAAAATGGAGCCGTTTTCAAATTATGAGTTTTTCAACTGAAATTAATTAGAAATGGGCCAAATATGAGAACCAAAAAAAACACGTGCAAGAAACTGTTAAAATATTTTCAAAAATGCCTCGCCGGGAAGCGGCTAAAACGATAAGCTGCGGACATGAAAAATGGAGTTGTTTTAAAGTTGTGCCTTTTTCCACTGAAATGAATTCGAAATGGGCCAAACATGACGAAACCAAAAAATATGTGCAAGAAACTGTCAAAATATTTTCAAAAATGCCTCGCCGGGAAGCGGCTAAAACGATAAGCCGCGGACATCAAAAATGGGCCAAAATGGAGTCGTTTTAAAGTTGTGCGTTTTTCCACTGAAATGAATTGCAACAGGGCCAAATATGACGGAACCAAAAAAATACATGCAAGAAAGTGTCAAAATATTTTCAAAAACGCCTCGCTGGGAAGCGGCTAAAACGATAAGCCACAGACATGAAGAATGGGCCAAAATGGAGCCGTTTTAAAATTGTGAGTTTGTCCACAGCCAATACCTTGGCACACTGGCTTTACTACACCATGGCCAACAACCTTACCAAGGTGTGACAGCAGCCTTAGTGATTTCACACTTCGCAAGGTTTACCGTCAGGTTAGCCTCTGTTAGCTTATTCAAAAGTGCAGCAATACGGTCAATGTGTCCCTGTAGACCACAACATCGTCCAAATAGGCAGTACAGCCGGTCATCCCAGAGAAGACACGATTCATCATTCGCTGAAATGTAGCAGGTGCATTTTGCATTCCAAAAGACATGACCGTGTACGAAAATAAGCCAGTAGGTGTTTTAAAGGCTGAAATTTCCCTCGCTTTTTTAGAAAGGGGCACTTGCCAATTCTAAAGTCCTCTGTATGAGGCAATGGGTAAGTCGGCCTTAGTTACTGCATTAACTTTACAGTAATCGGAACAAAATCTAAAAGTGCCATCAGGCTTAGGCACCAGTAGGCAAGGCGAAGGCCATGTTATTATTAAGCATGTATTCCAATTTGGCATCAAGATGCTTCCTTTTGTCTGGGGAGACTCAAAAAAACCGTTGTCTAATTGGAGGAGAGTCACTGACAGCAATATCATGTTCGACGAACGTGGTACCTGACAGTACCTCAGGAAACAGGGACAACTGCGAATTCATTAATTGAACCAGATCAGCATGTTCAGAAAGAGACAAATACGTAGGTTACATAAGAATGAATAGTTTTTAAGTCCAACGACCCCCACTGCTTCTTGTGGAAAAGGATGTTGGGAAGGCATAACAGATGCAGTTGTAGACGATGAAGGGACCTGGTTTATGGTTTTGGGAACAGCAACAGTAACCACAGCTGCATCCTCAGCCTTTGGGGCCACAGCCAGGGAAAAGCTAGAATCAAATAGTCATGATCTGAAACACAGCTAATATATGGGCGGACAAATTGCGCCTGAAAAGGAGAGCCAATTATGGAAAGAAGAGCCAATACCTGATCACCAGGCTCAAACTGACGTTTTTGAGCTCGGCAGTCTAATAATCGCTTCATCTTACCTTGACCCTTCTCAAGGTTCTTATTGGCCAATGCACAAACACAATGCAATCACAATCTAAAATCACTCATGCAAGCCAAAAGATTCTCTGGCAGATCAGGAGATTTCCAGTGATCTTCAATTACTGACAAAGGACCACGAAGCATATGCCCAAACACAAGTTCATTCGAACTGAAACCTGGGCTTCCCAGTGAAACCCCACTGGCAGCCATCATCAACCAGGGCAAGCCTTCCTCCCAGTCCCACCCCAACTCCGTACAATATGAATGCAGCATGGACTTTACGGTTTGATGGAAACGTTCAAGTGCACCCTGACTTTGAGCATGATAAGCGCTGGCCACATTGTGCTGGACATGAAGAGAACACAAGAGACATAAAATTGGAGCCTTGGTCACTTTGGATCACCAGAACTTGGTCAAAGCTTTCAATCCAGACCTAGAGGTGATATTACAAAGCGGATAGGCTTCAGGATATCTAGTGGCTTGGCACATCAGTTAGCATGTATGTACTACCAGATTTCAAACATGGGAGAGGCCCTATGCAGTCAATAAGGTGCTCAAATGGTTTACCTACTGTTTGAATAGGGTACAAAGGAGCTGGCTTTATGGATTGATTAGGCTTACCAGTGATTTGGCATGTGTAGCAGGTCTTACAGTAAGTGGCCACATCCTTTTTCGACCCTGGCCAGGCATAATGACGTAAAATACAGTCATACGTTTTTCTAACACCCAGATGGCCAGCAATGCAGTCTTGGGAAGTTTTTAAATTGGCACAAAAATTGAATTTAAAGGGAATTACAATGAGGGGAGTGATTACTTTACCAGATCCATTTTCACTCTTTAAGGCCTTGGCAACCGGTGAAACAACTTCTGTGGGGTCTGCAAGAAAGGTCTCACTTAGGTCAATCAATGAAAAGGGATCTTCCTTCTTTAAATGGTCAACAGGGGCTGTGGTGCTGTTACGGCTCATTGCCCAAGTAATGGCACAGGCCTAGAACACCTCTGGATACCTCCGCGCATTCACATCCACCTCTGTGGACACGCATGGAACAGAGACAACCTCCAGAGGGCATTGTACAACTTTCCGCATAGCTATATAAATGCCTGCCATTTGCCATTTACCATTTAGCCCCACCAGCCAAAGCATTGCCTAAAAGGAAGGAAACTCCCGTTACCGGCAGGGAGGGGCGCACACCCACTACAACCTTGCCATTGACCAAATCAGAAAGATTAATTTCATGCAATGGAACACTCACATGGGTTAATTCAATGCCCTGTATCAACACATTGCGTCCAATAGCAGTTTTTGATGAAAGGGGCAAAATACCCTCCAAAAGGAATTACTGAGTTGCTCCTGTATCCCTGAGTACTGTAACAAGCTGTTCCACTGGGTCTTAGGACTCACACCCTCTTTGAGTAGATCAATTTGAGCCATACGAAATTCCAGGTCATTTCTTATTTTTTCTTGTTCCAACATAATGGCGGCATTTGCTTTTCTCTCCTCAAGATCCAATCTTCTATGCTCTAAAGCCATTTTTTTTTTTTTTTTCCAATGCGAGTTGTTGCAAAGCCAAATGCCCATCCTCACCTCTACTACCAGAACTAGGTTTAGCAGGATCAATCAAAGAAGCCATCAGAGGACCTTCTACGGCTTCTAGGGCCTCAAATAAACCCTTATTAACATTTAACTCCTCCACTATGTTCTTTATTTCGGGCTTGCTAAATTTAGCAACAACATTAGAATGGCCCAAATGCACCGCCAATTCTATCAAGTAATCCTTACGAAGTACGTCTAATCTAGACCAGCTGGGTTGCTCCAAAAAGCCAGCAACCACCAGGGATAAAGTTCTCTCAATTTCCATTTCATCTTTAGACATAATTAAGTAGATGGAAGTGGAGATTTCCATAACAAAGATGGAAATAAACAAATCCCTGCTAGTTACCGTCGCATTAATCCCTCACTTAATGACGATACATCGGCTACTAAGGGGGCATACAGCTGGCCTACAAATCAACCACAGCAAACTGCATTCAGCAATAATTCCCTCTCCCCTCTCCGCTATTACACCCAACCGGAACAACAAGACCAACGATTTGCAGCCAAACAGCGTGCGTAACAAACAATGAAACAGAGCTTTCCCCACTATTCTACCTATAGCAGGCTCTAGTCTTCTGGGAGTTCCTATGGCTCGAGGCAGCTTTAAACGCTAAAAACCGAACGCACAGTGAATAACCAATTGACAAGTTATCACCATAATGTCGGAGTGTGCCCCCACTGTCACGGACAACCCAAAGATAAAAAACTAAAATAAAAAATTAGACAGGACTTCCGTCCATGTCGTTCAACTGAACAGGGAAATTTAGCTTTAAACTCCAGCAATCAATAGCCAACATAATATCAAAAACAATCAATGCTTTAATCGCACACTAGTTTGGCAACAAACTCACCGGTTATCGTAAGGGTGAAACAGCGGGGAACAGAGATGGCAGCTTCAGGCCTCACAGAACCGGAACCGGACTATTTATCCCTCCTCCAATGGACAAAATTAAACCAAGCATAAACTGATCAATAAACCAATGTGTGTCTAAAAGCATCCATTCTAAATGTTATGGTAGCTTAGAAAACTGGAAAGTACACCAATCCAGATAACAAACAAATCCAAAGAATTCAAACGGACCCGAAACGAATCCCACCAAAAAGCATCAGGAAGGCTACTTACCCGTGCTAAAGAACAAAGCTACTTTAAAGTAGCTTATAAACAGATGCCAAAACACTTTAGTGTGAAATAAAGCATTCAAACTCGCAACGCAAGTATAAATACAGGGATCAAAAGATCCCAGACGAGTCCTCATTTATGTTATGACCGCTCGGAAATCATAGCCGTGTGTACTTGAAGACCTCCAGGGAACTTAAGTATTGTTTCTGTGTTTTTTTGCGTGTGAGCAGTAGGTTATAAGGAAACCTTGTTAGTCTATCAGCAGTTGTAGATTTGTTGTCTCATGACTGCGTTAGTTAGACCAGTTGTGTTGCATTTTCTGTTATTAGTTAGCAAATCTCGTGTGTTTTTCACCAGCCGCCGGCAGTTTCGCTCGGTTCTGTTATTCTGATTAGGTGATCAGAATCAGTTAGATACTCTGGACGCTGCAATTGTTAGGATAATTTTTAGATCGCTAGTTTGCATTAGTAATTAGCAGTTTATATAGGCGTGCTCAGAGCGACGCTATATAACAGTGGAATTGTTTGCAATTCGGCAGAAAAGTGCATTTTTTCCACTAGCCGTGTGTACTTGAAGACCTCCAGGGAACTTAAGTATTGTTTCTGTGTTTTTTTGCCTGTGAGCAGTAGGTTATAAGGAAACCTTGTTAGTCTATCAGCAGTTGTAGATTTGTTGTCTCATTACTGCGTTAGTTAGACCAGTTGTGTTGCATTTTCTGTTATTAGTTAGCAAATCTCGTGTGTTTTTCACCAGCCGCTGGCAGTTTCGCTCGGTTCTGTTATTCTGATTAGGTGATCAGAATCAGTTAGATACTCTGGACGCTGCAATTGTTAGGATAATTTTTAGATCGCTAGTTTGCATTAGTAATTAGCAGTTTATATAGGCGTGCTCAGAGCGACGCTCCCTCCCATTTCGGAATGGTATGGTGTGTCAGCACCCCATTACGGTCTGCTCTCTCCCCTTCAGAACACGCTTCCAGCTACGTGGCCCTCCACGGCGACGGAACCCCACCAACCTCTGCTACCCCTCACTGACCCCCTGTGACAACTTCACAGTTGCAGGGGGGCTATGGAACTGCCAGTCTGCCACACGGAAGGCTGACTTCATTACCAGTTATGCCTCCCTCCTGTCCCTACAGTTCCTTGCCCTCACCGAGACCTGGATTACACCAGAGAACACTGCCACCCCCGCTGCCCTCTCATCCTCCTTCTCCTTCTCACACACCCCCCGGCCCTCTGGCCGTGGAGGTGGCACTGGCTTGCTGTTCTCCCCTTCGTGGGAAATTCTCTGCGTTTTCCCTCACTGACCTATCCCTATCCACGCTGTCTCAATTACTCACCCTGTTAAACTTTATATTGTCGTTGTTTATCGTCCTCCAGGTGCCCTGGGAAGTTTCCTTGATGAGCTTGACACTCTACTCAGCTCATTCCCTGAGGATGGCACCCCACATATCCTCCTGGGAGATTTCAACATCCACCTGGAAGCCTCCCAGTCTGCTGCCTTCTTACCACTACTTCACTCCTTTGACCTCTCTCTGCCGCACTCTCCCCCAACTCACAAGGCTGGAAACCTTCTTGACCTGATCTTTCTGAGGAACTGCTCCTCTTCTAACCCCACTGTTACCCCTTTATACAAGTCCGATCACCACTACATTTCCTTCTCCATCCCCCTAGCTGCTCTACCTCCCTCCCCTTCTCTCACCCCCACTGTTTCTGTCCGATGTAACCTCTGCTCTATATCACCCTCCTCCCTTGCCCCTAGAGTCACCGCTTCCCTCCCTCCTCTTGAATCCTTCTCCAAACTACCCACTGATTCCGCATCTTCCGTGCTGCTTTCCTCTCTCTCCTCAGCCCTTGACTCTCTCTGTCCTCTTGTCCCCCGGCCTGCTCGATCCTCCCCTCCCAGCCCATGGGTTTCTGACCTTCTACGTTCCTCCAGGCCAAGCCTACGTGCAGCTGAGAGGAAGTGGAGGAAATCAAAAGACCTGTCGGACCTGTCTTCCTACCAGTCTCTCCTGGTGGAATTCTCCTCCGCTATCACCACTACCAAAAGAAATTACTACCAAAGAAAAATCCAGAACTCCACTTCTAACCCTCGTCAACTGTTCTCCATTTTCTCCTCGCTCCTCAGCACACCTCCCCCACCATCTCAGTCCTTGCTCACTGCTGATTACTTTGCGGTATTTTTTGACGAGAAGGTTGCAGATATCCGCAGCACCTTCGCGACCACCACCACTTCTATGCCTGCCTCCATGTCTGTGTCTGCCCCCTGTTTCTCCTCTTTCTGCCCCCTTACAGATGCTGATGTGTCTCACCTCCTGCTCTCCCACCGCCCTACTACTTGTGCCCTGGACCCCATCCCCTCAAACCTCTTTCAGGCAATCACGCCTGACATCCTCCCGTTTGTCACCTCCCTTGTTAACTCCTCTCTGTCCTCTCCAGACCTGGCCACTCGACGGAGACTGCACTCCTCTCTGTCAACGAGTCCTTTCAGGCTGCACAAGCAACCTCTCTCTCCTCTGTCCTGATCCTTCTTGACCTCTCTGCGGCGTTCGACACGGTCAACCACTCCATCCTCTTAGCCTCCCTGGCATCTACAGGGATCTGTGGCACAGCCTTAGAGTGGATCCAATCTTATCTCTCTGGCCGGTCCTCCCAGGTGTCCTGGGCTGGAGGAGTGTCAACCCCTGGGCTCAGTCCTCGGACCCCTCCTCTTCTCCATCTACACGAGATCTCTTGGCCCCGTTATCTCTGCTCATGGCATCTCCTATCATTGTTATGCCGATGACACCCAACTCTTTCTCTCCTTCCCCCCATCAGACACACAGGTCTCTACCCGTATCTCCGCCTGCCCGAGAGATATCCAGAGCTGGATGGGCAACCACCATCTAAAGCTCAACCCAGATAAGACAGAGGTGATCTTCATCCCTGCTTTAACCTCTCCCTTCTCTGATTTCTTCATCACACTAGGGGATACCACAGTGACCTCATCCCCTAGTCCAAGAAACCTTGGAGTGGTGATGGACAACAGGCTATCCTTCTCCAAGAACATCGCTACGGTGACCCGGGCATGCAGGTTCTTCCTGTACAACATCCGGAGAATCCGACCCTTTCTCACCACCTACTCCACTCAGCTCCTTGTTCAAGCAATGGTCCTGTCCCGCCTGGACTATTGCAATTCTCTGCTGGCTGGCCTTCCAGCATCTGCCATCAGACTCCTACAACTCATCCAGAATGCTGCAGCCCGTCTGGTATTCAATGTTCCCAGACATTCACATGTCACCCCCCTGCTCAGCAACCTCCACTGGCTGCCTGTTATGGCTCGCATCAAATTTAAAACTTTGGTGCTCACATACCAGGCAGTTAAAGGATCAGCCCCTGTGTATATTCAATCCCTTATCAAGACCTATACACCAACAAGACCCCTCCGTTCTGCCACTTCGTGCCGTCTGGCGCCTCCCCCTCGCCACACCTGCACTTCACGCTCACGACTGCTGTCTGTCCTGGTCCCACGGTGGTGGACTGACCTCCCGGTGAATGTCAGAACAGCAGAGTCTCTGACCTCCTTCAGGCGCAGACTGAAGACCCATCTCTTCAGGCTACACCTTTCCCTCCCCAACTCACAATCACTGTGATTAGCCTTAGACCATAATGGCACTTATGTATAGATATTGTTACTTGTATAGGTATTGTTGTTTTTATTGGCTGTTGTATTCTAGCTGCCAACTGTGGTATGCTAGTTTGAAAGTTGATTGTACTCTTCAAGGGTTCTGAATTTCTGTATGTTTACACTAGGACTCGGAACTGTACTGTCCTCTCAGTTTGCACTTGTTCTTGTGATTGATTTACACTTTGTTGTACGTCGCTCTGGATAAGAGCGTCTGCTAAATGCCACGTAATGTAATGTAATAACATAAGGGACACATACCAGTTTAAGGAATAACAAAACATTTCATTTATTTTAGTTAAACAAAGTTCAGGTCTACGTGGGAGGAAGGGGGAATAAATAAATAAATAAATCAGCCCCTTGAACTGCAGGAATGGTAAATCATTTAAGCACCCAGCGCATGAGGCACAGGTGCTCGCTGTTACCACTGATGACCCTCCCGTTCCCGTCCACCGGCTGCCTGAAAGATAAGCAAAAGAGAAAACCAAAAATGGATGGAAACAGGAGGGCCATCACATTATACATTGATGATAGCAGGACGTATTGTTCGTCATCTGGGTTAAAAAACACAGACCTTGGCATGGTGGGTGTCTTTATTACTGAAGGAAAAATATCATGCTTTGAATTTAATCCTCCCTAAATCTGGAACATGGACTGAAAAGAGCTGTTCTGGGTTTTACTCTGTGCAGTTATCCAGCTAACTCAGTAATCCTGTTTTTTGGAACAGGCCCCAGGAAGACAAGGTCTTGACCAGGTAGAGAATCTTCATCCAACCTGGTGAAAATATTGTCTTTGCAAAGCAGTAATAAACTCACTTGGGGAGCCTTAAAACATGTTGTGCCCGAAGTTCATTCTTCCTGTTTGTGATGTGAGTAACACATCAGGTTGGAATGTCCTTAAAGATGGTAGACCTCAATTGACTTCTGGGTCAGGAGAAGGTGAAAGATAAAAGAGGAAAAAAATAGGTCTGCGTTGGCTGGGCACTGTTTCTCCTACTCCTCCTTCTCTCCCTCTTCCTCCTCCTCCTCTTCATCCCTCCATCTCAGAGATAAAAACATGGCCAACGGACACAGGGTTGGGGAGGAAGAATTAAATCCGGAACAATCCGTCACCGCCCTAAAGTGACAGCTCAGAAGGGGCTCCGCTAAATGGCCCACAATCAATTACCCTGTCAGCCGGAGCGTACACCCTGCCAGAGTGTGCCAATATGTCACCACACCTGGAGCCGGCTAATGGAGGTCACATCCCCCGTTAACACGGGCGGGCGGGGCCGATTGTCACAGGGAAAGAGCTTAATTAAAAGAATCCATCATCAACCCAAATCTGCTTACGCCAGCTCAATCGCACTTCCGAAGGGTGGACAACAGGGAGGATGGTAATCAGTAAAATTGAAGATTAGTTTGCTTGTCATCTCTCTCTTAGTCTTGATCTCTCACTCTCTCTTTCTCTCTGCCCCCCTCCTTCTGCCTCTCTCTACCACAAGCTAAAGATTTACACTCTTGATAATGACCAGATTGACAGGTGGGGTGAATGAAATGGCGTTTTCTGGAGGGACTGTCAGACAAGCCATGAATGGTCATCAATAATGGCTACAGTCATTGTTATGACACTGGGTGTGACTGGGTCTAACACAAACAGTACAATGTCTGCATGGCTTGCCTCGGATAACACTTCAGAGTGCAGTATCAACACTACCGTGTAAATCACCCGCAGTATGAATCATTTATATACCGCACTCTGTGTGTTCATCAACCTCAGATAGTGGACCATCCCAGTAGTTCATGATATCAGTGAGCGCAAAGACACTAGGAATCATCTCTTGTATTTTCAAGAATAGCTGATTACAGGAATCAACTCTTGTATTTTCAATAATATAAATAGTACCATCCATCCATACATTTTCTGGTCAGGGAGTGCTGGAGCCTATCCCAGCATGCATTGGACGAGAGGGAAGAATACACCCTGGACAGGGCGTCAATCCACAGGTTCAAAGTTCATTACTGCTACTACATTATAAAATAAATAATATTTTCAAAAATATTTTCACGCCATCCAAGACACTTGTATTATGTAGAAAAAATGTATATACATAAACTTGTTGGTAAAGCATTTTACAGTATATACTGGTATGTAACTAATTTGTAACTCTTTTGATTAAGTACTATGAAACAGGCTGCAAAGTGTATTTTTATATTTTATGGTACTTCCTGACTTTGTTTAATAGTACTTACCACTGAAATCAAAGTAGTTACCTAATAATTACATAAGTGGCTGTGTACTTACTCAGTAAATAGTAGGTAGTTAACAGGCTGTAAAATAAAGCGTTACCACCTTTCACTGGGATCTCAGGGGGATATGTGTATAATGCTGTGAAATATGTGGTGATTTGTGGAGGATGTATGGTCTGTTCTTGTATACTGGTGTGCTGCTGGCATGCATTAACCCTTTCAGTCCCGAGAGTGCCATATGGTACTCAAGCGTATCTACCATCAAATCCCAAGAGTGCCATATGGCACTCTCGACCTTATACCTTCTCAACCAATCAAAATGACTGCTATACTATTGTTTTGAGCACCTATTAAAACCCTTCTAAAGTTTCTCAACCAAAACCAAGACCCCTTCAGATTTGGGTGGAGCCACCTCATATTGGGCCTGAAAGGGTTAACTCACAATCTTTAGCCCCTGTCTATATGCCTTGTGATCTTAATCTCTGTCTCCTGTAGTGGGACGCCCCATCACTCTCAAAACAGATGTGTTAAAAACCATGCAAATAAGACTCATTTAACACACCTCTATAGAGAGATCTATCAGTGTTTAATAAGTAAGTTTCCAAACCAAGATTGCAATCTCTTGATGAGCTGTGTTTTATTCCCATGTGCATAGATCCCACAGCTTAAATTAAGATAGTTAAACTTTTTTACATTTTTAAAGTTGGTCTTCTACATGGGTGTCGTTCCATTCAAAAGCTCATTATTTCTCACTGTAGGATTTATCGTCCAGATGGTTACAAGCTTTTTCCCTGCTTGTCTAATTTCCAATCGCTGTTTGTGTGAAATACAGCATTGTACAATGCAGAGACAGGTGCAACAATGTATGTGTGTGTGTGTGTGTGTGTGTGCATATGTGTGTGCTTATGCGCATGTGAGTGCATGCGTGCATGTGTGTGTGCGTGTGTGTCCTAGCTGCTTACTGTATGTAGATAAAAATACATTACCACAATTTGCTGGAACACAGAAAACTGTTTATAGCTGTCAAAAAGAAATGAAAATGGGAAGGCATATTCTATTCCAACTGAGCCAAACTTAGTTCATGACAAAGTCCAAGTTTAATTATTCCAAATGTCCCATGCATCCTTAAACACACACACACACACACACAGCACATACATACATACATAGACACAAACACATACATGCATACATAAATACACACACATACATACATACATATTGTACATACATACACACAAACACATGGATACATAAATACACACATATACATACATACTGTACACAAAGAGAAATACAAACATGCATGCGCGCGCTCGCACACACACACACACACACACACACATACAAACACATATACAAGATATACACACAGGCACGAAGATATGACTATCAAAACGTTTTATTGGTACTGCATCATGCATTCTTCATAACATATGTTTGGAATCTGGGTAACACGGGGACGGGGACGGGGGGGTTAGGGAGGTGTTCCCTCTTTTGAAATGGTCTCCTCCACGTGTTTGTATGAAGGGGGGAGGGGTTTGGATTGGGGGGCATCAATCCCTGACCCAGGCCCCTCAGCCGTGGCCCCTGAGGGCCTGCCAGCCTGTGCCAGCCTGTGCCATCTGCCTCTTCTTATTCCCACACAACATACTGGCATCCACCCCCATGCGCCCCCCCCAAACCAGACACCTCTCCGCAATCTGTTTCTCCTCTCCCTCTCCTGGATCCCCCCCTTCCTGCATGGTGACTGTAAAGAGCGAGAGAGAGGCTCATTGCCAGGGTAACTGCACTTGAAGCCCCCCCTCCCTCCATTTCCCCTTCCTGTAGAGGCAGATAACTTAGATTATCCGCATGAGGGTCATTGTTGTCGTAACTCAAGAATGGACTGGACCAGATACTTTTCCTCTGCCATAGATATTCCTACAGTCGCGCAAGATACTGAATCTGTCCGGATTTAAGCATGCCCATAGCATTCATAGGCAAGTACAAAAAATATTTTTTGTGCACTACATGAAACTCATTCTCCTCTACATGCTATTTTTCATTGGTGGTGTCAGGTGCGACAATCCTGCCAAGTCTTCAAACATGATGATGCGCAGGAAATAGCAAGTGTCTAAGATCCGAAAGAAGGCCTTTTTAAATTAGGTTTCATGTGGTGCTCAATATTACTGTGTCAGATGAGATTATTGGTTGTCTTCTTTATCCAAAATATACTACGTGCTAATAATAGTTTTGTTTCAAATGGAACTCTGGTATTTCCGGATGTTCATCAGCTCATCGGAAGGAAAATAAGATCTTTTACCATCCTAATGATGCTGATCAATGTTATATTCGGTGAACAGTTTCCATTAACAGCAAAAGCATAACTTTACAATATAAAGAAATGGGTGGTAAAACATGATGGAAAAGGCAAAAAAAGACAACAGTTTAACAATAAAAACTAAATTCAGATTCACTAGAATCTAGAATAAATTCAGATTTAACTAGATTCAGCCATGAAAAATAAATAAATCCAGAACGCAGGGTGTCGCTGTTCTTTGATCCAATCGCACAATACAATCGAGTGAATACAAGCTCAGTCAGGGAGAGGGTGGCAGGCATCGACCGGCAGAAGACCCACCTGTGACTGTCATCCTCATGTCCTGTGTGGAGCCCCAGGCCAGGAGACACACTGGCTACAGAGGGCAGTTACAGAGGAGGAGAGGATGAAAAACCTTTAACAACAGCAGCCGGGAGTGAGATTACATACTGCCCCTACTGCAGCAAGAGTCTAAAATCAGCCATGCAAAAGATACATAAAAGATACACAAAAAAAAAAGGTTTAAAATGTGCATGAGTGTGTGTATGTGTTTGTGTTAGTATGTGTGTGTGTGCATGTGTTTGTATGTGTGTGCGTGTATGTATGTTTACATGTGTGTGTGCACGTCTGTGAATATCTATGAATATGTGTATGTGTGTGGGGGTGTGTGTGTAAGATGGTGGGTTTGGGTGCTCGGAAACACAGACAGGTTTGATGATGTAATTTCGTCACCTGTCCCATCTGATGTTAATTTTTTTTAAAGGTTCCTACAGGAGAAATAACAGGTAGGTGTGGGTCTGGCACAGACTCATACTCATACTCAGACGCAACATCCCATTGTTGGAGGCTTTGAACAAACGTTCACTGGACTGCATTTGTTTACTGCTGCCTTGTCGCTTTTAAATGCCGCTCTTACATTTCAAGTCACCGTGAGATTATAGTAGGCTACCGTTCGAACGGCAAGGTCGCAATCAGTGTATGAAATTACCCGTGCACACAGGAGACATCCTTCCCCTGAGTTTAATTTCACCGCTCGCATTACCTCAATTTAAAACAGCAGTCCGAGTCAGATAGCATCCCTCACTTTTAGCCCAACTAACCGCTGGCACGAATCCTCGTTCGGTGTTCGCGCTTGGCACTGCCAGCACTGTGCCCGGTGTTGCTAGGATACAGCTGGTAACGCTGAGTTCGTGTTGCGAACAGGTGCGAGGCTTGGTTATTGGCGATTTATTTATTTCTCCACTTCATTAAAAAAGGTTATCAACTGCAACCCATATGTTTCCGCGACAAAGCCAAGAAGCCTGCGTTCTCTCACTGCCGCTGTTTGATACCTGTATCCTGACGCAGATGGGATTAACACGTTTTATTCTCACTGGGCAACACTTTCACTTAAAGTTTCCTTGGAAACGGAAGAGAATTTATTCCTGGCGAGGCAGCGAGGGCCGAGTAAATATAAGTAACGTTAGATGTTTATCCATGAGGGAAGTGCTCTCTACTGATGAACTAACGTTACCCACAAAATTCAGAAAATATTGCGTCACTGTTTTTCCAAGTTAGAATAAGAATAATGATAGCCTCCTTTTTGTGTTCATGAAGTAGCCTACAATCAAACCGAGTGACGATATTGTTTCACACTATTGTAGGCTACACGTTAAGCTACGAACGTAGGCTAAATCAAGAGTGTAGTGTAGGAGCTTGGACAACGCTTGAGTTTGCCGTTACTCAGAGACTAGCCTAATTGATCTGTTAAGCAGTTGATTACACAGATTTCTGAACAAAAAAGAAAGAAACCAGCCGAACCCCACAGCTCTCTGGGACCAAGGTTAACCAACGCTGCTTCAATCACTGTGCCACAAATCGCGATTCAATGCAGCAATCTCCCATCATACCGCCACATAAAATGCGGTATAATGAACCCCGATAGTGCAATTATTCACAGGGCTAATTAAGGGAAGCCAAAGAGAAGATAATAAAATAAGGGGCCTTTTGATTGAATCGTGAAAGCAGCTTGTGACAAAGGGACGGACAGAATTGCATTGTGGGCCCCGTTCTCCTCGGAGCTGAATGGCGGATTGTAAACACAGGGAGGATCGGTGCAGCTGGTGTGGAGGTTCTCTCCATCTGCTCCCAGGCTACCCCACCTGCCCGTGGAGCTGGTACAGCCTCCAGCTTCCTGCCAAGGGTGGTGGGCTGGTACCATGCCACTTAGACCTTTCAACAACAACAACAACGCCACATAAAAATGAACAAGGCAATCCGTATGGCATTTCCTATGGTTCTGTGGGTTTTATGGGTAGTTATGGATGTTTATCTTTATGTACTCACATTATGTATTATGTTATTGTGTTATGATTCTGGGTTAGCATGGTTAATGTACATTATTTTGCAGATGTGCACACTAGCCTGTGAATGCTGCTAGCTAGCCTAGTCTGGTACTGTTGCTCATATAACTAAGCGGAGGTAGTTTGATTCAGCCCAGCAATGCTCACCTTTTCCAACTGTACCAAGAGACTGTACCTAATGCTTTACCTAAAAGCTAAATAATATCTTGCAATGTATCAAGCCTGGTCTTGAAAACCCCCAGCGTGTCCACCTCCACTCCATGTCCTGGCAAGCCATTGCAACCTCAAACTACTTAACCTGAAGAATCTCCTGTAGTTCATTTTGTTAATCCCTTTAATGGATTTAAAAGCCTCAATCAAATCTCTTCAAAGTCTCATTTTACTCAAATTAAAGAGATTAACCTATGATTCTATACAGGTGAGCTGATTATGGTTCAACAGGTGAGGTGATTATGGTTCTGTACAGGTGACGTGATTATGGTTTTACAGTAGATGTGATTCTGGTTCTGTACAGGTGATGTGATCATGGTTCTGTACAGGGGATGTGAGTATGGTTATACAGGTGATGTGATTATGGTTCTGTACAGGTGATGTGATCATGGTTCTGTACAGGTGATGTGATCATGGTTTTGTACAGGTGACGTGATTATGGTTTTACAGCTGATGTGATCATGGTTCTGTACAGGTGGCATGATTATAGGGCAGCCTGTAACATAGTGGTTAAGGTACATGGCTGGGACCCGCAAGGTCGGTGGTTCGAATCCCGGTGTGGCCACAATAAGATCCACACAGCCGTTGGGCCCTTGAGCAAGGCCCTTAACCCTGCATTGCTCCAGGGAAGGATTGTCTCCTGCTTACTTTAATCAACTGTACATCACTCTTGATAAGAGCGTCTGTCAAATGCCATTAATGTGATGATTATGGTTTTACAGCTGATGTGAAACCATGGTTCTGTACAGGTGATGAGATCATAGCTCTCTACAGATGATGTGATTATGGTTCTGTACAGGTGATGTGATCATGGTTCTGTACAGGTGATGTGATCATGGTTCTACAGGTGATGTGGTTATGGTGCGGTTCCTGTGTCAGTGTTTTGGGCGAAGCCCGGCTTGCAAACTCCAAACTCAGAACAGATGCGTTGACTCAGCAGCCCTGTCCCTGATGATAAATGACCCACGCTCCTCCATTCCCACCAACAGCCAATCAATACCACTCGGGCTGGCGTTTCCGCTCTGGATCCAATTAAACTGTGTAAGCTAGGAGGGCTCTCTCTCTCCCTATTCCCTCTCTATTCTCTCTATTCCGTCTCTCTCGATTCTCTCTATTCCCCCATTCCCTCTCTCTATTCTCTCTTTTCCCTCTCTCTCTATTACCTCTCGCCATCTTTCTCTCCCCCTCCACCTCTCCCTGTATTCCCTCCACTACTCTCTCTCCCTCTCCTCCTCTACCACTCCCCCCATCACGGTCTTTCAGTGCAAAATCTCAGATAGCAAAGATAGAATGCTTAACACCTGAAACTTATCTTTATGTCAGGATATATATATAATTGCAAAACAAACCCCATAGAAATGTATCAGGATGTGCAAGATTAAAAAATAATAATTAGAGTATCTAATGCCAGTAATGTGATGTAATCATGTGTCTGTGCATGGAGGCGTACATGTGATTGTGTGTGTGTGTGTGTGTGTGTGTGTGTGTGTAATCCTGCACCACTCCGGTCAGCCAGAAGGGGGCAGTGTAAATCCAGTGGAATGAGGCCCAAAGAAGTTCCATTTCTGCGACTGCTCTCTCATTCGATGGAAGCTGGCCCTTTTTGCTTCACGCCACGAGGCGACTCTTTTAAACGACACGGACAGCGCGGATTCAGGACGTACGGACATAAAGACCCACGAGTGGCGACAGCAGTGTGTCACCGGCATCGCATGCCGCAACAACAGCTTTCCCCTCCTTCTCGGGAAGTCTCCTCATCCTCGGCAAACCACAGGAAATTCCAGCGCTACGTTAGAGCACTCTCAGAGGACTTTTGTTTTTAGAAACGGGGAGCGGGGAGTGGAGGGGGGCAGGGGGAACGCTAGCTAACTGCCTCCTCCACCGTTCAGGTCACAAGAGCAAGGAAACAGGTTCAGAAGCAGCAGAAAAAACCAGTCTGTGATCTGTTACACAACGCCGAGAACTGCAGCTCGATGGTCGCTGGGTTGTGAAACCATCCGAGCCGTACATAACCTGCAACTGCTGTTCTTTTCATTTCTACTGCCTTCTTCTCACCAACCCAGGGGGAACGCACCACGTTCTGAAACTCTGCCAACTTTACACACATGACCGCCTCTAAACAGGCGCGCTAGCACGATAACGGCACGACACGCTCTCTGTGATTAAACCTGAAGCACAATGAGTCGGGCCGTGCGTGTCGTTAGCGTGTCCGGCTCCAGTGGAAGGTTTCTGTGATATGCTGGGCCCTAGCTTTCACTTTGACTGTAACAAAGTAGCTTTTATAAAGAGGAGTATTTGTAGGCTATGGCTCAGTGACGCGTATGAGTCATTTTTCACTGCTGTACTTTCACCTGCGTCCCACAGGGCTAATCTGTTGCTTTCCTCCGGCTACTCCGGTTTTCTCCCACAGTGCAAAGACACATTCGGGGACAAACAGGGTGTTGCTGGAAAAACTTGTGTGCTCAGTCAACCAACCTAAAGGTTAAATAAAAAAACCAACTCCGATCCGTTTCACTGCAAAAGCAGCCAAGCCTTTTCCGCTGGAGGACACCCACCAGGGCGTCATGTTAGGCTGTCTGATACAGCATCACTCTTCTCAAACCCAGCTGCGCTTCCCTGTGACGGGGCGGGAATGATATCACTGTGCAGGAATGATAGCGCACTGTGCGTGTGTTTGGAGTGTGAAAAGTTTGGGGCGTAAACGCAGACACTGTACGTGTGTGTGACGTCTGGCGTGTCCGTTGGTGAATGGGGATCTGCAGTGTGCTGATCCTCCAGGGTTATGGAGACGGTCACGTTAGCGACATTAGTTCAGGACTTTCGAGTGGTTGTCTGGCAGTCGGCGAGTTGGTCTATCGAAGTGTCCCTGAGCAAGACACCAAACCCCTAATTGCTCTTGCCGAGTTGGTCGGTGCCTTGCACAGCAGCCATTCACCATTGGTGTGTGAGTGTGTGTGAATGGGTGAATGAGAGGCATCAATTGTAAAGCAGTTTATAAATGCAGTCCATTTACCATGTCCTTTTTGTTCGTCCTGGTGATATCCAGTGCGTTAGCGGGAATGCCTATAGCCATGGCTCGGCGGCTGGACCAGGCCTTGTTTGGGAGGGTTCCCCCCTCCCCCACAACCTACGGCATCCCACTGTTTATTATTTATTTTGCTGCAGATTTTGGTTTGTATGGGGATTTCCCCTTCCTGGTATTGTTTGGGTATCCGTTCCAGCAAGTTGATCTGACACAATAGACTGACCGTGGACAAACACAAACCCCCCTCCACCCACTCTCACTCCCTCAGCACACCCCCATACCCCAAAAGGGTTCACAGCTGCCCCCGGTTATGGGGTGAAAAACTCTCACCCCACACCTCAAGCAAGCAGCATGCTGTGATTGGACGTGGGGAAGGTCATGTGACCACAGTGTCGCTACCAGAGAGCTGATCTGGGATATCAGATCAGGTTCCATTTGTACCGACATACCTGACAAAACCACACACAAAAGACAATTGCACTGCTATTTAACGAGGCAAAATGAAACTGCCCATTATCAAATATATAAGAATGATATATTAGCATATAAGCTAACCAAGAAGTAAAACCTGCTGTCACTTTCCCACTGATCAATATCTTTGGAGAGTCCCTGGACTAATCTACCCTGCAATTATCCTCAGTAAAATCCAATGTCCATCATTACTTACTCTACTCAAAATTCCATTACCCTTTTCTGTAATTCATAAATAAAAAAATCTCAGTACTACTGATGTGGGCAGTAGTTTCAGGTTTTTGTTCTTTCTTATATACACAGGCATAGACTTCGCCACCCAGTGAATCTAAAAACACTTTCATAAAGTTGCACTGGATAAGAAAGTCTGCCAAATCAAAATGTCTGCAGCATCGACCCAGCCAATGTCAATTAAATTTGACACAAACTCTAAGCCCCCCACCCCCCCCACCCCCGGAGAGCAAAGCAGTTCTCTAACTACATTTTATGTGATTAAATTCAGGGGTTGGGCACTCTGCATGTCTTTTTTGGTTCCCTTGAGGTTTCTGAAGATCATATTTCCCTCAGGACACCTGTACAAAAAGTGCATTGTTTACGGGGAAACCTGCAGCAGACCTGAATTTTCGGCATTCAGAGGAGAGGTTGAACTCAGGTTGCCATGGGGTCGTGTTTCCCACGTCTCCTGTCTGAATCTCCAAAACTGCATAACTTGGGCTTTCATCTGTCCCCGCTGGCTCTCCTGTAGTACAGTGTGGCCTGTAGGACATAAAAATACTGCCACACATCGTACATCCCAGGCTATTACACAAATGTTTTAAAACACTTATTTTAAGATATTTTTGTGTTTACAGTTTAGATTTAAACCCAGGGTGCACACCTCTGGTCCTGGATGGCCAGTCTGTGTGTGGTTTTTGTTCCAACCAATTACTTTAGTTTTAGTTTTCTGACTGCTCCATAAACTATACTGGTTCACTCCTGTACTTGAGCACAGCAAAGTAAAAGAAAATTAGAATACACTTGTAGCCTGCAGCCAGGGCTTATCAATCAAGATACGTACGATTGAGGTAATTAAATAATTAAGTTGACACAAAATCCGGAAACAGTTCATCCATTGTTGTCTACTACTGATTTTAAAAACGTTTTGTCAGACAAATCATCAGACCACACAATGTGTACTTACTGAGGCCAGAGTACCGTCATAAATACTGTCCACTCTGGCCAAGTGGAGTGCCGTCTCCGAGTGTAATGAGATTCAAACGGCCAGTTAACACGCCCCATGCTGAGTCAGCACCATTTAAACGACGGGAGCGTTAATGCTAATGAAAATGTTCGGATGCTAAGAGACGTGTGACGCGTGAAGCGGTTTCGCAAGGTCGTTGGGGACGTGCAGTACGTGCCTGAGCTGTCGTCTGTGCGGTGAGACATCGAGGTGAGAGGCCATCTTAACGTGCTGTAGAGCTCTGTTTGAGCTGAACGGGAATCATGACCACTCACAGGACTGATCTGGGATCAGTCCTTCCTCTAACTCCTAGAGGATAAAGGTGTGGTTATGGACTGGGCAAAAATGACCTCAGATCAGTCACAGGGCTCATAAAGCAATTGGCGTATGTACTCTGTTACACTGCAACAAATGACCGTCTTAACAAGTGTTTTAGTCTTGCAAGAAGAATTAAAAGCTTATTTTTTCTATCTCAACTAGAAATTCTCACCTCATTCCCACTGAGTTGCTAACCGCTACCATGAAAGCCTGATTTATACTTCTGCATCAAATCTGCGCAGAGGCTACGGTGTAGCCTACGCGTAGCCATGTTCCCTACGCCGTAGGCTACGCAGAGGCTACAACACATAGTTACATTTTCTGGGGAGGTGCGCATCAAGCTACGATGTAGGCTACGCCTTAGGGAACGCGGCTATGCGTAGGCTACACTGTAACCTCTGCATAGATTTGACGCAGTAGTATAAATCAGGCTTAAGGCTAACCGATACAGCTAAGGCTAACAGATACCACTAAGGCTAACTGATACTGCTATGGCTAACAGACACAGCTAAGGCTAACCCATACTGCTAAGGCTAACTGATACTGCTATGGCTAACCGACACAGCTAAGGCTAACCCATACTGCTAAGGCTAACTGATACTGCTATGGCTAACCGACACAGCTAAGGCTGACCCATACTGCTAAGGCTAACTGATACTGCTATGGCTAACCGACACAGCTAAGGCTGACCCATACTGCTAAGGCTAAGGCCAGCCATGGTGGAATGCTACCGCCCCAACTCACTGCAGTGTCTGTGTCGGTCATACAGGGACTCTCATACAGAGTAACGAAGACTGATATCTCTCTCCCTCTCTCTCTATCATTCTCTTTCTGTCTTCTTTCTGTCTCTTTTTATTGCTCCGTCTCCCTCTCTCCCTCACCCTCTGTCATGATCTCTCTCTCCTCTCTCTCCCTCTCTTTCTATCTATTTTATTACACTCTGTCTCCCTCTCACTTTCTCCCTCAGCCCTCCCTCTCTCTCTCTCTCTCTCTCTCTCTCTCTCTCTCTCTCTCTCTCTCTCTCTCTCTCTCTCTGAAACCCCAGCCGAGTGAGCAGCTATTATTACAGCTTTGCCCGGGTCTGTCTGAGGGGAGAGGAGGAGGGGAGGGGTTGGTGGGTATAGGGGGAGGGTGGCAGTTGGACCATATAAATTACCCCACTTCTAGAACATCCTGTTCTGTAGTTATGGAGATGGCATACGGGCAGACTGCTTTAGTCTGGGGGGGGGGGGGGGGGGGGGCAGCTCCTGTGGGCATTGTGGGGGCACCATTGTGTTGTTGTCGGGGGGGTGGGGGGTTGTCAGGGGGAAGTAGGGGTGATTTCTGGGGCTTGGGTGGTATTAACGGACAGTCTTTGCCCCCTGTAAATGCCCTGATGAGTGTGGCAGGGGTGGGTGTTCGGGTACTGGCAGCTCTGCCCAGTTCTGCACATAAGCACATCCTCACTGCTACATCTGTGTTCATCATTTTCCTTCATCACCCTGATTTAAGAGCACTTCATTACTTGGTGAGTATGATTTACAGTAAATCGCACAATATTAATATTCTGCTGCTCAGATTTGTTCTCTCCACAGCATGGCAGTTCATACGATGACAGGAGACATGGTAAAAATGATCTCATCATTTACAGAACAGTGAGATTCTGGTTTAGGATACATGAGGGTGAGACCTGGGTTTTCTCACACACACACACAAACACACTCACACTCACACACGTGTGTTTGAGTAAAAGGTTTGAGGGACTATGGCCCTGTCCCCAACCCTAAGAGCAGGAAGCAGTGCTGGACTGTGCTCCACTCTCTCCAGGGAGGAAGATGAAGATTCCCGGAGGGAGGACGGGAGAAGGGGGGAGGGGGATGGTGGGGGGGGGGGGGGGGTGATTAATGGTGGCTGCACATGAATGAATGTACTGGAACAATCATGACTTTGTCCTGGGAGTAATCCCAAACAACGGTGGGCATGGGGGAGAGGGGAGAGGGGGTGAACTGGCACTGTCAGTGGGGAGGGGGGTGAGAGCCCATTGGTTGGCTTTCTTTAAGTCTCTGCCTCCTCCCCACACACACACACACACACGCACATACACACACAGACACATACACACATACACACGCACACACACATACACACACACACACATATACGGACATATACACACACACGCACACACACATGTACGGACATATACACACACACGCACACATACATACACACACAAACACACACATACACATATACAGTCACACAGACACAAATATGCATACACACACACACACACACACACACTAAAGCCGTCATTTCACACCAAATTTCATTGGTGGTGTGGTCATTAGCCACACACCCTCCTGACCCCCCAACTGGGCTAGTAGGAGAGCCAAGCTCACACACTGACAAAGTTTACTTTTCATCATCATATCATAATGTGAACATGTAAACAGGCCAGGCCAACCTGTCGAGCCCTTTCACACGCTGACAACCCTCTGTACTTCATTGTTTGCTGGCATTAAAGACATAACAGTGATTTTTGTTCCTCCGTTTCCCCATGCCCTTTCACCCTGTGTCATCTAGGGCAGCGCTCCAATCAGTGTACAGTTACGTCGCCCATACCTGCGCAGGTAAGTTCTGCAGCCGACTCCTGGTCAGAAGCTACCGTTGAGACTCCGACGATATGCTCGACGCGTCACAGCGAATGCACACAAAAGACAAATGACTCTGCGGTGCATTTCATTTGTGTGGGTGGAACTTGTAGTTCCCTGTTGTAGTATTTATGTGACTGTGGATGGAATTAAAGTGATATGCACTGGCTCACAGCTAACTCAAGCATGAAGCAGGAGAGAGGGATATTACATGCACCGTTTCTCCTGAAAGAGAGAACTCTCTCTCTGCCCCGACGCTCATTCACGTACTCACACCTACACCTGTAACAAGTGTTTGGAACCCAGGGAGAGAGAAGCAGGTAACCTGGCGCTCTGAGTGTCTGACAGCAAGATGACCATCTCCAGTTTAATCTCACTTTTATCCACATTTATCTTAAATAAGCATCATCCACAGTGGGGCACATACTGTAGCAAAATAACACGGGCAAGCATGCAAGTCTTCGCCACTTTCAGATCTCAGTGTCATTATGTTATTTGAAGAATACGTTGTTGTGAAATATATTTATCTATTTATATTGGGGCTGCCTATATCATTTACAATGGACCAGCCGAGAGTCTAGTAGCTAAGATGCATGACTGGGGCCTGGAATGTTGGTGGTTCAGTGTAGCCATGATAAGATCAGTGCAGCTGTTGGGCCCTTGAGCGAGACCGTTAACCCCACATTGTTCCAGGGGGAATTGGCCTTTATTGGAGTCTAATCAACTTGTAAGTCACGTTGGATAAAAGCATCAGTTAAAAGTAAATGTTAGCTAATTTCATGTTTATTTCATATTTACCAAAATAAATCCCTAAATCTACAATACACTGTAGCATACTCCATGTCCCTTTGGAAGGCCGTAGGCATCTGCAAGTTACATCAGGCAAAGAATGCGACTCCGCCCCCTCTTCACCTCCTGGCGAATCAGAGCAGCGCAGCCGCTCCATCCAGTGAGAAATTGTTTCAGGAATCTCTGAAGCAGTGTCGGCCCCCTGCTCTTTGAGCCTGACCTGGCACTCCTCATTAAACCACAGCCAAGCCCATTCTCCTCCATGGCCAACTGTGGGCAAACTCCTCCGATTCAGCCACTAAGGCCCGGGGAAGGTCACCCACAGGGTAATGCCTGAAAAAATGCTACCGTAACAATATCTGAATAGTGGGGAGGGGAATGGGGAGATTCGAGAGATCCTTCTGGTGTTTCCCCCCCCCCCCCCCCCAGCCCTTAAGCCATAGAAACGTAAAAGAAAAACAGTCTCTTTTGCAACAAAAAAAAAAAAATTGTTCTACTGCAGGGGTCAGCAACCCTGGTTCCTTAGTGGTGGAGTGACCTGCCTACCACTGTCAAAATGGTAGAATTCCTCCCCATGTTTCAATGCAGACTGAAAATGCATCTTTAAAAAAAAAAAAGTGTGCCGTGGCACCAACAATCATTCCATGGTCAAAGTCACTGAGATCACATTTTTCCCCATTCTGATGGTTAATGTGAAGATTAACTGAAGCTCCTGACCTGTATCTGCATGATTTTATGCATTGTTCCTAATAAAGTGCCCCGTGAGTGTATATGTCATTATAGTTAGTTCCAACCTCGCATTGTGATTGGCTGAGAGACAGTCCAAGGAGTGTCATTATCTCATGAGAAGTCACTTCTCACTTAGCAAAACCAAACCACTATGTTTATGCTCAGTTGATTCATTGTATCAGAGATATCATAAACTCGTAACCTAGCAACACTTCAGAAGCAATGTTCAAATGGAATAACAAAAAAAGTTTTAATCTGAGTTCCTGTTTATTTTATATTCACTGAAGAACATCCCAGTCCTACCTACCACCAACCATATTACACACATGACATTTCATTTCAGTCAAGTCAATTTCTGATCTAAATACCAAAAAATTTAATCCATGAGATTTAATTATTACTTAGTAGTTCATATTTATTATTGGAACAAGAGCTTCTTGGCCAATCAGATGTTTCCTTTCAATATCACATTGCTCTGATAAACAGGTATCGGTCTGCTAGCAGAGGTGCTCCTGTGTGTGAATCCAGCCTGACTGGTTTCTGAAGACTCACGCCCTGTGTGTTTACTCTACCTGTACAGGCAGCGTGAGGCTCTAACAGGGATAGTGGACAGACGGTGGGACAGATGGCTACTACATGGAGGTTATCACTGGCAGACCCTCCCTGCCTCTTCCTTCTGATCTGGATCATATTTTGTAAACATGGCATTCTCCAGCGAAGGGGTTCAGTTTTGGGGTTCATCTGCAAAGATACCACGGACCCTGGAAGTGCTGCCCTGGAGGACGTGGTGAGCATCCCAGAAAAGTCTCTTTGAAGCTCCTCCTGTCCAGCGCCATTCGGACAGCCTGACAGCACTAACCACGTCTCCTGGTTTTATACTGAGTTTGACGCTTGCAAAAAAAAGGTAGAACAGCAGAATTGTATGCATAAAATGCAATCGTTAAATAAAAAGTCTAACTTCAAAAGGTTTAATTTCTGTCATCTGAGTTAATGAAATTTTACACGCAAGAATGTTCCCTGTAAAATATGCAGCTTCAGACGCTAAAGCTATATGCAAATTAAGATGTGTTTCTGGACATCAAACAAGACAAAAATTTAAATTATTCTGCTGGTGTTGGCCGGGCTTCTGTTCGTTGGGAACTAATGAAGAGAAACACACACACATATGGGGAATTTGTTCTTTTTTTCACAGCGACATCCAAGCACAGACTTGCACGCCATATGTGAGTGGGTGACTGAAAGGAGACCTACATCTAGCGCACGTACAATCGTGCTCCATCTTCAGAGAAACCCGCCCGGCTCTCTCTTCCCGTTATCGGTGAGGTCAAAGGTCATGCATCTCTGTCTTGACCTCAGTGCAATGCTGAAACTTCCCTTCTAAGCCTGCATCAGCCTTTATTTTAGATCATTATAAAACATATACATTTAATTTATTACACAAGGGGACATCACAGCATCATAAACTATATTATAAAGAGAATAAATAAAAGTATAGAACGGAAGTTAACGGAAGGTTGAGAATTAAAAACACAAAGGTATGGAGAATTAAACAGGTTGAACTTTGGGCTGAGAAATGGGGCCTGTCTGTACAATAAGTTTGAATGTAGTTATTGATTTTGGTAACTTTATTTTACAGCCTGTTAATTACCTAGTACTTATTGGGTAAATACCAGGTACTTATTAGGTAACTATTTTGATTTCAGAGGTTAATATGATGAGACTGGCTGTAAAATGTACAGTATTTATCTAGTACTAGCATATGGTACTCATAGTACTTACAACTGAAATCAAATGACTGAATAATGATACAATTAGCTAAGTATTTACTTACTATGTAATTAACTATGTCACCTAGATTTTTTAAATGAACCCATACCTTTAACCATTAACCTTTAACCAGGCAGCTCCATTGAGATACAGAACAGCTTTTACCAGGGATATCTGGCCAAGAGGGAAGCTCAAAATACAGAAAGAAAAAATGAGACAATTAGAGACATCAATGATACATGATTTAAGTAATGAATACCAGCGAAACAGTGCCAGCAATGCTTTCTGAATTCCTGACTTCAGTTTTTTCAGGGAAATGAAGCTCTCTACATCGAGGGTTTTATAAAGATTATTCCGGGGCTATGATCAAAATCTTCCCTGGTCTACTCTAAACCAAATTTAATTAAGGATTGATGGCACAGATTAAAAGAAGGAATTATGAATAAAAGATTTTTATGAGCAAAGATACGGCAGCAAAAGTTCTGTAAATGAAAGCATTCCGTGATACACAGTCAGAGTGTCTGTGAACACTGTAGCACCCCCTGTGGTGGGGAGGCATAGGTCGGGAAGCTCAGGAAAAGAGTAGTGCAAGGAAAAGGATGGTGTGATTAAAATGTAGTGTCATACAATATCATCAGTCTGACTAAACTTGTTTCCCATAGATATGTCTATAGAGCTTAAAAATCAAGGAAATTAACATTTTAGTACACAACCTGTGGCCAATATGACAGATTCCTGTGAGCAGCCATTTTAAATCAGTCATTTTGAATAAGTCATACTGAAGCAGCCATTTTGCATATGGCCTGTAGTTACTGCATGCATAAGGAGAGGAGCAACATGACATGGACATAAGCTGTATTGTGCCTTCACATTTGGTTATAGCAGGTGTTATGTCATGGTTATGACCAGCATTATGTCATGTTTATGACCATATTAGCAGTAGTCAGAGTCGTGCTAGTGCTGCTGAAGCAGAGTTTGTACATATTTCTTCAAGAATCCCAGAGAACAGGTTGTACTGTAGCTGCTAGGTCCTCTCTGACAGGAGAGAACAGTGAGGTGCTATGTGCGTGTACAGGTGAGGTGCTGAAAGCAGGTACACGGAGGAGTACAGGTACAGGTACATCTGTTCAGGCCTGGATCTGTCCTCTCCTGTACATCTATCAGGGCCCAGTATCAGAGCCCAGCCTCGCTGAGCCGGGCCACACCCACTCAGGGGCTCATTATGTGAAACCGTATGCCTCTCTGCCTGGAACACGAGCAGAGCTGAACTTAACAATCTCAGAGCAGTCACAGAGCCCTGTGTGTGTGTGTGTGTGTGTGTGTGCATGTGCGTATGTTTGTGGGTGTGTGTGTGTGTGTGTGTGTATGCGCATGCGATGATATGCACTTTCATTGTAATTTAGCTTTACTTCAGCCACTACCATTTAAACAGCAAAATTAATTTTTGAATCCAAAACGAAAGTCCCCTACAAAAGCCAAAACAAGAGAACCATTAGAAACAGTGATCATCCAAAAATTGTCTACAGCATCTGTCTTTTACTGTAGGCCTCTACTGGGTCTGTCTTTTACTGTAAACCTCTACTGCATCTGTCTTTTACTGTAGACCTCTACTGCATCTGTCTTTTACTGTAAACCTCTACTGCATCTGTCTTTTACTGTACACCTCTACTGGGTCTGTCTTTTCGTAAACCTCTCCTGCATCTGTCTTTTACTGTAGACCTCTACTGGGTCTGTCTTTTACTGTAAACCTCTACTGCATCTGTCTTTTACTGTACACCTCTACTGGGTCTGTCTTTTCTGTAAACCTCTCCTGCATCTGTCTTATACTGTAGACCTCTACTGGGTCTGTCTTTTACTGTAAACCTCTACTGCATCTGTCTTTTACTGTAAACCTCTACTGCATCTGTCTTTAACTGTAAACCTCTACTGCATCTGTCTTTAACTGTAAACCTTGACTACATCTGCTATCTTACTGCAAATCTCAAACCTTACTATAGACTCATATTGTATTGTACCGTAGACTAATGTTCTATGTACAGACATGCACCCGTGGGTCGCCCATCTGCGGTGCCTTCGCCCCACGGCGATGTGAACTCAGCGGAAGCTTCCGGACCCCCTCTGAGGAGTGTGGGTTTCGGTCCCCGTGGTGGTGGTACACACAGTGCGCCTCATCGCTCAGAGGGATGGGCTTCTCAAGGTAGCAGTGTGCCTGGGAAACATGCCAGAGGGATTTTTGGAATGCAACTCGATCTGCCGATCTGCTGATCACCCCTCCCCACATCCCCCGCCCTTCCCAGGGGTTACGAGCAACATATGGCTACATTTAAAACCCCCCACCTGATCTACACCATGCAGAAATGCTCCTGATAATTATTAGGGGGGGGTTAATACAGTATGGGACGGGGACAGGGGGCACTAACTACGGGGGGAGTTCAGGGTTAGGTGGTCACCACTCTCCAGACTGGTTGGGATTTGGGATATTTCCTGAGGGGGACAGGGGCTAGTGTTGAGAGTGATGGTGGTCAGGGGAATTGTGGGAAGGTGTGTCCCCCAGGCTATGGCTGCGATGGCTGGGACATATTCCCATCCCGCGGCTGCAATTCCTCTCCCCATTCCCCTCTGTTTACAAACGTCACACACGGCACACAAAATACCGACAAAACGCACTACAGCCCAGCGAATAAAGCAGGACTGGCAGCTGTTCACACCCAGGACAGTCCATAGTGCGTAAAAAGGATCCTTCTCTGGATTACTTCACTGGGACTAAGCCGAAATGAGGAGATCCGAAGCAAGTCAGAGCTCAGAAAAACAGCGAGGAGCGGAGAGGAAGAGGCGGCCGAACGCGCAGACGTTTCCGTTTCCGTCACGAGCGCGCACTCAGCACAAAACCAGGGCCGCCTTTGGGTCAGGAGGCCCGCTGTCTTTCTTTTTTTAAGTTTTCAGTTTTCAGGTTTTGTTTGGCTTTCCTTTTGTTCCTCTCTTTCGTAACTTGTCGTCGGCATTCCCGGCAGGAAGAGGGAAGACGTTGCTGTGATACAGGCTTCCGCTGGGAATACCCTGCACAGGACATGGGGGGAGGGGGGTTGAAATACCCTTCAGCAGTGAGCTACATGCACCCTGCTCTCCATCCCACTCAATAAAAACACCCCAGCACCATCTCCCAGTCAGAGAGGGGCCGGGGAAACCCCTCAATCAGCAAGAGGCCGGACTTTCTCAGAGCTCCTTACAGTGCTGACCAATAAGACACAGCTTGGTACAGTGCTGACCAATAGGATACAGCTAAATGCAGTTCTGACCAATAAGACGCAGCTCCGTGCAGATGTGACCAATAAGACCCAGCTAAATATATAGGTGACCAGCCTCCTTCCACTATAAATATCTGGACACTGTAGATGGCATGGTATAGTCCTTTTTTATAGCTGTAGTCAATATGTATTACTTCTCTTGGACCATGCCTTTCCATTGTAACAGCCAATACCACAGCAAACAGTGGTAATAATAACGTTATAACACATGTATAAACAGTACAGAGCAGCAGCAGATGTAATGCTGATTGGCTGTGGTTGCCATGGTTATGTTTAGTGATAGCTGCAACTTTACTCTGAGCTTCCTTATGAATGTATACAAACACATGTATATGTCATTTATAGCCATATGGATCAAGCCATGTGTGTATATACCTGTGACATAATTCAGTCAACAGTTGAACACAGAAATGAAATGCCCACCCGCAATACCTGGAATCTACAGAGGCTGTGCTTCATTGTTACATATTGTTTGTTTTCAATTTAAAATGTTTTTTCCTGGAATATTTGGTCTTGGACTTTGGGCCTGAGAGAGAGAACATTGACTGCAATACCACGAACAGAAGCTAGGGGGGCGGAGAACCATTTGAGTGAAAGGGGGAGGCAGGGCAGGCTATCAAAGGCAGCCCTCCTTTACAGAAAAGGCAGACCTTTTCACAAATCCAAGCCATCTATTGGTCAATGAGTATCCTCATTACTGAAAAAAAAGAGTAAGGGAAGGGAAAGTAAGATCTGTTGCATTCTGGGAAACAAACTGGCTTCTCTAACCTCTGGTTGGATCACAGTAGTGTGCTCTGAGACCCTGTCAATCAAAGCGGAGCACCTTCCGCACCATGGAAATCTCCATGTACTCTCCTGCCAGTGTGTGAAGGACAGATTGTCCTCTGTAGCGGGAAGAAAATGGGTGTAAAACGCACATAACCTGCCCCATTTCCCCATTCCATTACTCTGGCAGGTGTATTTATCGCTCAACACCAGCTGTGGCACAATCAGCGCAGCCTTCAATCCCAGAAAGCCACTTTTCCTGGCAAACAGAAACCTGCCCAATCAGTCACCTCATTTTACGGTTCCAGATGCGCCGAGGTCTAATGGAGGCGGTATCGTTTTTACACGCCCCCCCCTCCACGCACCCACTCGTGAAATTCGCTAGTTCAGGGGTCCCCCCCACTCAACCATAGTCCTGGAGGGTCGAAGGCTTCAACAGTGTCTTGTTTTTACCTTTAAATCAGCGACTGATTCGGACCCCAGAAACCGGGTGACATGACCTACGTTAACAGAGCATCGTGCTGCTGTATTCTATCAATTAAAGGTCGAGTCACGATTAAAACACAAAGTGTCCCTCCAGATTTACAGTCTCAGAAATAAACTGACAGAGGAAGTACATTTTTGTTCTTCAAGGATCAAATTTCCCGAATGCACCCTGAAAGTACAGTAATCTTTTCTTTGGGTACAAATGAGTATGTTTTCCGCAAATTAATTATATATTTCAGGCTTGGGGTACAATTTTATGTACCTTTAGGGTACCACCCCTGCGACAAGCATTTGTCCCTTTTGAGACACTTTTCATACCTTCATTTCTGAGCATGACTGGATGGTAAGCTGTGCCAGCTCATCAGAAGAGACGTGAGGCTGGAGCTCACTGACAGGCAGAGACAAGCACAGCGGTCGTGCCACCTGCATCCTCCACGGGTGCCAAACCGCAAGTCTGGCGCCCGAATCCATCGCAAAGAGGGGCACCTGCCTGTTCGACTCATCAAAATACATCAATATATCTGTGGAGCAGCAAAGCTATGTGCAACATCACTCTTATTCAGCACTAACGCAGGTCAACCAGGCACGGGTTAAAATACAAAACCAGCAAAACCGACTGTCCCATCAACCCGGGCTGGACTGTGATTGTTTACGCAAAGGTGTGTTGCCGTGAGACAAACCACAGATAAGTAATCAGGGCACTCACTCCATTGCCATTTGACTTCCTTTGACCTATGTGAGAGCGTTGTCCTGCTGTTAACACTACCCTTACACTTAGACGTTATCAGAGACCCTGAGTCACTATGTGACAGTTATTTCCTCTCTTTCCTTTCCATCCCTGCAGCTCAATCCCTCACTTCCTGTGATCTCAGTCTTACATGGCCTTTACATTCAGGTCTTTCACAGATGGTCTCATCCAGAGAAACTTACACACTTAAAGACCTGAGGCTGTTACCACCAATAAACAGAAAACCAAAACTGCTTCATGTTGCAGTTTCAAATCAGGGTATAGGGTTGCATTGACAAAGCATAAGTATGAATTAATCCCAGAAAACATAAATTGTTCTTCAGACAGTGCCTGCAGTTTTACATCAAGTCCTGGAGGGCCACAGTGTCTGTAGGTCTAACTCCAGTTCCGGTGGTCGGATCTCATACCAACAGCCACTGCGTATTTGTTCTGTATGTGTTTTGTATTCAAATCTTATAATATAAGGGTAATTATTAATCTATGGTGTGAAGATAATGGTGCAAAATCTATGGGTGTGGGAATACTAACTTGGTAAAACTGTGTACGATTTCTTTAACGCAAACACCTTTAAAAGAACATGCCAATGCTGGAAAATATCTTCAGAAAGAGCAGTACAAAGCACCCGCGATCTGAAAACACTCCTGCTCCTGCTGTTCATTAAAGTGGCATCCCAGCATGCACAGCGGTCCGAACAGCACAGTTGAAAGAGGCTTCTGTGCAGCCGGCTTTCTCTGCATTTGCCAAAATTTGCGAAAAGTATTACTTTATTGCTGTAAACTTTGATCTGTATAAACTCTGTTTAACACATTGGAATTTTTTGGGGAGGTGGGGGTCTACTGCTGTAGTTCATTGGGTGCTATAGAGTTGGCAGTCTACTGTCTCACAAACACATGATACTCTTTTGGCAACTCTCCCGACTTCCAAGAAATAGGAACCTGGGGTGGGTTTCTGAGTAATGGTATCGGCTAATGCCATACACAGCCCAATTCCAAAAAAAGGCTGCTGAGTTCAAACGAACTGGTTGGCAATCTCAGAGACAGGATCGACTCCTCAGATTATGAAATTTTAAACCACTACAAAGGAACGGAAAGGTCTTTAAGCTGGAGTACAAAAGACGCGGATTTATGCTTTTAATACCTCTTATTGTGATTAATACTTCTTTGGAGAAAAGTTTCTAACATGTGACAGGATGTCGGCCAGGATTACTGAAAGACAGACAACGAGATAGTTATACAGGAACTGGGGGGAAAAAACTGCAGACACCAGGGGATTTGTGTGTATCTGTGTGTGTCTGTGTGTGCATGTGTATGTGAGTTTGTCTGTGTGTGTGCAGGTGATTGTATGTGTGTGTGCGCGTGCATGCAAGTGTGTATATATGTGTGTGTGCAGGTATGTCTGTGTGTGTATGTGTGTATGAGGTGAGACACAGTGCTAATGTATATCAGAGGCTTCAGAAGCTCCTGAGAGAGCATACAGTACCTCGACCCCCCACTCCCCCCCTCCCCCAACTCACCTCGCACAGTATCAGAGGACTACCCCCCCCCCCCCATAACCCCCCTGTCCTTCACACAGAGCAGCCTCTCTCTGAGCACAGCACACAGCCTCCACTGACACAAGCTCAGAAGGTCAAGCAGGGCGTCCCAGATTCCCAGATTCCGGCTCTGGAATCCGCACACGTGTTCCCGTTCTCTGATCCGTGATAATGGAGCTCCTCAGGCCAGGCACTCAGCTTCTGGAAAAGCCAAACTCACATGTTACTCACAAGCACAAATATTACTTATACACTCTGCATATGTAAATATGCTACAAGCAGCCAAACCTGTTCTTTAGTTACTCACAAGTGACTCACAAGCTCCTAAGTTACTCACAGGTAACTTATATGTTCATAAATGACTTGCATGTAACTCAAAATCCCTAGGTGTGAATAATGACCCTGTTCTTCCATTATTATAAAGTGGGGAGGGAATGCAAGGGATTACTAAGCTGACCCAGCCCCTAAACAGCCACGACCCTCTCTCTCCAAATAGCCTCGCTCTCTCTCTTTTGGTCGCCATGGAAATGAGCACGAGCCGAAGAGTCAGGAACGAAATGAAGGAGCCCCTCCCTTTACCCGAAACACTGCCCTGCATCTGCCCAGGAGTGCAACCTGTCGCCATGGTGACCTCAGAAGTTACAGGCCTCCGAAGTGACCCATTGTTCAAAGCCTTCTGTAAATTCACCCATCCAACTGCCCCTGTCCCAGAATGCTGAGCACAGAATGCCCTGGTTCGGCTGCCTTGGCGTTTTACAAAAATATTAACTTTATTTACACAGCACCTGTCATATTGCACAAGTACTGGGGGTCCAAAGTGCTTCACAGTGGGGGGAAGGAAAAACGGAAAAACAAGGCGTAATACGAACACGTGTAACCCTTTGAGGTTCACAAATCACAGATATGCGATATTCTTAGCTGAACATTGTAATGCTGATGTAATGATCACTACTGAAGGCCATGGATTTCTACAACACAGACTTAGAATTTTGAAGAATATTATTATTATAATTTTTTAAACCTGCAGTACTCTTCAAAGGGTTAAAGAAACGTGTCTATGTGAGTACCCAGCCAGAGACCCTCGGTCACAAACGTGTCTGGAGCAGCAGAGCCTAACTCTGGATTAGGATTCACCATCTGACTCCCGACTGCCGGTGACATGCAGTCAGTTCAGGAGTCACTGCAGTCCAGCTGCTGATTCATTAAGGCGTGTACTGGAAAAAAAGGGAAATAAGATCGAAATCCCCTGGCACAAATACATTTTGATTTCATTCACCTGGATGAATGAAAGATAAAACATTATTTTTCACTTGGGCTACAAGTGGGGATGGTAACCAATGTCACCAATTCTTCAGCATAAAGTTTTAAAGAGAAAATATATCATAGTGAGTTTGCATGTGTTGTTTGATACGCATGCAGGGATGTGAGGGGGATGTTTTCAGGGGTAAGAATAGCTTTTACAACATGACTCTAAAACTTCCCTGTAAAGTTTTAAACTCTTGGCTGAACGCTTCCTGTAAGACATCGTCGCCTTCCCCAGTAGGCACAGTTTGAATGAGAGTCTGTGTGAGCCAGGCTGCCAATAAGAGGTCTGCAGGCTTCATTTTCAGGTGGGAGGTATGTACTTTTCTCATTTGTAGGCGACGTGTGGTGCAGTGGACAAGCATCATTGACGTGGTCATAAGTGATATTTATAGAAACATCATGCTATGGTCCTGCTTAGTCAGTGTGACACAAATGAGGATTAGAGTGGGGAGACGTGACATCAGGGCATTCATTTGTGTCCCTCTGTAAGTGCCAGAGGTCTTGGCTGTGCAATTTCAATGTAATTTTATTTCTATTTTTTAGCGCTGATGTCATTATTACAGTCAATGCAAGGAGAGGCGAGGAGATAACACGATGTTATGGAGGATGCTAACATATTCCTTCCATCGCTAAAAGTACTGATGAGCGTTTCATAAACACGGTTAACTATGTGTTGCAGAATCAACCCAGAGGATCCTCTTTTTCAAAATCATAACCAAGACCAGAACCGTTTGTTTTTCTTCTGTGTATTGCAGTCACTGAGATTAACGGCCCTCTTGAATAAGGGATTAAGAACAGTGTAAATCAGGTGTGAGAAAAGTCAATCTAAGCAATATGTTAACACAACGCACTGCAAGTGTGCAGAAACAAATGACTCATTAATGCTGCACAGTGTTTGTATGGATTTGCTAAATGGCCTTTTTAAATCAAAGAGCTGGGACCTGTGCAACAGATACAGTATTCCGCAGAAGTGTGTGTGTATGTGTGTATGCGTGTTACTGTGTGTGCGTGTCTGTATACATGTGAGTACTGTATGTCTCTGGGTATGTTTGTATGTGCATGTGTTTGTGTGTGTATGAGTGTATGTGTATGTGTTCAGGTGATTGTATGTGTGTATATGTGTGTGTGCATGTGTGTGTGAACATATATTTGTGTGTGGTTGATTGTGTGAGTGTGTGTGTTTGTGTGTACTTGTGTGTGTTTGTGTGTGTGTGTGTGTGTGTGCATATATGTATGAGTGTATGTGCATGTGTATGCTTGTGTGTACATGTATGTGTGAGTGTGCATATGTGTGTGAATGTGTATGCGTGAGTGTGTGGGAACATTTGTTTCTGTGCACGTGTATGCGTGAACATATTTTTGTGTGAGTGTCTGTGAACATATGTTTGTGTGTGTGCATGTGTATGCATGAGTGTGAGTGTGTGTGTGCATATGTGTGTGCACATGTGTGCATGAGTGTGCATGTGTGTATGCATATGTGTGTGTGCAAGTGTATGCGTGAGTGTGTGTGTGTGTGTGTGTGTGTGTGTTGGGGTTTTCTTGGCAGAAGAGGCTTCTCCAGCAGGTGTGCTGCTCTGCACCTGCACTCTATTAAACCCCCAGTAGTGGGGCTGGGGGCCGGGGGGCAGGGAACAGCTGGTGGGGGGGTTGGGGGTTTGTTGGGCGGGGGGGGGGCACAGTTTGTTTTCTGGTGACAGTGGCTATGGACAAGCTGTCAGTGTGCTACTACGGGCCGACAGACCCAATAAGAGTGTGATGGAAGATATCTCCGTGTCTCTTCAGCCGAACCTTGCTGAACCCCCCCAACCCCCCTGCCTCTGTCTCCCTGAGCCTCAATGGCTGCTAATTGTCCTGGATGGGTGTGATGCCGTAATTGCTGCAGGGTGTGGGAGTGTGGAATATGGCATGGCGTAAAGGATGGGGCTTTAACCGGTGTGAGCTCTGAGGTCTTCTCTGGGGCCACAGTTGACAGGAAGCTGACAGCTGGGAGCCTGTGACATCATATCCTGATAATTGCTTGATAACCAGATCTATAGATTCATACACACACACTCACAAGCAAAAACGTATACACAATCACACAGGCATGGCTGCCAGTTGCTTCTGCTTATTCTGTAAAATATCCATCCCCATTGCAGAGGCAAAGCACAACATGCAGCGCTCTCCCTCTAATAGACTGGTCATCTGAAATTCACAGCTCGACTTTGCCTTTATCTTTATTTATGTTTCCTCGAAACCACTGTCCTTACCTCCTCCACATTTGCAAACCTTACGCTCAGCTAACAAGCCAGGCAGTTTGAGTTAGAAAAGCATTGTGGGTAAACTATCTTGCCTCGGGTTCCTGCACGGACAGGAAGTGCGGGGAGAAGCAAAGACTGCTGATAACCCTGCCCAGACGGAGGAGTGTGGACGAGGGCGTAATAATAATAACAACAGGAGAGAGGACCGTGCTCGGCTGTCTGTGTACACAGTGACGTTACTGAGCGCCGGCCAAGAGGAGCTGGCCAAAAACAACAAAACCCAGGCTTATCTCTAAATTAAAACCTCATTGGCCGTAATCATATCTGACTGCGGTCTGCGGCCAGCTGTGGTTTTAGAGCCGTGTGTTCTCAGTCACTGAGGTCCATCACTCTGGCGTGTGTCACGGAGTAAACCTGCAACATTTTCAAGAGCAGCAGAAACACTGTGGAAATGTTAGACTTTAAAAATGAATGATCAAAAGACTTTTAAGACTAAGTAATTATTCACAGCACATATAAATTACAGTAGACAGTGCAATGTTTGAGGACCCCTATTGAAACCATTCCACACAAATAAAATGTGAATGTTTTAATACAGAATTGGGATTGAACTGATTTGAACATTCATATGCAGAATGTTGTAGGACTGATGGCCAAAAAAGATACTGTGTGCTAATGTTATGAAGCACCCGGTTACTTTAACCCACTTCAGTGTGTTACCCCACTAGCAACCTAACAAAACTCAGCAGTTTACTTACGGTTTGAAGAATTTACTCCCTGTTAAATATGCAGATCACAATGGACGATTTCTGTTTCGGAACTTAAGTGTTTTGTTAAAGTTACAGATTGGCTAAGGAGCTTGACACACCTTGTTTCCAAGCTCTAAACTGGCTGCTGATTGAAAGGAAACCACAGATATCAGCAGATCCCCCCAGGACTGAAGGAAATCCTGCAGACGCTGGCGTATCAACCTGGATTTGGAGTTCAACCTGCAGTAACTGTGGCATTCTGTGATTTGGAGTATGAGATCCCTGCCCCAGGGCAATGAGACAGGGAATGGCCAACCAACAGTGACCCTCCCTCCCAAGGAAACAATGTTGCCAAGATACTCTTTAATTATACCCACCTTAATTAGACCCACCGACCAATTTTCTCCCGTTTCCACTGTACACTGTCTTGAAAAAAATTGCAATACAAATTGAATTGAATTCCAGGAGGCCAATTATTTCTTGTTTGTATCTTTTATTCATGTGTATTCTCAGTGCTACGATGTCACACATTTGCTGTTTTTACCCTGCCCCTGATATGTAAAATGAAGTAAATTAAGAGTGAAAATAATCTTAGTTAAATTTAGTCTCTAGTCATGTCAAATTAATGTGGAAATGTATAATTAGTCATTTCTAAAATGTGAGAATTATATATTTCAACAACATAAGGCTCATTCCCCTGGACAGATGAATTATCATTTTACAAAGAAGTCAGCATATTTACAGAGTATCTGTGGAAACATCTGGATAGATTTACCAACAGGACCCAGTGCGCATTAAGCCGTGGGTTCAGGGCTGTTGCATTTGGTCTGTGGACATACAGTATTGTAAATAATAAAGTGAACCCCTGTTCCCATTCCAGGGCTTCAGTTTCCCGAAGATGAGGTTAAAACTCAAAGGGCTTTCCAAAGCCGGACCTGTTCTCAGGCTTCTGCCTGGATCAGTCAGAAAGTGTGTTATGGCAGTTATGGTAGTTATGGCAGTTATGGCTAATGTACATCGCCAACACGGGATTCCATCACTGGATCTCAAACCAGACGACAGCAGCTCACTGGTTTCTCCCCGTACTACAGTAGTGGTCGAAAACTCAAGGCTCCCGGGGTCGGGTTTCTTTTCGTTTTAAAATTGGGAAACCTTGAAAAGGCACACAGTAGCTACAAATGACCCTTAACAACATGACAGCAACTACCGAGTGTTTGCCAATGTCCTGACATGACTTGTCTGAGGAGTGCATGGACATGACATGTTTCTCTCTTAGATCACTTAATTGCTAATAAACCGGGGACCGTAAGTTCCAGTCCTGGAGGGCCGCAGTGTCTGCATGTTTAACTCCAGTACTGGAGGGCCGCAGTGTCTGCAGATTTAACTCAAGTCCTGGAGGGCCGCAGTGTCTGCAGGTTTAACTCCAGTCATGGAGGGTCGCAGTGTCTGTAGGTTTTACGCCTGGTTCTTTAGACCTGCAGTGTCTCCTAATTTTTCTGTAGTTGCTCAACCCTTAGTTAATCAAAAAAAAGCAGCTGAAGGAGTTCAGATCAGAAACAGTGCACTATAAAGAATTATGTGGAGGAGGGTAGATAAAGACTTATGTAGTGCTTTTCTCACACTTAATGGGCTTTACAGTGATGAGGGGGAACTCGCCTCAACCACCACCAGTGCACAGAATCCACCTGCAGCCATTTTGCACCAGAATGCTCAGCTAAGGTGGACAATTAAATCAAGGGATGATTAGGTGGCAGGTTAAAGGGGCAGGGTTGGGAATTTAGCCAAGACACCAGGGAACCGCCTACTCTTTGTGCAGGAGTCTCATGGGATCTTTAATGACTACAGTGAGTCAGGACCTGGGTTTAGCTTCTCATCCAAAAAACTAAATCTCAAACAGCAGGACTTCAGCTCCCATCATGCTCTCTGTTGTGGCAGGGCTTGGTTTAATGCTCAACTCCGGTACAGTAAAAGCAGCACAGGAGAGAATGGCGTATGGTAATCAGCGGAAAAAAAGATACAGGCGCACAATAAAGGCGCCTCTGTGTGCTACTCTCTCTGGGCGTTCGTCCCCTACCCAGAATCCTTTTCACCGACAGCACGTCTCCTGTCCCAGACCAGCCACCAGTCAAATGGTGGATCAAAGCGATTGTGTTTACTTTGCATAATTAGGTTCCCAGAGGCGGACGGGACAATAACGAAGAAAGACCGCCATGGAGAGCAGACTACAGACGTCTGGAAGGAGACTTTAGCATCGGCAAACTTGTATTTACCAACAGAAAATTCAGCCTGAAAGGAGAGAGCGTATATAGGCTAACTATAGGCTAATTTAATCCTCATCTTCAGCTGCGAGGTTCCACAAAACAACTGCATAACAGCTAAAATCAGAAATGTTCTAGGACACAGCCTACGTGTTTTTTGGAAATTGGACACAAGACAAATAATTTATTGTGCCCAGGTTGAGAGCAGACAGTGTGCAGATGCACTCATCCATGATTCATAGGGCTGTGTTCATCTGAACATCTGAAGACTGGAGGCGCTGCGTCAAGCCTCGTCCAAATGGATTCTCATTTACAGCGACTAAACTTTTCATCTTAACTTCAGTTCATTGCACTTGTTGATTATAATTAAGTGGCTTTTTTTTACATTTCTTTAACTTTGAACAAAAAATTATATTGGGTCTTCCTTGGACAGCATACATTACTGCCATTAACAGCAATATTTTGTAGCATGCAGCGACCCTGCATTTTCACAGTCGAAGTGTCCAAATTTATTTCACACAAGGCCTGACAGAGTGCTTTGCATACAACAGTGTAGTATTCATCAAGCTTTAAGAATGAGGCCTAGTGGAATATCTAATGCGTGTACATACGCTTAAACTCTGGAGGAGAGCATTTTAAGTAACTGTTGAAACAGACAACTTTTGTTTCAGAGTAAAAAATCTTTGAACTAGGCTGAGAGCTTGCGGTGTGGGACATGGCACCCCGGTTTCAGAAAACGGTATTTTATGTTGTTTGAGATGATCAAGAGGAGAGCACATACCGTACAGCACGTTTTTTTGCGCCTGATGGAAATATTAAAATGATACGTTCCATTAAACTCAACGGGGCATAATTCTCGGCCGGGAACTTTTCGACTGCCTGTGAGACATTTGGCGTATCAGCATCAGGAAAACGTACAGTATAATGCAGGGACTCAGTGCTGAGAAGTGGAGGGTGCTTGCTATGTTAGCGTTTCGGGCCGGCAAAGATTCCCATCGTTTCCTCATCCGTCTAATTCCCGGCCGATCACTCGCTTAACCGCGTGGATGAATCCCGACGTCGGAATAGGCTAGTGGGGGATGAAGTGAAAACATTCCTTGTGATGGGGTCAGCTGAGGTCCCGGGTCCTGCAGTAGACAGGTCACTCAACTCTGTCTCCACACCCACTTTAAATGGAGAAATACATTATAGCTAGGGTAGTTAGCTAGAGTCCTGAGTGGGAGTCAGAGAGGCTACGTGCGTAGTTTAATTCTACATACGTGAACGACGGCGAACCTATTCACAAAACGCACAGCTAACAGAAGGGATTCCAATGATAACAAACAGAACCAACACACATTCACAATCTGAGTTAAGATTAAGCTAAACACTGGCTGTGCCGGGGAGGTTTGTTCAGTCTTACTGAGTCCACACACGTTGCTGGCTCCAGGGATGGCAGGGGGCGAAGCAACGTGGGAGCCATTGCGGATGTCTCTGGCGGGGATACACGCAAAGCCAGGGTCCTTTGTCTGGTCTGTTTGGTCTTTGCAGAGTTCCAGTTGCTGGTTCCATAAGTTTGCCTTACTGTTCAGGAAAGTGGTTCTCTACAGTTTCTACTGGTGAGCTGATGCAGCAATATGCGTGCACAAGGTTCCATTTTGGTCAAATTAGGCCTATGTTACCATGAGGTAAGCCATGTCCGCGGTGCCTAGGCGCTGTGGGAAGTTTGGCCACTGTCCGAGTAGGAGGGCGAGACTCAGCTGGAGAGAAAGTGATCAAGAGCCAAGAGCCAAGAGAGTGGATAATGTGATTACTGCAAAAGTGTATTGCTTCCGGTGTTACAATATTGGTTTAACTGAAACTAGACGTCATGCCGGGGCGGTGTTGTAAACGTTGTGGTGTGGGTGTGGAATCCTGGAAAAGGTGGTCCCATGGTCCCTACATCCCCCACCCCCAGACTACAGGTATAACCCCTCAACCCCCCCTCCCCACCATCCAGACCCCCATCCACACCCATACAAAACACCAGTCATGGTCCTGTGGGACCCAGCGACCCCTTATTTTCCACTCGGAACATACTTACATGTTCGACCTCAAACCAGAAATTCTAAAATTTTCAACCTTCAACTATTACCGTCTTAATGAGCGACACATGAAAGCAAAACAAAACAGAGTTTATAGGAGTTTGACTCGTCTAAAAAACTAAAATGGCAACGACATTCTAAAGGAGAAATTTCAGCTCATGATTAGAATTTTAATGAATTTTCTGAACCGACTCAACTGACCCTCCCCCCGCCAAACTGGAGGAGGGTGTTTCAGTGATGGAACAGACTGACAGCTTCATTCTGAAGTGTGAAAACTGCACCTTGCAAAAACAATACGTGTTTTGTGCTTTTCTGACAGCGGGGTCACAGACGGTCTCTTCTATTATCTGATCAGCCACGTTGACAGATCAGACGTTCTCTGAATGGCTCAAATATTTTCCTTTTGTTTAGAAAGTATTTGAGGGAAATTGCCCTTCTACTCCACCTCCCACCAGGAGGCATTCTGTACGAAACGGTTTTGTTTACGTCCTCTCTCTGCGTTGAAAACACACAGTTTGCAGTTAGGCGCTTCCGTGAAATACGGGCTATACGGTTCTGCAAGTTCTGGAACGCCCTGCCGCTTTATCGCCCGACCTGGTCGAGCGGAAACTTCTCGTCCGAGTTCTGAATGCCGTCTCAGCTCCTCTCCTCTCTGGGATCGGAGCTAAACGATCTTCTCCCGCGGCTGCGGAATGTCTCACGTGGCGTAAATCATCGGCTCTGATGGGAATTTGGCAGGAGAGAGACTGCGGGGATCCGTGATGTACGGAAAAGTTCCTTTAAGGTGAACGCTGACAGCATTCAATGAAAGGAATCTACTTTGTGCGCTGACTGCAGAGAGAGCCAATACTCCAGCACTTTCTCTGATTACATCCTCCTCCGTCAACGACAAGCATCCAACCGCTACACTGCTTCTGCTACCCTGTGTACAAAGCAAAGCAATCCTTTCATTCAATTGATTTTTAAAAATGAACTACAGTACAAATCGTAATTTTCAGACACTCTTAACCTCTTGTAATTATTCAAAAATGAACCTTCACAATGTAGGAGAACATAACTGCATCCACCAGCATTATGCAAGCATTATACATAAAATATTTTTTATGTTCAGGGATGTGGGCACATTCCGTTGTTTTTTTTTTCCTTTTTTGGAAAGAGGGTGGGGGTCTGTAAATGTATTATTGTATTCAGCCAATATGATTCAGAGCTGGATACTGACTGTTGGATATAAGATGAGAGCATATAGGAGGAATAGCCTGTTCACAACATTAATATTTATGTTATTTTTCAATATTTGATATATGTTTTTAGACAGGGACACTAAGTTCACACTAATCACACATTTCCACAAGTGGTGTCTCTCATTATGAGAGTAGTCACATTCCGCTGAAAGAGCTGAAACTATCCCCGCAGAATTAATAAATATAGGAAGGAGTATAATATAGTAAATATAAGTGATAGTGGTTGAGGCAGGTTTCCCTCTCATCACAGTAAAGCACTTTGACTGTGAGGAAAGTGCTATATAAAACCAACTATCTATCTTGAAGTATTTATAAAAGAATAAAAAGTTATCTTTCACCCGACCCCACCAAAGTATGATTTCTCACTCCCCCACTTTCAGGTGCGTTAGCCCGAACGAACAACGCTTCTCTTTGAGAGAAAGGTCAGGCTCCTCGCTGCCCGCCTCCCACTTCTGAAGGTTGACTTCTTGTGCGCGTGTGATTGGCCCGGAGACGTGCGAATGAAAGGGCTGCTTGTAGGAACACACGGCTGGGTTACTTCAGTTCCTCTCTTGTCTACACCGTATGCAAATGGGCCGAGGGGCGAGGACTGCTCCATGGGAACCGGCGACCGCCGGCTAATCCGGGACTTTTGAAAGGCTTATTGATGCTCAGCATGGTGTCTGTTCACACCCCCTCCTGAACCCCCCCACCCCCCATCCTCCCTCCACCCACCCCAACACAATCCCTTTCCATATCTAAATACTGCACCAGACTCAAGACCTATTCAACACACTTTCAAAGATTATGTCTAATTTGAAACAATACTGGAATCATTAAAGAGTTTGGGTGGGGGGTGGGGGGAAAATGGTTCCCACGGTTCCTCTGTTGACCAACAGAAAGGCAGGGATCTGGTAAAGAACACACTTTTCAAAACAATGCATGAAGGAGGGAAATAAGTCGAGACGTTCCCCAAATTATCACATCACACAGCATCACTATCTCAACCTCCAGTCCTGAGGGCCGCAGTGTCTGCAGGTTTAACTCCAGACCTGGAGGGCTGCAGTGTCTGCAGGTTTAACTCCAGTCCTGGAGGGCCGCGGTGTCTGCAGGTTTAACTCCAGTCCTGGAGGGCCGCAGTGTCTGCAGGTTTAACTCCAGTCCTGGAGGGACGCAGTGTCTGCAGGTTTAACTACAGTCCTGGAGGGCCGCAGTGTCTGCAGGTTTAACTCCAGTCCTGGAGGGCCGCAGTGTCTGCAGGTTTAACTCCAGTCCTGGAGGGCCGCAGTGTCTGCAGGTTTGACTCCAGTCCTGGAGGGCCACAGTGTCTGCAGGTTGGTCAGACTTTGTAATAAGGTTCATGAAATGGCATTGACTAATGCAGTTGTTAACATGAATTAATGATAAACAAATACATTAAGCATGAATTTAACGTATTTGTTACATGATATTTATACATAAGCAAACCATAGGATGAACTGACTTTAATTCCGATATGAATTGGCAATAACTAATGTCGTTTTTAACATGAATCAATCATGTACAAATACATAAACAGAGCTGTACAGATTAACTTCTCAGTAGTAGTTAAGAACAATATGAATTCATGCCAATTCATGGAACATTATTGTAAAGTGTCACCTGCAGATTTAATTCTAGTTTTGTTGGGTTACAGTGTCTGGCACACTTGTAAATCAAGGGAAACCAATGAAAGCAGGTTGGGACCAATAATCAGTATAAAGGGAAGTTTTCTACCCTGAATATTTTCAACTCACCAGCCTACACTTGCCAGTCAGCACTGACATGGTCTGGGTTCGATCTGAGACTGTGGGCACACGCATACGCCACCCAATGTTATCCAAAATGGACTGATGTGGGTGCACGTTTCTGTTTACACTACAACACCCGATTCAACTAATTAAGTGACCATGGTCTTCAAAGAAGACCTTGATATGTAGAATCAGGCATGCTGGGCTAAAACAAAACCCTGAACCCACATCAGCCCATTAAGATTGGATTGCTTTATTAATTTAGTGGCTTCGGCTGAAGCCATCTGGCAAATGACTAAATTGTAAATAGCATCAATTCAATTTACAATTTACTGATTGGGCAGAAGCTCTTAGCCAAAGCCACTTACATACAAAAGCTGGTTTAATATGGTAAGCAAATTAGCAGTACTAAACACAGAGATGGCCAAAGCTACAAATGTAAGACCTGGGTAAGACAGGAAGGGTTATTTCTCCTCAATTTAGTCAATTCTTCATAAACATATGACCACGATATATTCCATAAAATTAATGAAATTGCAATACCTCTGTATTTTCACGAAGAAGTTTCCCATCCACTTCCTGGCAAACTATTTGAATTTACAATTAGATTTTACGTCATCATGCACCAGTGGCCATGTACAGTACAGGCCATGTTGCCGCACACATCCGTTTCAAGGCCCTAGTGTTGGCATTTCAGGCTGCTAAGGGGACTGCCCCACCTTACATACAATCCCTGATCACTCCCTACTCCCCAGCTAGATCACTCCGGTCTGCCAGCTCTGGTCGCCTTATGGTCCCCTCTCTACGTGCACCTGGCGGTCGAGCTGCACGTTCACGCCTGTTTTCCGTTCTGGTTTCTGGTTCCTCAGTGGTGGAATGACTTGCCTACCACTGTCAGAACAGCAGAATCCCTCCCCCTATTTCGACGCAGACTCAAAACCCACCTTTTCAAACTCTACCTTAGTCCTCCCTCCTGATTTCCCCTGCCCCTCCTTTCTGATATCCCTATCCTTGTCTAACCCCCCCCCCCCCAAAAAAAATAAAAAATAAAAATAAAAATGCACTTATGATGACAACTATGTTTAGAACAGCATTTCATGTGTATTTTGCTAGTTCTGGATGTGATGCTTTGACTTATGGTAGAACCTATGCACTTGTAAGTCGCTTTGGATTAAAAGCGTCTGCCAAATGACTAAAATGTAAATGTAAGGCAAAGGGTGGTCACACCAAATATTGATTTGATTTAGATTTTTCTTCTGTTCACTCTTTGCATTTTGTTAATTGATAAAAATAAACTCATAAAATTTCTATTTTTGAAGGCATTCTTACTTTACAGAATTTTTTCACACCTGCCTAAAACTTTAGCACAGTACTGTACGTCAAGCAATTTTCTGTTCCCCTCCAATTCCAATCAATGTCCTTTCACACAGTGTGGCACGAAAAGGACATTACTCCTCATTTGACATCTGTGGAGTAGTCAAATCGACTCCCCGTCCTTTCAAGACCCCCCAAAAGATTAGTTTCAAATGTCAAATTGCAGAAGCTAGTGCTTATCTAACGTCCATTTCATAGTGCCTTTAAGCTGTCATTTTATGTTACTTCCCTCCAAGCAAATTGCAAACAACAGCCAGGCCTTCGCCTCCCTCCCAGGCCACAATTGCCATGGTCCCTCCTGCAAAAACACAGACTTAGTTATCCTTACTTTTCTTTCACTTTACACCCCCATAAATACTACATTTAAGACATTACCCTGCATCAAGTTATTGACAGCTAGGCACTGATAACAATTAAAAAAAAAAAACAAGGGCAGGAAAAGTACGTAGGACAATGAAAGCCATGTCAGACTTTACAGGGCACAGATTGCTGTATCCAAGCCAGATGCTTACTTAACTGGCCCGTTTCGATAACGGCACTAGTGATAAGCGTTCTGTGCTGGGGCAGGGTTATATCAGCAGGGCCCCATACATGTTTTTCTTTCGAGAGCCAGATGAACTCCTTTAGTGCCTGCTGGTGAGGCGTTTATCTGCCTTTCAGCCCAGGTCCAGTCCCAATGTCCTTCTAGGATGTTGTGGTTTTTCATTTGAGTTTTTTCTTCCTGGAACCCCTCTCCACATAATCAGCGTATTGTGCACAACCAGAGATTGGGATATCAGTCCAGTTTTAGGCCTGCATCAGCTCTGTAGTTTAGCAGGCTAATGTGTAATGTGTATGTGTATTCAACAGGCCCCTGAAAAGTACTATGTACATTCCTAACTTGAGGGGCCTAACATTTTCAAATTTGGGTCCTAATATTAAAATGCTTATGTATCAGTGGTCTAGACCAAATCCGTTCCAAGAGTTTTGGTAGAAGATAAAAACAGAATTGAAGTATCAAACATGTACAGCTGTGTGATTAAACAAATATGTATGGAAATAAGTCAAGCGCAGTGTTAACAAAAGCGACACACAGTTACAACAGTTTGTAGCGTAGCTCATTTTATTGTTTAAACAGTTTTTTTGCATAGGAAATATATCCACTTCCAGTGAACTGAACTGGAGAACGAGCAGCTGCTAGCGGAATAGGCTGGATATAACTGTAACAATCACAATAAGTCAAGCTTTATTTACACACATTTTCATCTTGTGGCAATTTTAGCCCCTACACCAAATGCAACCGAATCGAAGGCAGTGCCTACTGTTTATAGCAAAGCAGAAAACTCATCTATAAAACCACGGGAACTTACTGGAGATGGGGGGAGGGGTGCCTTTTTCTACAGCAACAACACGAAGGACACCTTGCTTTTCCAAAAATAATTAAAAACACAAACATTGGCTTCTAAAGCCGTTCACAACATTACATTCAGCTACCTAACGCAAATGAGTGCACATGCCCACAGATTAACTACAAGAGCTTATGTATTTTTTGTCGACGTTGTTGCGTTTTGAGCGTCTGTTCGTTTAATCGCCAGTCGCCGATGGGTGTAAAAGTGCCACAAGACCCTTAAAAATGGATCAACCCTGCTGTGTAGCGAGCAAGCAAAAACAAACAAAAACAAAACAAAACAAAAAAACAAACAAAAACGATTTTCCTTTTATTAATTAATTTTTTTAAACTGACAACTGATCACCTACTGTTGTACTAAATGTAGCATTGACAATCTAAAGAATCACGTCCCTACTACGGTTTAATATCAAGAGACAGGGGCTCTCTCCCAACTGACAAAAAGCACAAAACGCTCAGCTGAAGACACAAAAAAACAGAAAAAACAAAAAACAAAAGATGGAGTCGCCCCGCACATTCTGTTTGTTAAAGTTTGTGACGACATTCCTACCGTATGAAGAACTTTATTTACAACTGACGTGTCTGAGACTCATCTTAAACAGGCACTGCTATTAAATAGGTTTTTTAATCCTTCTTTTTTATTTACTATGTATTTATTTGGTAAACATTAAATATGCTGGTTTCTTTCCCCCCCCCATTATGTTCTTGTTTATACCACCTGATGTTAAGTTAATGTCATATTCAATGCCTTCCAAACTTAAAACACTTAAATACGGAGCCTAACTCTCTCCCTTGACCCCACTCATAAAAAGTCAACTCTTCTGTTCACAAAATACACCTGTGGGATCAGTCAGTCGCTGTAGCACAGCTTCGCAACGCTTTCTGTTAAAGAAAAAGCCACGCAGAGATTCCTTGCATACTTAAAAACAAATCAAAACAACAGAGGAAGCTCCACGGCATCCAGTTTGCCACAAAATCAAGGTTCTGTCATTTCGCCAGTGTCACTGAAGCCGTTAACGACATAACACTGCTAAATTATTTCATACATGTATTTCATACAAGCACACAATATATTTCCGTATATTTCAACTAATCAGCCCTTTGAAATAAGGGAGAAAAAAAACATACGAAGACAACTGAAACAGAAAATATAAAACACAAACTACAATGTAAAAAGTACAAGCTTGACCAAACTCCTCCCCTTCTCCCTCCCCATCCCCCCCAAGTAATAGCTCACTGTGTGCCCTTAGCCAGGAAGCTGCGTTCAATTTACAGACACTACGGGCTCAGTCCAATCCCTTATTTTTCAATCTCCTTGTTCCAGAAATCGATCAAGGTCCACCACCTTTAAGAAAATTCCAACCTATTAAATGTTCCTTTTAAGAGCTTGAAGCCAAAGTTGCGAAGGAGGCTTACAAAGTTTTCTTGAGCAAGGAAACATGAGCGCATCCTTTGTGGAAGTATTTTCAACCTGTGGATCCACCTCTGCCTGCCTGCCATATCTGTAACTGACATGGCTTTGAACGACGTATGCAGGATCAAGGAGAATTCCATTTGCCTAATTTATGTTCTCAATTCCCTCATCCTCACCTTTTCTGGCTTCTTTTCCCTGCCTCTCCTGATGGGTGGAGCTAGGAGCAAGGAAAGGAGGCAAGGAAAGGCATAAGGAAGTGAAAAATAAGCCATTGGCATGAGCCCTAGCAGAGGGCTAGGATAACTCTTCTAACAGAGGGTCAAGGAGCACTCGACTGATCATTCTCCTGTTCTCAATAAACGTCCCGGATGTCTACCACACCGAGCCAAGGAAAAGGGAATTCAACATTTTTTAAAAGTGCAAAAATTAAGGTAGTTGCTTAAAAAAAAAAAAAAAAAAGGAATTTGATGGAGTTTACTGTGTGGAGGCAAAGCCTGTTCCTGCTTGGCTGAAATAATACACCTTCGTGCGTTGAGTGCCATGTTGAAATAAGGTAGCTAAGCTACTGTGACACTTCAACAGCCCGAGAATAGGCGGAGCTATTGTGCGTTCTCAGTTGCTCTCACTGTAACCAATCACATCATTTTGCTATGAAGAACGAATGCATTTTGTTGGCTTGAGAGTTGGTGACCTCCACCCATTACAGGGATCATGATGCTTCGCTCTCCAATCGTTTGCAAAAAAAACTCAACAGCCATTCTTGTTTGATGTAGCTCATCTTTTTTTTAACTGATGATTGCAACCGGCACGTATTGTAAACTGTATGCTCAGGATCAGATTGGCAAGAATCAGCCACTGCCTTCTGGGATATGTAGTTCTGGATACCGTACTATGGGATTTAATTTTGTGAAAGAATAGCTGCTTATTAACAATTTGCAAATCGGGATTGCTAAATATGTCTGGCTGTTTCTGTTGATAACTGTCGATAGCTTATAATAATCAACAGAGCTAAAAGCACTAAGCAAAAATCTTCATAAAATGACAACATTGATCCTGTTGTCCCTAATAATATTATGCAACGTGACCCTCATCTTAAATACCAATATATATAATTTAAAAAATGTAAAAAAAAAAAGAAAGAAAAATCACAAAAACTTTCTAAGGTCTTACTAACTAAAAGGGACAGTGTTACCATTCTTTCACCATTTACGAAACAACAAACAACCCCCCTAAAAACAAACCCTTCATAAAGTTTACCTTTTCCCCTTTCACAGTTCTGGAAAGGACATCCTTACTCCTATTTCAAGCACAGGAATAAAGAAATTGAGCGTGTTTCATTCTGAATTCAGGTACGGAGGGAAACTGGTGAGCTTAAATCAGTGAATTTCGTATGCCGTTCGTATGTCGTTGCTTGTTTGTTTGTTAGTTTGAAAGAGATATTACTCATATTCCTTTGCTCATTGAAAAACATTACCTTTACAATACTGGGAAGTACAGAAACTATACAGTGCTGTCTACTTTGCAGGGATGTCAACAGAAAGCCCGCCTGGGACTTCTGTAACCTGCAGCTTCAACATCATAAATGAACGATTCTCTTTTCTGAAAAGGATTTGCCACAGTAATACTGCCTGAATGTTTCTAAAACATGGCTGGCATTCTTGTCACACTGCGAGGAGAATGGAGAAACGCACTACACCGGCCGCTAATGGCCAAGAGGCCACAAAGCACTTGGCTTTTTGATTTTTGACAGGACAGTGCACATCAAGCAGGGGTGGGTTATTTTTGTATTCTTTCTCTGTGGAGTTTGCTTTTAAATGACTTATTTAAAAATAAAATAAAAACAACCTTCTTAGTAAAGGAAGAGTGGAGGCATGACTTGAGTTTCACGCTGTTTTACCGTGGTTTACAGAGGGGAGGGGGGGCTAACCAACGCACAACTGACATAGACCATCTGGTTGCGGTATAGTGCAACTGGCATTGAAAATAATAATCATAATAATAATAATAATAATTTAAAATTCCATTTCATGCTGGGTTTTTCATTATGTTAAAAGGCTTTACAGATGGTTTCGCAGCTAAACCCCTAGCACTGTGGGGGAAACACCTGGGTAGGTTAATTTGATTGAACATTCATGACTCACAAGGTTAATGCACTTTCTACAGTAGGTAGTGACCAGTCTAAGAGGACCTCAGTGACTGCTGGTTTTTGGTTTGTTCCAGCATTACATTGTGTCTTATATCACTGCCTGGCCGATTGAAAGGAAAACACAAACACCTGCAGACACTGCGGCCTTCCAGGACTGGAGTTAAACCTGCAGACATTGCAGCCCTCCAGGACTGGAGTTAAACCTGCAGACACTGCAGCCTTCCAGGACTGAATTTCAAGCTATGCATGGTGTGGAATATGCTCTAAGCCGTTATTGTATTGCACAGGTCAGCCACTCTATCCCCTGCATAACTAAATGCAAGTCAAAAGCTCAAATCAAACTTGTTAAAATGCCTCTGAAACACGACCACACAAAATGGACGCTCTCCTCTGGAGTTCACAGACAGACAGGCTGTCATGTGTGCATATGTTGTGATAAGCAGAGGGACACAGCAGGTACAGAAGGTACTGACGGATTGATGAAGTCATTTTCATTGCTGGTGTTGTCAGGATTCGTTAGCATCTGATTGTAGCACGATCACAAAGAAGTCACTTGGGTCATTAAGGCCTCGGCTTAAAAAAAGTAATTTGCATATAGCCGCTTATAACTCGACGCCGCGACAAACGCACAGGAACAGTGCGGAGATGACGTTTGTGGGAAACCACCACCCTAGCCACGCCCGCAGTAACACCAGCGGGGGAAAGGACCGGAAGATCTACTCCAGGGCAGCCCATTTCCACACTCTCAGCCTGTATTGCATTGTAAGCATTTTTTAGGACATGATTATTATCCCGTTCCTCCCTTTTTAAGTTTAACGTCGGTTTTGTTTTTTTAAATTCTGCTTTTCATGATTGTCACACTGAAGTCAGGACCTCCTCTGCTGTGTGAGATGAGCGTCTCGGGGAACTCCCCGGGCAGGCAGATAAAGTAAAGGAGCCAGTTTGTCACAGTCTACCGATCGGTGACGTTGCAGCCATGTCAGACCAAGAACCAAGAGAGCGCATTCTTCACAGACGTGCTGCAAAGATAAAAGTTTAAAATAATAATAATAATAATAATAATAATAATAATAATAATAATAATAATAATAATAATATTATAATAATAATTCCCCCTCCCGTGGAATTGAAACAGAATGAATGGACGCACATCTCCATTACTCAGTACACTATAAAAGACCTTGTCACACACTGCATAGAATACAGCTCCCACTTTGGTCAATAAAAAAATAGGAACAAAAAACCATCAATAACAACAAAACACATGTATACAATAGTGTCTATCTCCATACTAGCTTATAATAATCAACAGAGCTAAAAGCACTAAGTACATAGGCAAAACCTGGTATTGCATAATTCTTAGAAATCTGGCCCTCCCCCGCCCCCACCCTCAACCCCAAAAATAGTAACTGGAAGATGACAAAAAACAAAAAAACGAAACAAAAAAATACAGATTAGAAAAACCACCAAAACCACTGAGAATACTGAAAAATAATGCTGGTTGATTATAAACTTTAAAAGAGCAACTGTACACAGCCATGATATGCTTATTATAAACGTGAGATAAAATAGCAAATGTTAAAAATCAACATCACAATTTCACCAGAGTACAAAATACTTTTTTTATCACAAAGATGTTAATTCTTAAAATGGTTATAAATGCAGCCAAAAAAAAAAAAACAACAACCAAAAAAACAAACAAAAAAGTGTAGTGATGTTTTCTATATTTAAAGGCAAGGCACGTAATGTGGGTTATATGTCTTCGTGCAAATGAAGATTGTTGGACAGAGTCGGTCGTGAGCGGACTGGAGGGGCCAAGGCATTGGGTCTGCCATGCGGACTGTGGTCTACGTCTCTACCATCGTCAGATGGTACGGAGTCACCGGGGGAACACACAACGTTCTGTCAACGTCGCTCAAACGCCGCAGGGACGGTGTCTGAAGAACGCGTCAGGAACATCGCACACTCCCCAGGTGCCTGCGTTCATAAAGCACCATGCAAATGCCCCACACTCTGCCTCAGTGTGGAGCTGAGTACAGATTTTACAGAACTTCAACAGCCTGCTTTACTGGATTTCAAGAAAATAAAAACACCTTATTGTAAACAGTAGCTTTATAAGCTAATGGCCGAATGAGTGCTCTTTTTTTGTGATTCGGGAATCACAAAGGCCATTTATACACGTTTAGTGTCTCACCTGTATTTATTTCTTATAATAAATAAAATCTGCCCTGAAAAAGGGCAGGTTTCGCTAAGAGTTTAAGTGCTGCGTTATGTTTCTGTTCTGCCAGGTTACGCCCTCCCTGTGAAACATTTACATTTTTACCCCCTTTCCATTTAAGATGCGACTTAAAACGGTAAAATGTTTCCTTTTGTTTTCTTAAAACATTTAGTCTCCCTCTCTTTAGAGTCTGAGGGCTAATGGACTTTGATAGGTTCCCTTCAGTAATAACATTTTAATTGCACTTGCCTCCAGATCTTTTTTATTTTATGTATTTTATTCTTTTTTAAAACTTTTTTAATTCCTTGTTTTTAAAGGACAGAAAGGGGTATGTTTTCCAACCTATAAATTCTAGGTTTTTGATTGAATCATTTTTGAATACTTCGTGTTTTTAAGAGTCATAACTCTGTAATTGTACATGCTCAACTTTAACCACAAACTGAATATCAGCACTGCATAATTGGGATTAGTGTTTTGAGATAAAAACAAACAAACAAAAAAAAAACAACTGAAGTGTGGAAAACTGAAGAAAAGGAATCTGATTTCACGCGTTGTTCCTATGGAAATGCGGTGAAAGACTCTTTTAACTCTTTTAACTGCTTCCACTCGGAGACGAAGGCAGGCGGTCTGCTCGTTCAAACCACGTTAACCTGCTCGAAGACTGTGCCGGGTCTCCCAAAAACAACCGGGGAACGATACGAACAGAAACTAGCATTTCATGCAAACATTAAGGCATCTAAAGTACTGGTACATCACAGTATTGAAGAGGGAGATCTTCAGCGAGCGCCGCGAGGCGGGCGTGGGCGGGCCCGTCTGCAGAGCTCTCGGCCAGTGCCCCGGTACGCAGGGACACTGGGGATTGTATAAGTGCTGCATGCTGGTTGTCTCAGTTGCTGGTCTCCGCCTGGAGGTACGGCTCACCAATGATGTTTATGCTGTAGTTCTGCACATTTGGAGGCAGCATCGGAGTCCCGTTCGACACTCGGAATGGAACTAAGCTCGCCCAGGTACCAGGACTGCGAGAAGAAAAACCAGAGAGAGCGAGAGAGAGAGCGAGAGAGAGAGAGAGAGAGAGAGAGAGAGAGAGGTGGAGAGAGGAAGAGAGAGGGAGAGAGAAACATTATTTTCACACGCTTTCCTCATTTTGTACACTGGGACTTGAACCGCCAAACTTCCGGGATCCCGGTCATGCACCTTGGCCGCTAGGCTACATGTGGTGAAAAGCCTTGTGCACAGCTGCCGCCAAAAGCTATTCACAAAGTCTGAAGAAAAGCATATTTGGCCTTTGTCTTTCATCCAGACACTGTCCACCACAGGGAAAATCTGAGTGAAGTATAAAATATATATTTAATAATATGTTCTTGATACTCCTGATATGTCCAAATTAGTTCATGTTTGCTTAGGAGTATTAGAAGAGGCAGGTGCTGTTTGATTGGGCTCGACGGCGCCCTTTCGGAAGGGGTTTTCAGCCCTCGCGCTGAGGCCGGGTGCAGATCGCTGGTTCATGGTTACTCAGCACTTAACTGATAAATTAAAGCCGGAGATTACACAGTTCACTCGCCTCATTTCATTTCTGGGGCCTGAACTGGTGACAGCAGATCCTGCAGCTCTCCAGGACCAGGGTCAGAGACCCCAACTTGAGAGCTAGTGATGAGAGATCGGTCTTTCACAAACCCCAAAGTTTGGTGAAGCTATTCTGTGCTTTTAATGACTCACTGAATCCAACAAATCATAGCACTCAACCGCAGGTCCTGCAGTGACCAGAGGGGTCGCTATTGAGTAACGAGGTGCTTAAGTTAGCCCTGCCCTACAGGGTGGACAGCTTGATTGGACTTTGAATTTTTCCCCCTAAGTAGTCTGTATAAAGTAAAGAAAAATGTGTCTAGGTCTTTAAAAAACCCCAAAATACTGTAGTTATTAACAATGTTTAACAGGATATGGAGGCGTTTTACTGGCTTCAAAATCCAAAAGCAGCAGTCAAAAACTTCAGTTTCCCTTCCGTTGATGAGTATTTACTTTGCACTAAAAACAAACACTTCTTTCCATTTCCAAAACGGTTAAGCCGCCTCAAAGTAACCTGTGACCTATTCTGTTTTAAACATACATTTCCCGTACATATTTTCAATGTTATTCCTTACATAATGCATGTCTTGTGGGAAAAGGCCAGGAGTGCTTTGTTTAAAAGTATATATATATACACATATATATATATTTGTGAAGAGAGGGAGAAATAGAACCAGGCAACCGATCCAAGTTTCATATTAATGGAATTCCGTTTCACTTATCAGTCTGGGCGCAGCAATAACGAGTGATATGTTTGCACATTCCCAAGCCGGCCAATGCTCCCAAAAGATTCCCGGGCAGACTGATTCTATTAAAAATAAGCTACTGCCAATTTTTTGTCTTCTTTCTATTTGTGTGAAAGCAAACCATCTCCAGATAAAGTGTTTCCAGGGAGGGATGTAAATAACTGAGTTAAACCCCTCTCTTTCCAGATGGATGAAGCCTCAATCCACAATCACCACGCAAAGTGAAACCAGGACAACGGACAACGGCCCTAACGACACCATGGAAAACTTCAACATAAATCCCAGCACAAATAAACAACTGTGTTTGTATTAATAATTACATGCACTTGAAATACTTGGAAATAAAATGAGTATTTATTGTGTTTTTTAATGTATCATAGATGGTTTTAATGTATGCGCAGCTTATGTGTGTTTTTAAAACTGTCCAATAAACAGACAGTACAGAGCAGACACATAACTGACAGGTGAGCACCCAATAGAAATACCCGGACAGGTGCATGGTTCCCTCAGCCCCCTACCCTCTGCAGACGTGGTGAATTTGAATAAGGAACCGGACTGACACCAGCATGTTTTTAAAGCTGCATTCTGTTACCCTGGGGCAAAGCCTCTGCTTTGTTTGTTTGTTTTTAAGCGTTCCCACATCGCTCTACTGGGGGGGCGGGGGGGCTTTTCTCACGGGCCGGGGGCGCTGAATATCTCCAGTCGCGCTAAACTCCCACCTGTCCCTCCCCCCTCTCACCCCCGCCCCCCCCACCCCCAGGGGAAGATTCGGGGACGCACAATGGGGCCCCAGTGTAGGCCGCCACACCGTGCCCTTTGTGGGGGACACCAGAGGAGCTCGCTCCAGACATCGCGCTTCCAGCCTCTTTCGCTTCTAATCCGCGGGGGGAGAGACCTCTTCATCCGGGACCGGGCGCGAGACAAAAGCCCCACTGTCAGTCCAGGAGGCGCGCGGGACGCCCCGAAAACGTGGGAGCAGACAGACACCGTCGCCGTGTCGTCCTGCAGCTTAACCCCAACAGCACGCGGTGAATAATCAGGGCGACGCGAACCCGCCCGTCTTAAATACCTGTGCGGCACAATGAGCGCTCTGAGGATTAGAGCGCTAACGTGCTAACGTGCTGCTCAATGAGCCTCATTCTCTCTGAAGATTAGAGCGCTAACGTGCTAATGTGCTGCTCTGTCCACATAGTCTTGGGGTATGCTGGCCTACCTTTGCTTTAAGGGGGGGGGGGGGGGGTGGTCGTTTGAAGGAGAGAGGCAGAAAAGGGAAAGAAACAAGGACAGAGCAGAAGTTTTTGAACCCTGGAATTTTCTTTGTGTTTTGTTATTTATTTTTTTGCAGGTGCAAAACCTCAGTAAAGGGGGATTACATGGACATGGGGGGTGGGGGTGGGGAGCTGCCTTCCGGAAGGGAACTTTGGGGTGAGGTGTGGGATAGGGGGGGAAGACGTGGAACAGTGATTTTATTCTCTGAGGGGGCAGCTCGAGCTGACTCTGGGGGCGGGTGCTAAGAGCAGGGCTGAATGCTGCTAATTACTGGGTCTGAGTTTTATACTAATCACCTCCCCCAGACTGAGAAGCACTGACAGATACTCCGGAGGGCCCCAGTGGAACCAGGAGAGCTGGCCTCTCTTCAACACAAACACTCAACACACTGTTTTTACTACTTTTTTTGGGAGGGGGTTACGGCTAGGACTAAGTAGGGTTAAGGAAAATCAAGATTATTTCTACATTGTACTACACTCCCTTCCCACCCTCACAGACACACACACACACACACAAACACATATGTATGCACACAAACAAACAGACACACTCACAAATTCTCACACTCATGCACTCACATACACGCAGACACACAACCACGCACAGCCACACACATGCACATACACATACACATACACCCACACTCAAACACATATGTTCACACAGGCAGGTTGAGTCAGACAGATGAGAATATCTGGGACGGACAGTGATTTCAAACTGCTCCATTCACAGGGCTCCCCACCCCGCGTGTGGGGAGGGGACTGCAGTGATATTGGGGTCTCCTTGTCAACCCCCCCCCCCCCCCCCATAAAGTCACCCCCCCTTAAACTCCAGCCCAATCTGCCATTACCTCATGTCTCGTTTCCCTGGGATACCAGACGGCCCAGGATGCGACCGCCACTCCAGTGAACACAAACTTTCCCCCCTTCTGCTTCACCTCTCTTACGGACTCAAACTCAAACCCCCAATCCCTCGCCCGCACCCCCCCTCCCCAGAGCAGGCCGCCTGCTTCATTTAGGGATTAGGTTCCAAATGAGATTTTCTAATGGCGTCTTACTGGATTACTGCCCCATTTCCTGCAGAACAGCAGTGTACTGAGTCTGGAGCTGATTCAATTTGGGGGGTCCAGGGAAGACCCCGCAAGACACTCGATGAGATGAGAGAGAGGGGAAGGTTTCATTTCATTCACAAAAGTACTGTAACCACACACACACACTCTCTGAACCGCAGAGTCCTTGTGAATACGTTACACTGGAGTGATCTCGCTCAAATAACCATCTGCTCTAATGTGAGCACCTACATCTACGACGCCTGAAAACGGGACCAAACAATAAATCTTCAGCCGTTTCTACACCTGAAAATAGAACCAAATAACAAATCTTCAGCCTTTTCCTCACCTAACGACAGAACCAAACAACAAACAACGGAATCAAACAACAAATCTACAACTGTTTCCTCACCTAACAACAGAATAAAAGAACAAATCTTCAGCCGTTTCACTTAACTGCAGGGAGTGGAGCAGACATGACCGGTTATCACAGGAAAGCCAGCCAGTATAAATATGAGATAAAACACTCATCTGCTTATCAGATTTCCTCCCTAAACAGTAACAGAGAATACTGCAACATACTGTAAATATGTTTGACTTTTTGCAAAAAGAAAAATATGATCATCCATATGATCTTCCACAGCAAGATTTTAGTGTTTAAAATATTGCAACACCTCAAGGCAGCAATCATTTATAATTTGCCAACCAATTGCGCAGTGTTACAGTGTTATGGGAACATATTTCAGTTGGTTATCAGTGTTTCAGTAAGGTGGGAGTACATCACGCTCCAGAGCTGGAAGCCCTGCCAAGTGCTTGACAGCACGGGCGTGATTCGAACCTGAATCTGAGAATATTCATAAACAGAAATGGACGTTAAAACCATTAAACCTTATTGCCCATTTTATTTGGTTTTTTGTAGGAAAGCACAATATGGATTCTGCGATCAAAATAAATAACTGATATTAGCTTGCAATACCTCTCTTGTATTATATCACAGCACAAATGCAAACTGCAAAGTCTTCTCGTTTATGGAAAAACAGAAGAGAACGGTCCAGATAACTGTGCTTAGGCTACTTTGTGAGCATGAAGTCTTCACTTCACTTACAGCTTCAACCCATCATACCAGCCATAATCTTCCATCACACTGATAGTGATGAGTTTGATTTCAGCCATTATCATCCCTTTTATCATATCCTTAGTTTTTGGATATCAAAGTAAACTATAGAAGGCCAGAACATTATCAACAATAAAATAGAGTGCCACACAAATATAAATTACATATGCAGCAGCAGAATTTATAAGAGGAAATTCCCCCAGACTTGGGCTGACATTGGTATTTATTGACAGGTAATCGCAATACCAGATTTCCAGATTTTTCCATTCCGAATGAGTGTTATTGTTTGGACAGAGAGAGAGAGCAAGAGAGAGCATGAGTGTGTGTGTGCATTCATGAGGTGTCACAACGATGACCTTGACTTCTGAATAGCAACCTAATGATTATTCAATCAATCAAATTATGAAATGAGGAATAGAAGATTCACTTATCTAGTTAAGAAAATAATAAAAGTAAACAAGTTAGCAATTAAGTAAACAAACAAGCACCTACAGTATGTACATAAGTATGGACGTATAGTAAGTAAGTAAAACAAATACATAAGTATGTACGTATAGTAAGTAAGTAAAATAAATACATCAGTATGTACGTATAGTAAGTATGTATGCAAGTAAAGTAAGTAAAGCAGGTAAATAAATTAGGACCTTTCCCATAATCCCACAGGCTCCCCAGAGGACTAAAAGCAGCTCTCCTCATGCTGTTGTTCTGGTGTGTGCTCAACACCAGTGGCACACGACAAATTGGATCTTACCGGGGTACATGCCAGCCAAGTATATTTCTGTTTTTTAATTAACTGCTGAAACGGGCAGCGGCTGGCAGCCTGTGGGCTGACTGCCTCTCCACAGGGCCTTCGTCTCGCCGCAGCCCAGGAAAGGCCCGGAAACTCACATCCCTGCTATCTGAGCCTGGCTAAGCAGCCTTTCTCACTGACCTTTACAAATATGCTCCCTCTGTTTCTTCAAAGCCCTTAACAGATGTTGGTCCATAGATCTTGGCTGGAAGCTGAGCGAGTGTGTGTGTGTGTGTATGTTTAATGTTAACAGCATTCCTTCTTATTTTCCCGAATAGCAATGCAAATTGATTTTCCACACTGTAAAAGCAGAGATGCACTTTTGCTTAAACATAAATAACCAACCAAATCCCAAAGGGCTGGTGGCCACGGCGACCATCTCCAATGGTAACCAAGCTCAGCTGACTGGCAGGCCGTGAAGAAGCTCAAACAGGTGAGCCGATTGGCTGAGCATGAAGAAGCCCAGACAGATGTTTTATATGTGATGTTTGCTCAAGACATCCCAGGCTGTGCTCTTAGTTTACACTGGGCTGAACTTAAACATAACAACTCTGAACACAGAGAGAGGAGAGGGAGAGAGGGGGAGGAGAGAGAAAGGGAAGTGTGTGTGTGAGAGAGAAAGGGAGAGGGAGAGAGAGAGATTGTTAATTGTTTTCGGTGGCATTGTTAATTGTTTTATTGTTAATTGCAATATTGTTTGTATACAGCCATGCCAATAAAGCAGTATTGAATTCAAATGAATTGAAAGAGAGGAGAGGACAGAGAGACAGAAGGAGAGAGAGAGAGAAGAGAGGGAGAGGTAGCAGCCCAGCTGTGTCTGAAGCAGTGCCCACACACCTGCACTCTGACTGGCCACGCCCACCCAGGGGAATCTGACTATTATTATTTATTTTTTGGACTGACATCCAGATGTTTGCTCTCACTAATTTTTTGTTTTGTCTGTTCATACGCAAGACTCCCAGGCCTTTTGAACACCTGTGGGACAGGTATACTCTTCCGCAACAGTCACAAACAGCACGCATTATTATTATTGTGTTATTATTAAACGCGTCATTATTATTAAACATGTTATTACACACGTTATTAATACACGCGTTATTATTACACGCGTTATTGTCATGTGACATGCTGATGGAGCGATTCCGTTCCGTCCACACAGTAGGATCCACTCTTGAGAAACTCCGGAAGAGTGTTGTGAGAACACACTTGGGCAGCCAAGCCATTACCAAAAGGGTTCTACAAGTGAACACCAAAGCTTTTAAAAACATCATAAAAACAGGGTCTACAAGATGACCCCAAAAAAATTAGAAATGGTTGGAATCAGATCTGATTGAAGTTTTCAGGCCGGGGGATTGAGCTGGCCACTCCATTACCTCAATCCTTTTTGTCTGGAACCAAGGTGTTGCACGCTTACTCATGTGTTTGCGGTCGTTGACTTCAGGGGCATTTCCTCTTCGGCACATCGCAACATAATTATTTCAAGTATTGTAATGTATTCAAACTCATCCATGATCCCTGGTATGTGACCCCAACACCGTAGAATGAAAAACATCCCCATACCATGATTTTTGCGCCACCATGCTTCACTGTCTTCATAGTGTACTGTGGATTGAATTCCATACCCGGGGGTCGTCTGACGTACTGTCGATGACCACTAGACCCGAAAAGAACAATTTTACTCTCATCAGTCCACAGAATCTTACCCCATTTCTCTTTGGGCCAATCGATGTGTTCCATGACAAATTAACTAATTCTGCACATGCCCTTTTTTCAATAATGGTGCTTTACGGGGGCTTCTTGCAGACAGATTAGCTTCGATCAAACGTTTTCTGACTGTAACAGCACAGTTACAATTACAGGTAATTGTAGATCATCTTTTGATCTTTCAGGAGCTGACTATTCTTCGATCAGTTTTAACAGTAGCTGCTTGTTTTCTTCCGCTTGTTTTTGTTGCTATTTTAAAGCATTTTAGCATCCTATAATTTGCTGCACTTATATGTTTTCCCCTCTCCAATCAACTTTTTCATCAAATGACTTTGTTCCTCTTTTTTTTTTACTTAGCAATTCATAAGGAAATATATTTTACAACAATGTGTGAAACCTTCTTCCTTAATAAAGGACAATTAATGAGACCTGCTTTTTCACAAAATTAATGAATTCTCTAATTAAACTCCACACTGCTATTATTTTGAACATGTAATTGACTCAATGAATGAGCAGCATGCATGTCATGACAGTTGGTTCTGTTGTTTTTTTATTACACTACTACATCTACAAGTAAAGTATTTGCCATGCAGAAATATCACTACTACTAATAACAGTTCATCAGGTTACTGATGTTGTACTGCTATTTTCTTGAACACAATTGTATATAAAACACTCACAATGACTCAACACCTCCCACAATCCCCTTCTACCACCCCCAACTTCACACACGAGAAAAACGTTTCACTCCAGGACCCTAAATCCCTTCTAGTGCTGCTTGTATATTTATGTTCTTTGTGTCCTGTAAACACTGAATACTCAGTATGCATGATAATATTATTATTTTCAATATTATTATTTTTGTCATCAATATGAATTTAACTTATTATTATAGTTGTTTTTTACTTTGCCCGGACAGAAAACAAAAATCATATTTCGTTTTCTTTCCTCTCCAGTAGAATTGATTCCCGCGACTCGTATGCACAATCAAGACAAGGCCCGGCCAAAAGAGACGCTGCAAAGCCACACTGAGATATGAATAAGTATTTCTTCATAGTAATGAAAACGTTACCTTTGCCAAGATATTCCCACAGTATCCTCAGTGTCCCTGGAGTAACCCTGCCTGGAGCTCTGAGTCATGGTCCAGTCACATATCCTCAGCTGTCAATCAAAACCTAGCAGTCAGATACGGGCTGGGCGGAGCTACAGCTCATATCTACACACAAACATGCATGCAGCAAGCAAAAAAGCCCAAAAACAAAACTCACTAATCTGACAACATTCAACTCACATTCATTATATTACTGTACACAGGCTACAGCGGTTACAAAACACAATCACACAAAGCAAGTGACAATATATGTGCATTATGTCACGTGAGGCATGCAAGCATATTAGTAGTGAAATCATTAAGCAACCTGGGAATAAAATGAATGTTAGTGAAACCAAAAAGGCTCATGGTTAAAACAGCTGTAGTGCCAGACCAGCTGTAGTGCACGGGCAGTTAAACTGCATGCATTTGTCCTATCAGCACATGCACATTCAAAGCAGACACCTGGGCTACAACTGCATTAGTGACTGCAGGAACACAGGCCAGAGCTCAGAGTGAGAGAGTGGGTGTGAGAGAGAGTGGGAGAGAGAGCGAGAGAGAGAGAGAGAGAGTGAGGGAGAGGAGGAGGGGGAGAGGGAGAGAGAGGGAGAGTGAGAGAGAGGGAGAGAGATTGAAGGAGGGAGAGAGAGAGGGAGGGAGAAAGAGAGGGAGAGAGAGAGTGAGGGAGAGAGAAAGAAGAAGCTCAGAGCACTTAATGCAATTAATAGATAGACAGGTATATTAATTTAGTAAAATCTATCACAATCTGGTCCATTCGGGTATAACACTCTTTGACAATATTATACAGCTCATGCACCCTGTATAGAATCAAGATTTTTGGGTCCACGCAGTGAGCACAACTACACAAGTAAGGACATGCATCTTACAGAAACCCTACATGCACAATTCTGCAACATATGAACAAAGTTTAAAGAAAAACTCCAAATAATACATGTAGGGAAGGATTAGGCCAGTTCCCATTGTTAATACCTATCCAAAAAGAGCGCTAAAATTCTGGATTCACCTAAAATCTAGTTCTCGCCCTCGAGCTAAACCCATTAAAAAAAGTCCCCAAGCCAACTGGTCTCGAATCTTACTCACCAAATAACACATACATCAAAATGAGTAATACCAAATTATGAAGCAAACCGAAGAAATCATTATATTTGAAACATTGAGACTATACCACCAAAAGGAACACATGAGGATTGCTATTGGGCCCTAAAATCTGGCCCAAGTACAGTATCTCTTCACTGTCAAAGATTAAAAGCAGAGTCAGTGTGTTTGTGAACGCGTGTGTATGTGTGTGTGTGTGTGTGTGCGTAATAATGTGTGTGTGCACGCATTATGTATGTGCATATGTGTATGCATGTCTATGTGCGTGAGTGTGTGTATGTGCCCGTGTGCTTGCATGTGTGTGTGTGTGTGTATGTGTGAGTATGTGGGTGTGTGTATTATTGCATGTGTGTGTGAGAGTGTGTGTGTGAGCCTGAGGGTGCGTGTGTGCTTGCGTATGTGTGTGTGTGTGTGAGCATGTGGGTGCGTGTGTGTGTGAGTCTATGGGTGCTTGTGTGTGCTCGCGTATGTGTGTGGGGTGTGTGTGTGTGTGTGTGTGCCTGTGTGTGTGTGAGTCTGTGGGTGCTTGTGTGTGCTTGCGTGTGTGTGTGTGTGTGTGTGTGTGTGTGTGTGCCTGTGTGTGTGTGTGAGTCTGTGGGTGCTTGTGTGTGTGTGTGTGTGTGTGTGCCTGTGCGTGTGTGTGAGTCTGTGGGTGCGTGTGTGTGCGCTTGCGTGTGTGTGTGTGTGTGTGCCTGTGTGTGTGTGTGAGTCTGTGGGTGCGTGTGTGTGCGCTTGCGTGTGTGTGTTTGCGTGTGTGTGTGTGTGTGTGTGCCTGTGTGTGTGTGTGAGTCTGTGGGTGCGTGTGTGTGTGCTTGCGTGTGTGTGTGTGTGTGTGTGTGTGTGTGTGTGTGTGTGTGCCTGTGCGTGTGTGTGAGTCTGTGGGTGCTTGTGTGTGTGTGTGTGTGTGTGTGTGCCTGTGCGTGTGTGTGAGTCTGTGGGTGCGTGTGTGTGTGCTTGCGTGTGTGTGTTTGCAGACTGGACTGGCAGGGCGCTTCTCAGGCTCTTAGCGGACAGAGTTTGGTGTGCACACGGCTCTCTCTGGCCCGGGCTCAGCGGATAATCTGTGGAGTTTGCGTCTTTCCCACAATCCACCTCTGCGTCTGCGCGTTTCTCTCACATACGTGATACTGACGGGCCTGTCTGCTGGAGCGCCGAGTCATTCGGGGATACGGGCCGGGCTGCCCCCCCCCGATCCTCCCCCCGCCCCCCCGGGGTGAATCCGACTCCTTCTGAGGGGCCCACTTTTCCTAGATTACCCCTGAGCCCCGCCCTGTTTTCAGCAGAAGAAGCAGAGCAACTCTCTCCCGGGATCTCTTAGTTCAGACCTCGGCCAAACAAATGGGAAAATAGACCGTTTGATCGGAGCTATTCACACAATCTCAACGTGAGGTAAGGACACTGCCACACGCCCAAGTACAGTGCACATACACACACACTGACACACACAGTGTCTTATCAACATGCTTTCACACACTCTCCCCATTTGTGTTACCCCCCCCCCCCCCCCCCACCACATCACACACACACACACACACACACACACACACACACTCTCTCTCTCACGTACAGGGGCAGAAAAACACATTCCAAGAAATGTAAACATAGAACAGTGTATGACTCACATACTGTAGTATAAATTATTCTGTCAAGAACTATTTATTTTACTTAAGCCTTAAAGGCACACCATCTTGTTCGGGGAGTTCTTGACATTTAAAAAAAAGAATAATAAAAAAATTAAACCCACACACACTAATCCTGAATTTGATCTCCTCTCCCCATCGTGCACCTCTTACCCCATAAGAGCCCATGGGCCAAATACTGCCTCCAACAAGCACCTGAAATACCTGAATGAACACACTTAACCCTTAATGGAGTAAGAACACACATGTGATTAGAATACTCTCAGCTGAACATTCTAATGCAGTTGTAACCATCACTACAGGTGATTGAAAGCAGAGGAGTTCTATAACACTGACAGTATCTATGTGACTGTGGGTGAGTGTCTGTGTGTGCATGCATGTGAAACTGAGTGTGTGTGTGGGTGTGTGACTGTGAGTGTGTGTGTGTGGGTGTGTGACTGTGCGTGTGTGTGTGTGCGAGTGTGTGACTGTGAGTGTGTGTGTGTGTGTGTGTGTTTGAGTGTCTGTGTGTGTATGCATGTGAAACTGAGTGCGTGTGTGGGTGTGTGACTGAGTTTGTGTGTGTGTGTGTGTGACTGTGAGTTTGTGTGTGTGTGTGTTTGAGTGTCTGTGTGTGCATGCATGTGAATGTGAGTATGTGTGTGGGTGTGTGTGACTGAGTTTGTGTGAGTGTGTGTGTGAGATTGAGTTTGTGTATGTGGGTGAGTGTTTGAGTGTCTGCAGGCATGGGCCGAGATGTAATCAGGAATATGTATGTATTGAATATTAATTTAATTCCCCACAGGTTTTCAAAGCCCCGTCTCTTCTGAATCACTGCATTTCCTTAGCCATGAATCTGCAGAGAAATCATCGATTTCCTCCCCGTACTTTAATGATTGCTTACTCCTTCCTGTACCAAACCTCAAAGGTCGGAAAGTCGTCAATCAGGGACCAGCAATTTCACAAAGTAAAAAGCTAAACAAATTAGTTCAGGACATAAAAAATAAATCATAATGGCACACTGAATGATAAAATAACTACTTCAGTTCACCTTTGGGTCACTGCAGGCAGAATTTATCCAGGTGCGTATTCTGACCAGTTATAGTTTCTGATCCCACATCCAATCAAATATGACCCCACCACACTCCCCATCCAATCAAATACCCCACCCCACCCCTCCCGGGAAGTACGCTTAAAAGACAAAATGCGCTCAATTTAGTCAATGCATCAGACCCATACAAACATGTGTCTTAAAGATTCCATAAAATGTATGAAATTGGAATACTTGTGTATTTGCACACCAAATCTTTTTTCCATCCACTCCCTGGAAAACTATTTGAATTTAGATTGTATGTCATTGTGTACCAGTGGCTGCGCATTAACACCAAATGTCTGTCAATTCTCATTCCCCTCTCAATCAATATATCAATCAATCAATACACACAGTGGCATGCCCCATCCTCATTTAACTTAAGTCAAATCCAGTCCCGCCTTTCAAAGACCCCCTGAAAAGATCTGTCTCACTCCCATACACAACATAAACACGGAAGCTAATGCTGCTCTAACTGGTTTCAGCCTCCCCAGGAAAACACCCATCACTACTCCATGAATCCTCAGGCGGTGCCTCATTGTTAGAGGAATGCAGTCTGCACACACATTAACTCAATTTCCTTTAAAGTCTTAACATCTTCTCATGTGCCGCGAAACAGCCTGAACGGGCGATAGCCTCAGCTGACCTGCACACAGAGAAGTTAAACATGACTTTTTCTTATCTCGTATTCCCAAGTATATCTGCACTGCGATGAATGCTATCAGGAGTATTATCAGGAGGCAGGAATACTCTGTTTAAACCCCTCCACACACATACAAACACAAGGTACCAGGCTAAACGAGTGATTATGGGAGGAACGAAACAGTGTCAGATGGAGAGGTGGATCTGTTTGGGTCTGGGGGGGGGGGGGGTATTTTTTAGGGTGGGGGGTGGGATTTGGAGGGAGTGTTCTGAGGGTCAAGGTCGACAGGGTGCGTGGTTGCCGTGGAAACTGAAGCTCAAATTTACTCCTGGCCTGTGGAATGCCAGCAGTGAGGCCAAACGTTTTTTGAGAGAGAGAGAAAGAGAGAGAGAGAGAGAGAGAGAGAGAGAGAGAGAGAGAGAGCAAGAGATGGACAGAGGGAGGGATAACGATGGTGAGTGAGAACAAATGAAAGCATGTGCCAGAGTGAGCGAGAGTGAGAGTGTGTGAGAGATAGTGAGTGTGAGATAGAGTGAGTGTGTGCGTGAGACAGAGAATGAGTGTGCGAGAGAGTGTGAGAGAACGAATGATTTGCGAGTTAGAGAGCCAGTGAGTGTGTGAAAGATAGACAGTGAGTATAAGAAAGATAGTGAGTGTGTGCATAAGAAACAGAGAACGTGTGTGTGCGAGAGAGGTAGAGTGAGTGTGAGAGAACGAATGATTGTGCGAGTTAGAGAGCCAGTGAGTGTGTGAAAGATAGACAGAGTATAAGAGAGATAGAGTGAGTGTGAGAGAACAAATGAGTGTGAGTTTGAGAGCGCCAGTGAGTGTGTGAGACAGTGAGTGTGTGTGAGAGAGATAGAGTGAGTGTGAGTTAGAGAGAGCCAGTGAGTGTCTGTGAAAGAGAAATGAATGAGGGTGAACTGTGTGTCTATGCGTGTGTGTGTGTGTGTGTGTGTGAGAGAAAGAGAGAAAGCGGGAGAGACAGAGTGTATGTGTGCGCGTGTCTTGGCAAGATATTTTCACAACAAAGAAAGAGCCACAATTAAAACATTGAGCTCTCAGGGCCTTGGAGATTGGAGACTACAGTGAGTGGAAAAGGGTGGGAGGAGAAATCAGTCAGGAGAGACAACCCCAGTGGACCTCTCTTGTCTCTTTGGATGGATGGAGTGAAACGGGGGATATCTTTTGGCTGGGGTAGGGGTGGGGGGCATTAGAACTAAACCACTGAGAATCCTCAAATCTGACCTGCCCCCCTCTTCAAACCTGGCCCCAGAGATCAATTTGCAAAACTGAGTGGTCCCTGCATAGGTTGCCATGTTCACCAAAATCCCTCCCTACAGTGCTGAATTCCCCCTTCCTGCAGCCCTTATTTACGATGCTTAAAGTGCATTAAAAGGTCCTGTCTGGGAACGAACAGCAGCACATACACAGCCTTACTGTGTATTCTCCATTTTAACAGACCAGGCTGGTGTGTGTGCATGTATGTCTGTGTGTGTGTGTGTGTGTGTGTGTGAACAACTGGTTTGTGTGTATGTATGCGTGTGTGTATGTGTGAGTGCTCTGCTGGTCCTCTCATTACAGCGCTTTAAATAAAGCAGAGTCCTGGAGACACTCTGACTCCAGGAGTCAGCGCTAACGATGCTACCGCCGCAGCTCCATGCCCCCTGCCGAGAGGGGCCCCAAATCACCAACAACGGCCCTCGTAAACCACGGAAAAGAAATTAAAAACCTGAAGAATAACTAACGCCGCCCCCAAGAGCGGCTTTGAGAAGGTAATAAAAACCCCGGCGAATAAACGCTGCACGGGAAGAGTAAACGCGCTCAACGACTCGAAAACACGCCCGCGTCTCCTTCCTCTCTGGCCCGGGACGTTTCCGTGGCGACCCGGCCTGATCTCGCCATGAGCGGGGCTGCTTAAAGTCTCTCCCTCCCTCTCTCTCTCTCGCTCTCTCGAAAGGAACATGTCCATTAACCCAGCGACTGTATCCGGCCTACTGAACGAAGGCTGTGTTAGCCTTGTGTCCCCGCGCGTCACTACTGTACATTAACCCATAATCCTGGTGTTTGTGTTGGACCGCGGGCTGGAATGCCTTGTATCTGTTCTGTAAGCGCAGTGTCAGCGCTTGGTGATATACGTTCTTGGTGCGCATGTGGTATATGACTTAGGCCACATTTTACGATTCCAGCTTTAGGAAGTACAGTATTGATCTTGGCACATTTAGACATTGTTAGGGATTTAAGGGATGTTATCCACAGTGACATACATTATATTTATAACCTCCCACCACCCCACTACCTTCTGCCAAAAATACCATCTTAGTCACAGGTGTGTATGAAAAGCAGGAACTAAAATAGTTCCGAGTACAGTTTAGTGAACTCCTGCACACATACTCTGACATACCAGCAAAAACAAGTTCTATTTTCCATCATTCTATTTTCATACAGAGACGATGGAAGGCCAATTTTTTTATTCCTTCTGTAAGTTTCATATATTTCTGTATGAAAGAATAACTAACCTATAATACCCCCCCCCCCCCCCCATATAGGTTGAGGTGAGGTAGAGATATATGAGTGGATTGGTCATGAGCTCATGTCTCTGAACATCAGCCCAAGGTCCCCGGGTTCATGCTATCCAAACGAGACCGTCAACGAAACCAAAACAGCGTGACCGGTCTTTAATCCAATTTATCTTTAACAAGCGCTATAATTCCACTAATGCAGCAATACGCTAGGCTTTGTACTCTTGGACTTCAGAAAATTTGAGCAACATGAACAAATGCATTACAGCAAAAAAATAATAATAATAAATAAAATGAAAAAAGATAATAATAATAATAAATGAAAGGGGAAGTAGAAGAGCAGGGGGCTCCTGGTTTAATCGTTTCACATCACTAACGAACTACAAATCTCGCACACATTCCAGCACTGGCTGGCTCTGGAGCAGTGAAGTCAGGCCTGTAATTACGCAGCGCACGGTCGGGGCAGAAGAAACCGCTAATTATTATTATTTAGCTGCCCAGATGAATTCAATTAGCGCCCGGCAGTAAAGGCTGGGACCAGACCAGCCCTCAAGACTACACTCAGACCCTGTATTTCAGCAAGCAAAATAAACATGGAGCACAACCACCCACCCCACTGGCTTTCTGCTAACCAGCCCCAATCCCAGAATGCAAAGCAGCAGTCCTCACAAAATGCACCCCCCCCCCCTGCCAATTAAAAGCCAGATTCAGAGGTTTGGCAACATTTGCAGTTCTACTGATGTGGGCCAACTTTGAGGTCACAGTTATGGCGCTCTCCTTTTAAAATTTAGGAGCAGACGGCCATTAAAATAGTTTAAGAAACCCGACCAACCGACCCTCATGTTAGGAGAGAACTATTTAAATATCTAAAATTTGGTCTGAAAAATAAATACATTTTTCAGACCAAACGTTTTTCAATCTTATTTTTTCTTTAAGATTTAAAAGATAAGTGTATAAAAACCACTCCTCTTCAACACCCCTTACCTTTACTCTAAACCCCGCCCCGCCTTTCCAACACTCCGCCCCTTCTTCCAACACTCCTCCTCTCATCTATAAAACCCTGCCCCTCCTCCCCAATGCCACACCCCTTCTCCCCAAAGACCACACCTCTCATCTCTAAATACGCCCCTCCCCCTCAAATTCCACCCCTCCTTTCTAACTCCGTCCATCCTCTCCAACACAGAAATGAGGCATTCATACAGAACTCATTGGATGAGGTCCACCAAACACAGACAGGAAATCTATGAGGACAGTCCGGCTGTTTTATGTTATTTGTCTGAAAAACTGATCTTCACCCTTGTGAGAAAGTCTCATCACGCTACAGTGCTGGGAGTCTGTTTTTTCTTACGGACATAAATGATCTTGACAGGGACACTGGTGGCAAGTTAAATCTGCAGAGGATGCAAAACTGCAGAGATCAGCCAGTTTGGGGTGGACTAAAGTAACCCAAGGACATTTCCCACACACAGAAGCCGTTTGGAAACCTGGCAAATCACACTCAATAAAGCGTGTTAAGTTCTGCATGTAGGAAATACACTTTATTGTATTTGTTGGAAGAACAACTTGTACAAAACGAAAAAAAGATTGAGTAGTGGTTCATCAGGCTTGCGTGAGAAAGTCCTGAGAATAAATTAAATTATATCCTAGATGGGCTGAATGGCCTGTTCTCCTCATTATGTCTTCTTATGTTCTAGATGGGCTGAATGGGCTGTTCTCCTCATTATGTGTTCTTATGTTCTAGATGAGCTGAATGGCCTGTTCTCCTCATTATGTGTTCTTATGTTCTTATGTTCTAGATGAGCTGAATGGTCTGTTCTCCTCGTTATGTGTTCGTATGATCTAGATGAGCTGAATGGTCTGTTCTCCTCATTATGTCTTCTTATGTTCTAGATGAGCTGAATGGCCTGTTCTCCTCATTATGTGTTCTTATGTTCTAGATGAGCTGAATGGCCTGTTCTCCTCATTATGTCTTCTTATGTTCTAGATGAGCTGAATGGCCTGTTCTCCTCATTATGTGTTCTTATGTTCTAGATGAGCTGAATGGTCTGTTCTCCTCATTGTGTGTTCTTATGTTCTAGACGGGCTGAGTGGTCTGTTCTCATTTTGAATTCGTATATAGACCTAGCCACAATAGGTTTTTGTTTGGACAGTTTCAAAGAATCACTTATCTGTTCTTCAAAAAAGTCCTTCAGAAAATGAACATGACTCTCAAGAAGAATCAATGGTGTTCCAGTCTCGCAATGATGAAAGAGCCTAGCTGGCTGTCTGTTTCTGCTAACGTAAAAAGACTACAGGGACCAATAGAGAAAAGGACACAAGAAAATATCCCAAATTACAAAGAGGAAGAAATTGCAATGATACAGTCAACTCCTTATAAATGCATATTGAAAAGAACACTCATTTTCACTGTAGCATTTCACTTGCTATGGGCACACAGTGGATAAGGGTCCAAGATCACAAACATGGGCCATTAACCCTGGTCCTGGAGAGCCAATGGGCCGCTTTTTGCAACTCGGCACTTAATTGATAGATTTAACCTGTTGATGACAGAGGTCTGTGATAGGCTGGCTTACGAGCAAAGATAATAAATTCAGCTGTGTAGGACCAGGGTTGGGTAGTCCATACTCCCAGCAGTTGTGATGATATGCAGTTACGATGAGTTGACTATAGGAGGGGCTGTTTCCTAAATGGAGGACACCAAGGGGGGGCAAAGGGTGTGGTCAGGTAAGTGGTAGGAGCTTACCTGCTGCTGGTGGAGGAAGGCCGGATCCCGGGGGCTCAGTCCCACGAAGCGGTTCGATGTGGGGGTGCCAGGCGCAGAGTAGGCTGGGAAAAGAGTGAGAAAGTCAGTTATCACACACATCTAAAAGAGGGGGAAAGTCAGTTATCACACACATCTAAAAGAGCGGGGAAGTCAGTTATCGCAACTCTAAAAGAACAGAAAAGTCAGTTACCACACACCTCAAAAAGAGCGGGAAACTCAGTTACCACACATCTCTAAAAGAGCGGGAAACTCAGTTACCACACACCTCTAAAAGAGCAGGAAAGTCAGTCACACACACCACTAAAAGAGTGAGAAAGTCAGTTATCACACACCTCTATGTTGGCCACATGCATATACCCTAGTAATATGAGCCACAGAGTACGGCCCAACATTCACAGACCAGTGAGTGTATGGACATCATCACTGAAGCAGCAAATGTAAGTAGACTAAGCTAACCTAGAATCATGACACAAATCATATATACAGCGAAGCGACCAGTGCCATAAAAACTGAATAAAAACACCTGAACTTAATACCCTTCTAGATGTTGTCCTTATCTCTGCTATCTGGCTGAGGTAGTCAAACGCCAGCGGGGTGTAATGCTTCTTTTATGATTTAATTTACATCCTGAAAGAAAAGGGCATTTTTGTGTGAAGGCTGAGCGAGTCGAGGCAGATTCTCAGAGCTTTGGGAATCTCAGGACGCTCGCGTCACGCGCAGAGCTTAAGCTCCTGCAGCAAGGCCGAGGTTTCTACTCTTCAACGGAGCGAAGACAAGAACTGCTAACAGCATTCTCTCAGTAAAAACAAGCGTAAAGGCTTGAAAGAGTGACAGCGAGAGACAGTGAGAGTCAGCGAGAGACAGAGTGAGAGAGTGAGTAATGCAATCAACTGTCAAGTACAGGTACAAAGTCTTATTTTGTGTTGACGTCCTGGAGGGCCACAGTTTCTGCAGGTTTAACTCCAGTCCTGGAGGGCTGCAGTGTCTGCAGGTTTAACTCCAGTCCTGGAGGGCTGCAGTGTCTGCAGGTTTAACTCCAGTCTGGAGGGCCGCGGTGTCCGCAGGTTTAACTCCAGTCCTGGAGGGCCGCGGTGTCTGCAGGTTTAACTCCAGTCCTGGAGGGCCGCAGTGTCTGCAGGTTTAACTCCAGTCCTGGAGGGCCGCAGTGTCTGCAGGTTTAACTCCAGTCCTGGAGGGCCACAGTGTCTGCAGGTTTAACTCCAGTCCTGGCGGGCCGCAGTGTCTGCAGGTTTAACTTCAGTCCTGGAGGGCCGCAGTGTCTGCAGGTTTAACTCCAGTCCTGGAGGGCCGCAGTGTCTGCAGGTTTAACTCCAGCCTTGGAGGGCCGCAGTGTCTGCAGGTTTAACTCCAGTCTGGAGGGCCGCAGTGTCTGCAGGTTTAACTCCAGTCTGGAGGGCCGCAGTGTCTGCAGGTTTAACTCCAGTCCTGGAGAGCCACAGTGTCTGCAGGTTTAACTCCAGCCTTGGAGGGCCGCAGTGTCTGCAGGTTTAACTCCAGTCTGGAGGGCTGCAGTGTCTGCAGGTTTAACTCCAGTCTGGAGGGCTGCAGTGTCTGCAGGTTTAACTCCAGTCTGGAGGGCCGCAGTGTCTGCAGGTTTAACTCCAGTCCTGAGGGCCGCAGTGTCTGCAGGTTTAACTCCAGTCTGGAGGGCCGCAGTGTCTGCAGGTTTAACTCCAGTCCTGGAGGGCTGTACAGAGCTTCAGTTTGAGATCCTTGTGCTACAGTTTTTATTTTCTCCGTTGTGAGAAAGAGAGCGACAGAAGATAGCTCAGGCAGTCCCAGGAGGTGAGAGATGAGAAGGATCTCACGTAGCATAGAGGTGGCCCAGCAGTGGAGCAGTGTGTAGGAGCAGTACTCACAGCTGTGGCTGGGGGACGCTGGCTCACCTTCTGAGGATGTGGTGATGGGTTTGGTGTCGGGCATGGACAGGGACACTGGCCGGACACCGTGGTGTGGAGAGGGGGCCAGAACCGGGGTGAAGTGCCCCGGAACCTTCCCCACCACCTGGCCGCTGCTGTTGGGCTGCGGGGCAAACAAAGGAGCCAGTGTTAACGGGAGGGGGTCACACTTTTATTTTACATGAGTTATTTAGTTGAGGCTTTTATCTAAAGATACTTACAGTTCATTCAACTAAGCAGAGGCCAACTCCTCCCTGGAGCAATGTGGGGTTAAGACACTGTGGCCTTGCTCAAGGGCCCAACAGCTGGGCGGATCTTATAGTGGCTACACTGGGGCTGGAAACACCAATGTTCCGGGTTCAAGTCATGTACCTTAATCACTAGGCTACAGGCTGCCCAGAATTACTTAAATGAATGAACATGCACTCACACACAATGCTGCCCAGTCACACACAGAACTGCCTGATCTCTCACACACACATACACATAATCCAATGCCTAATCACACACACACACACACACACACACACACACACAGAACTGCCTTTGCGTGGGCCCCAAAAGTTGAAAGCATTGGAAGGCCTGTGAATGAGAGAGGTCTCAGCAGGGTACCTTAATGAGAATGTTTCATTACAGCATCATATAATCTGTATTAAAATGTCCCTGGCAGCCCTCGGCAGGGTTACACACACAGCGTTATGAACACTAATTTCCCACAGTCCTGTGGGCCCCACAAACAATGCATGTCTGCCATCTTTACTGGTTACTGTGGCCTCCTAACCAACAAATATACACATAATCCCACTGTCAGATACATACAACATAACCCCTAACAACCACTGTCAGGTATACACAGCATAACCCCTAACAGTCACTATCAGATATATACTATAAGACTAAAATACTTGTTATTTTTTTTGTTTTTGCCCGCCTCCCTCCTTCTCTCTTTATCTTTTTCTCCCTCTCTCTCGAAAACCACACAGCCATTTTGTGGTTAGGGTTTTTTTCAAGCTGTGTGAACGGCTTAATCATTTCCAAAAATCCAGCATTGCGTATGCTGCGTTTCCAGTCTTACGAAAACAGCTCTTAAAACCATCAGCTAAGTGTGCTGACGTCTTTACGGTTGTATATTTATGTGTGTGTGTGTGCGTGTGGGTGCTGACTGCTAAGGTTCTTATTGTTTTAGTGTGAAAATCACACGGACTTCACTGCCCTCCCTTTACTGCTGAGAGACCTGATCTGTGGTCCAGCAGTAGATGTATCTGATGAGTTCATGTCGTAAAACAGCCCTCTCTGACACGTAACCAACCCCTCAACATGGGTCTTATATTTCTCACCTGTATGGCCAAGTGGCAAGAATCTCCCACAGCAAATGAACACCCCCCAACACACCCTCCCCAACCACAAAATAATATGTGGAAATTCTCAAGTTTTGCAACACTAAATTCTTAGCCCTTTCTCCTAACGCTGTGTAAGAATCGTACAAACACTGTGAGGAAAGACATGGGCCCTTTTCTTTCTAGAAGTTTCATTCTGACATGACATACGCACACAGGAAATGTACAACAGATTCCTGAGAAAACACTCAGGAGACCCGACATTTCCACACTCTGCTTTTGAGAGAGTTTCAAAATCAACAGATATTTTATGTCAAAACACAGAGAGAGACAGAGAGAGATGGACAGAGAATCAGAATGATAAACAGATGGGCAGGGAGGAGTGAGAGGGGAAGAGATGGACAGAGAGAGAAAGAGGGAGAGAGAGACAGTGAGACGGCGATGGATAGGGGGAAAGTGAGAGTGGAGGGGGACATATGGACAGAGAGAAAGAGGGAAAGAGGGAGAAAGAGGAGAGAAAGATAGAATGCTGTCTGCAAAAAATGACCATCTTAACAAGCGTTTTAGTTTCTAAAAGTTCACTTTTCTTATTCCATTGACAAATCCTTTTTTTTGCGAAACATTTAGTGAGATAAGATTTTACGTCTCAATATAGGACAAAAGTACATGTTATTTATTAGATTTCTTTGCAGTGTGAGAGAGAGAAACAGAGAGCGGTCATACCCGGTACGACAGGGCACCACGGGGCGAGCAGCGCCCTCTGAACAGCGCTACGATGGCGCATAATAAAGACATCACTCATTACTCCGGTTTATTTCCCTCCCCCCGGCGTTCCACACATCCACACACTGTTTTTCTGTCATCCTCCTTTAATTTAATCTTCCGATGCTGTAACGCTCTCCGGGCCTGAGAAAATAAACAGCGTAATTATTTTATTGTCTTTATCGACGCTACGGGTCGGGGCCCTGGGGTTACAGCGGCCAAGACCGTCCACCGTGGGCGGAACTGTGGCTCGGAGTGAGGAATCTAAAACATATGCGTTCCCACGGAACATATTTCACATTAAACGTTCGATGTAACGTCAGCTTGGTGAACGGACTGGCGCACGGTGCAGACACTCACGCTGCATGTGCGTCTGGTTCGTGTGTCTCTTGGCCGTTCGGCCTCTTGGAGCTGCCGGTGTGAAAAACACCGGCAGGCACAACACGGCACGAAATCCAGCCTACAACCGGCACTGTCACGGCTTCCACTGCGCCGCGACTTATAATAACATGATAAATACATTGTTATCTAGCTGATGCTTTCTTCCAAACTGACTTACAGTTGATTAGACTAAGCAGGGGACAATCCCAATGAAGCAATGTGGGTTTTAGTCGGTTTTTGATAGGGGCTCAAAACAATAGTATAGCAGTTGTTTCGATCAGTTGAAAAGGTACTTTGGGACTGAAAGGGTTAAACAAGAATTCCTACATGTGGGTTTTACTGGACTCTCAAGTTTCTGAATACTAACTACAGTACACACGTTAAAGCATATTTAGTACCATGAAAATGACATGACAATCTCCGGTGAGATTTACAATGCTCTCTTTGTCTTAGGTTTTTACCAGGTGAGTGGAGTTACAAATGATTCTACAGTACCAGAAAGGTAAAGCAGTTGGAACACTGAGCTTATAGTTCAAAGGTCATAGGTTCTGTTAAACTGTTGACTGCAGTCCTTGAAGAGCTTCAATAAATATTGTAGGAACCCGGCTTTATAAAACTGTTGGAATATAAAGATGTAAGTTGGATCAGGGCATTAGCCGAATGCCTAAAGGCAAACATGCCCAGGACATCCCTTTCCTGATTTTTAAGAAAATAAAACCAGAACACGCTGGAAGACTTGAACGGCTAATGTGATTTGCATTCAAATCCGGGAAAGGAAAACAGGGATGTTTTCATGCCGTCACCGTCGAGCGGGGGCCAAACCGGCCCCTGGCTCCGGATCCCAGGCGAGGGGCCGAGCGGATGGTGATAAAGTGAATAATTTATTTTCCGCAGAGCGCAGATGAATGAGTGGAAATGTGTTTCTGAACTGCCATAAAACTGCAGCAATCAGAGCGGGGGCCTTGCATGAATCCATCAGCAATCATCAATTATTCCAGAACGTTCTTCCCCTAGCCGCTGACGGTGCAGTTTCGCGAGAAAAGGCACGGACATCTCCGCCGCTTCCTGTGTGCCAATCAGCTTTCAGATCTTACAGGTGACCTCACATAACCCCTCAGTCGTTTCGACAACCAATCAGACTGCAGAGCGGCAGATGAGGGAGGTGATAAAGCAACCAGGCCACTCCCCCAACACGGTAAAGGCTGGAGTTGGTGGTAAAGGCTGGTTTTGGTAGTAAAGGCTGGAGTTGGTGGTAAAGGCTGGTTTTGGTGGTAAAGGCTGGAGTTGGTGGTAAAGGCTGGTTTTGAGACTGTAGCGGTATCGGGCTGGTATTGGTAATTACGTTTTTGGGGGTGTAGTGGTAAAGGCTGGTTTTGGTGGTAAAGGCTGGTTTTGGTGGTAAAGGCTGGAGTTGATAGTAAAGGCTGGTTTTGGTGGTAAAGGTTGGTTCTGGTGGTAAAGGTTGGTTCTGGTGATAAAGGCTGGTTTTGGTGGTAAAGGCTGGTTTTGACAGTGTAGCGGTATAGGGCTGGTGTTGGCAGGTGTAGTGGTATAGGGCTGGTTTTAACGGTAAAGCCTCACCTGGCTGCTCTGGCCACTGGACGGGTCGTAGGGCGGGACGTAGCCCTTCAGGCCGTCGGGGGGGTTGAGGTGGGGGGGGTAGCGGATGGTGGGATGAGAGAAGTAGCTGCTGGGGGCGGGGGGGAGGATGGCGGGCGCTGAAAACTGCAGGGGCGATGGTGGCGGGGGGCTCCTCGTGGAGATGACTGTGGGGGGGGAGAGAGACAGGTAAAAACATCATCAACAACAAGGACAACAGAGGAGCATGTTCCCAATGGATCTCCCCTGGTTAAATAAAGGGTTAAAACAATGTTGTCAGTCATTGGGGAGGCTAACCCACACCCCTCCGCGGCCACTGAAACTACAGGAAGCGCTCAAGGACAATGCAAATGCAGACATTCTGTGAAAGTTGAGAAGTTAAAAACAGCTTTCAGCAACTATTTGAAGGAGTCTGTCCGGAACCAAAGGCAGCAGATAGCGTGTGGCCCTGGGACTGGAGTGTGCAAAGCCTTCTCTGTAAGGATGTGATTTTCCAGATTTTAGTTCCAGATTAATCAGGAAACACTCATTTTAGATCCCAAAATTTCTCCGGGGGCCCATGGATGTACTGACTTTGTTCCTGAACCTTCTCTCCTGTGGTCAGCCGAACTTGTGATGTGTGTGTGCGTGTGTGTGTGTGTATGTGTGTGCGTGTGTGTGTATGTGTGTGTGTATGACAGGCTTAAGCTTCACTCCTTGCCTCTGGTGGAGACATTCCGGCTTGGAAAAAACAGTATTTCCTGATTAATCGGAGGGGAAAAACACACATCCCGGGGGAATATCCGTCAGCCACAACGGATCGATGAACGTGAGTGAGTCAGGGGGTGGAGGGCGGTCAGAAAACCCGACCGCACTGCGGCGACCGGAGCGACCGCAGCCGCAGAGAAACGGTTTCAGTGGGGGAAATAAATCAGACACGTCATAACGCGCTTTTACGGGCCAATAAACACGGCCCTTCGTCTTCCCGAAGCACCGCCTCTCTCTGCGCAGGACGGGCGCAGAGATATCGACTAAACCGCGCGTCCCGCCTGACCGCAAACGCCGCATCGATCCGGGAACGGTTCTGCCTGGAAACACGACACCTCCTCTCACTTCGTCTTCAGACGGCAGAGTAAGAAGAACTTACCGTGGGGTATTTACAGGATAGTAAGTGTAGGGGGGTAGTTGGGGAGAGGATAAGAAGCAGGGGACAATCCTCCTGGAGCAAAGTGGGGTTAATGGCCCTACAGCTGCACTGATCTTATAGTGACTACACTAGGTCCCAGTCATGTACCTTAGCCACTAGGCTACAGGCTATGGGGTCCCCCCACCCTGTGCCTCCCCTCCCTCAGTACATGGCCTTACCGCTGTGTCCGGGGCCCCCCAGGCCCGGGTGGTGGTGGGGGAACGCAGTGATCCTGGGGGAGGAGTCCTGTGGTGAGGTGGGGCTGAACAGAGGCTTTTCCTGTTTCTTCATGGTGGGGGACGACATATCACCTGGAGAGAGAGAGAAACACCATCCAGGTCAACATCCAGGGCCTTCACATACCTCCAACATCCAGGGCCCCCTCCCACACACACACACTGGGTAAAGGTTCAATAACTCATTACAAACACTTCCTAACATGCCGCTGCTCCACTAAGTCTCCAACTGCATGTGGGTAACATGTCAGTCAACCACAAGTGGTGTGGAGTACGACAGCCTGCAGCACCGTCGGGGTGAAGCAGTGTAGGGTTACTGCAGGATTACGGAGTTAGCCGGACAAGTGCACTGAGAAAACCCAGAATCCTCCCAAATCTGGAACATGGACTGAAGTAAAAACAGCTGTTGGGGTTTTATTCAGTGAATTTATCCAGCTAACTCTGTAATCCTGCTTCGTCATATACACCCCTGATCTCAGATTTGAGATAATTTACCTCCTCTCCTCCAAACCCCACACAAAATGGCAACCCTGTGATTCTTTATTCTCTTTGGATGCCCAAATAAGGTGGGCTCTGCCCGGCTGAGGGGACATCTCTCCTGCCAGGTCCAGGTGAACAGTGAAGCTGAAGATGCCGGCGATGGGGGGGGCTAATACTACAGAGGGGCGGATGATCCTCCTAATATTGCGGCTAGGCGGAGGGGGCAGATCTGCTTACAGATCGCTCCGGAGATTAAGCCCGTCTGCCCGGGGGGAAGGGGGGGAGAAAAAGGGGAAAAAAGAGAGAAACTGGCAGGAGGTAATGATGCGTGTGAGGAAGAGTGTGTGTCTCTCCCAAGCCTTAAACAGACCTAAAGCACTCTCTCTCTCTCTCTCTCTCTCTCTCTCTCTCTCAGAGGCACACGGAACACAGAAAAAGCCTCCAGAGGTCGGCACGTACACATACTGTACACACACACCTACTGTACACACGTACACACACACTGTATGCACATACACATACTGCACACACGCACTGTACACACACACACACACACACACACACATACACACATTGCACACACATACTGTACACAGACATACTGTCTGCACATACACACATACTGCACACGCACTGTACACACACACACATATATTGTACACACACTGCACTCACTGCAGCAGCAGGTGATGTGAACTCATACCACTATGGGACAATCAGGGTAATTTCCAGCTGTTTTTGTTTCGAGAGCAGCTGAGTGCAAACTGCGTGAGATACTAGCAATATCGACGGTTATACGATTAAAGAGCAAATAACAGCCTCAGCTAATGCTGTTATGTTTACACCTATACTTCCTTCTACAGGACAGTGTGCAATTAATTACACAGCCTCACAAAGAAAAAAAGATTAGTGTCTGAAAGTGTTTTAGAATTTAAAGTGGAATTTTGGCTAGGAAAGGAGTAAGGAGACATATTTCAGAAACACAGCAGGGCCGAAACCAGAAAGCCCATATTTCTTCATTGCAAACAGCTGTTTGCTATCCCAGTTTCCCAAGCAAAATGCACAGCACCGCACCAATTCCCCAACAGTACGAGAGCTCCCGACCTTCCAAGAAGAGAGGGAGAGCTACAGAAAGAGAAAAGGAAGAGGTTGGAATCAGAATCAGGCTGGTGCGTTTAGTGCCAGATATCCTGCTTTAAGGGGCTGGCTGAGCTGTCCGTCATCCCACTAAAGCAGCAAGGGGGGGGCGGGGGGGCAAGGCTTCCTGCTACGGCCTCATATGGAACTAATATTTCTCCAATTTTCTCTCTAATATTTTCTTTAACAAAACAAACACGTTCTCAGGAACAGCCTCTCCTTTCTCCTACCCCCAAACCGCCACCCCCCCTTCCCTACCCCACGGCATTTAAAGATGACATCATCGGGCTGCTGTGTCAGCAGGGTAAGTAGTTTTGGGGAGTCGTGGGGGTTTGGGGGCGGGGGTGGGGAACCGCTTGAGCGCTTGTTAAGAAGGAGTAAAAAATGACAGGGTGGGAACAGTGTGTACCACCCTCCCCCCCCTCTCTCTCCCCCTCCCCTCTCTCCGTGTAATGCCCCGGGGCAGGTATTCTCACCGGCCCCCATTGTGGGTGAAAGGCAGAGGTTCACTTTCTCGTTCGCTGGTGGAGGCTTAATTAAAAGTGGCTGGGTTGTGTCGTGTCGAGCGAGACTGTGACCAGACTTCTGCTGCAGCTGCCCTATACCCCCCCTACACCCACCATCAGAGGAACCACCTCCGAGCAGCCTGTCAGCGATCGCACTCCAGGGACCCCAGTCATGTGACCCACCAACTGGCTGGCCAGCTGTGAGGAGAGAGGCGTGTGGCTGTGGAAGCCTGGTTCAAACACACCTGTCTGTGCGACACACACCACACACCTGTCTGTGGGAGACAGCACACCTGTCTGTGGGACACACCTGTCTGTCTGTGGGACACACACCTGTCTGTGAGACACACACCACACACCTGTCTGTCTGTGGGACACACGTGTCTGTGAAACACACACCACACACCTGTCTGTCTGTGGGACAGCATACCTGTCTGTGGGACACACACCACACACCTGTCTGTGGGACACACACCTGTCTGTGGGACACACACCACACACCTGTCTGTGGGACACACACCTGTCTGTGGGACACACGTGTCTGTGAAACACACACCACACACCTGTCTGTCTGTGGGACACACACCTGTCTGTGGGACACACACCACACACCTGTCTGTGGGGCACACGCTTGTCTGTGGGGCACACACCACACACCTATCCATGGGACAGACCCAACTAGACTGAGTTCTGAAGAACTGGGTTGTGTGCTAATGTAATGTATGGAATAGTGGACTTGTTTTTTGATGACGCAGTATGGCCTATAGCAGGAACGGGGTTATTTGGAGGAAACACAGGCACACTTAGAAGCAGAAGCCCTCAAGGACACCTTGGGCGGAGGGGGTGAGCGATGGGTCTTAACGGACATTTACGAGTGGCCCCCGAGAGCACATTATCGCACGCGGATCAGCACTTCCCACGCAGTCAGGAGAAGCCAACTTTACTGCGCTTAAAAAGCCCCACTCAGACCGCCAGTTTAATTAAGGCCAGGTTCCTGATGGACTGAACTTCATGAGCTCCTTTCTGCGTGTTCTGGTAAGAGCAGTAGGTGTTTTAGGACCAGACCTGGGTCACATACTGTATAAGCTCAAAGTACTTTAAATATTTGGATAATGATAACATTTGAAGAAACACTCCTGTCATGTCCTATTGAATGTTCAAATGTGTTACTAAACCAAAACACTATTATTTTCTCATGGGCAGTCTGCCCTCCTTATGTATTTTATGATGTTATTCAGACGAGAAACACAGAGGGGGTATAGACAGAGACGGATTTGACAAGACAAGATGGCTGCTCTACGAACTGCACTGCTCACCAGACACATCTCACCAAACCAGCACTATTCTTATAACATTAAGAATTTTGATCTTAATATCAGTGAAAACAGGCATTTAATTTGAAATTTGTCACTAATCTGCAGGAAGCTTGCTGGTGTCTAAAGGGGATGGGTAGGGTGACCAGATTTCCCGGATACTCTGGACATAATGCAATGAGAAGCTACAATAGTGGCAGTTACAGTCAGAAAACTCATTGAAATATGGCACAACCAAAATAAGATGAAAATTGGGATTTATCAGAATAAGTCTGGACAGATAAAAGGGGCTGAAGTACGGGGGGTCTGGTCACCCTAGGTAAGGGTTGAATTATTTTTGCCGCAGGTGTATTCTGTAACCACGCCTAATTCCTGAGGGGGGTGGGGTTTCCAAATTCTCTGGAAAGAACCTAACCACACTTAATGCTACACTATCCTTTCATTCCATTTTTATATTTCCCATGAAGTATTTTAGATATGTATTCAGTATTCATATGATAGTTGGGTCCTGCTGGAATCACTCTCATACTGACACTTGCACTGATACCC